>NC_067129.1:4944526-5267387 GCF_021347895.1 Acanthochromis polyacanthus
TTTAAATTTAAAAATAGAATATTAGCGATTTTTTGTACTGAAAACGGCTGGAATTGACTGATGCTTAAAGGGTTAAACCTCTAAAAGCTCATCTCTTGATATTAAAATTACATATTTCGAAGTTTATTTGTGTGCATCTTAATTTTGAATATGAAAAACAGTCTCCTCTTCTGCCTCCACTCAGACGAAAGCTCTTCAGGATTCCACTAAAGCTACATGTAAACAGTGTTTGTTACAGAGCCGCAGAGACAGAAGGACAGTTTGTGTTTTGTGTGAGCAAGGAATGTGCACAACTCGCCTGCAGCTCAAGCAAACCAGCTCACCTACAACCCTGCTCAACCACTGGAAAAACACTTGCAAGTTGTCATATTGCAGTTATTCTGCCACACATGTTCAGACTGGAAACAGATTCTGAAGAAGAAGAGCAAACTGTACAGGGTCACCTATAAGTGACATGATATAATGGTTATGTGTTCTATGCATTGCTCTCCACAACATTACTAACTCAATGAATACATGTTTTTGAGAACACTGCAGAGAGAAGGTGGAAATGCTCAGCCATGGTGTGGACTGCTTACTTTACTTGTGTGGTCTCTTTTGCCATATAAAAAAACATCATTAGTACTTGTTAACAAGGCTAAAAAAAACAGATTTTCATCAAAGGGGGTCTTTAGTTATTGCATCTGGGCACTTTTGTAGCTATTAATAAGCAACAGAACAAACATACTTTCAGTAGGAGCCATTTCCATGCCTCTGCACTGGCAATAGCCACAGCTAAAGGCATTATGGTTTTCGGTGCAATTCAAGATATAACAGGTCGATGGAATTTTGCACAAACATTCACTTGTACTCAAGGTAGTCAAAGGTCAACATAACTCAAAAATTCAGATACTAATCATCACACAATTTCACACAAATGTCTAACTGGATAAAATAATGAAGTGTTGACATCGTATATCCAAAAGGTGAAAGGATAACTTCACTGTTGCATCCTAAATTTCTGCATAACCACTTCTCAGGCCACTATCTGGCACCATAACTCAGGAAGTGAAGGGCAGATTGTGATATATTTCACATTTAGTCGGATAATGAATTGGTGACACTAATCTTAGATGTCCACTTTGAAACTAAAGAGATCTTCTGCACTGCTGAGTAGAGGATATATGTGAAGCATCCACATTTTAGTATTTTGTAGCTTCTTTCGGCTGCAGAATCCATGTTTGAAACATTGTCTGCTGTCACGGCCCCAACGTTCAATCGAAGCATGTAAACACATAGAAGGAAACTGACTCGGGTTTTTGTTTCTCTCAGTGAATGTCGACACTTCAAAGTCTTCACTATACATATTAGATGAGTCTGGATAGACACTGATGTGAATTGCAGTTTGACTGGTTGACAGTCAAAGCATCAAACCAAGAAGCAGTTCTCCAAGTTTTATTTATGTTGTTTTTTGTTTACTTCTCCAACCATCACGGGCTGCTGTCTTGTTTATGTAATTGTTTTTCAGGAAGTCGAGGTTGATCAGCTCAGGTGCTGCTGATTTCTCAGGAGGCTGCTCTCTGCATCATGCCCTGTTTGTTCTTTTGCATTTTCTAGAATGTTATTCTGTTTCATGTCCAGATTACAGTGGCTGCAGATTGAACGATAAAAAGTGGTGAGTTAAATCAGTGTGCATAATAAATCTAAATTTGATCATACTGGGCATACAGGCGGAGCGCATGAATCACTACAATTCTCACAACAGCAGCACCTCTGTGGCTTTACAAGTACAGCATAAAGTCAGCATACTTTGTATCACTGCTGACAACAGTGCTCTCAATCACAAGTGGTGCAACTCCACTGCTAAATGCTACTGAGCCCTAACAGTAGCTCTGTGTGGTCAGACCAGTTTGAAATAGAAATGTTGAAGATCAATATGTACAGTACAAAGAAACCCATGCATGAGATGTTCTGAAGTTTAGTGACGTTCATGCTTGTTGTGCTATCTGGTGTCACCCAGATGTAACAACACAGTCAGCTGATGATAAAACACATAATTAAGCTTTCTGATTTGATTCAGTCATGTTATGTTCAAGATTCACTACTAAACCATGACATAAAAACAACTTAAAAACAACTATCATAATAAATAATTGAATTATCAGATTATCGGTCCGGCTGATCATCATGTCCAACATTTGGCATTTTTCTGATTATCGTATCTGTATTGTTATTGACTGATTACTGAAAAATAAATGCGCTACTTCAGGTCTGATGCAACCACTTCTCTCTGTCTGTAGTCACTCTATGGTCTCACAAACGTCTCTCAAGCAGAAATTGCAACAACTGAAAAAGAAACACTGGCAGTTGCGACAAACCAGGAAAGTGGCTACTCTAACGGTAGATAGCACGATGATAATGGCTAGAGGCTAAGTTAGAAGCAGCCCCAAATTAGCCTGAACAAGAGTCTGAAAAACAATAATTAAAAATGCTTTAAGATATGAACCTTAGTGGACAACAAAAGTGATACAACAATGAAAGATTAAGAAAATGAAGAACAGCAGACGTAACTGCAGGAGACAAGAGATCAATCTCAGTCAATCCAACATAAACAGAGCAACCTAATTTAGTCACTCCTATTTCTGTTTTACATAATCAGTTATGGTCACCCTTATTCATGAATAAGACCAGCTATGAATAACAGCTCCTCTGCTATCACATGCTGTTGAAACATTACATCAAATGTATATTGAATCCAAATATAGTCAACCTTTCTTGACTACCAATAACAGGCATCAGTATCGTCCCTAAAACAAAAACAAAAAAAACATGTCAGTCGATCCCTAAATAAAATATCCCTGTCAAGAGTAAGTGTAAAGATTAGTCAGATGTTTGCAGTTTTCTTTGACTGTCTCTCATTAGTCGAAAGATCGTGATCTGCTGCATTACAAGCACAATTGTTGTATTTTGTTTGAGCACTACACAATGTTCACTGGAAGTCAGTAAACTAGACAAAAAGCTGCCACAATCACCATCCAGTAATCCCACAATCACCATCCAGTAATCTTTCTTTTTTCCTGCTTTTGTCAGATAAAACTCAGTGGAAGGGTGACATGAAAGAAGAGAGGCATCGTCGAGCCAGATTCTCTGCAAACCTCTCTGCCTGGGAAAAATCTCAGAAGCTTACATCCATTGGGGAGTAAATGAAGATTTGAGCAAAGGAGAGTGTTTGAAGTTGTTGTGCTTTAGTTTTAGATTATAATTTTTTGTTTGTTTTATACTATTTTCACCATCAGTGTCTTTTAGAGGCTGGCCATCTGTATATAAACTATATAAAGTTGTAGCTTTCCTTATTTAAGTCTCTAGACCACCTGCGTTCCTTTAAGCATGATGAGAAATTTTGAGCAAACATTACTATTGATCATAAAATATTATGATCAGACCTAATAAGTGTTGTAAAATGGTTGGCATACATTTCAATAATTATTGGAACTCTTTTCTTTTTCATTTTTTGTGTCTTTTATGTGGGTATACATAATCTGTGGCTTTCCGAATTTCCTGCAGAGGATGCAAAATAGTCTAATAGAAAAAAAGTATTTTTCAGTTTAAGGTAAAACTCAGAAATAGCAGTAACAATACTGTGCAAACAGACTCCTGCAGACACAGAAATGTGCTTTTGCTGTGGCACCGGCCCAAACCTATTTGGAACTACTGAGGCTTCTGGCTTATCCCACTTCAATAGGCAGCCATCCAGAAAGAGAGCGCCTTTATACACAGCAGTCTACTGTGTGCTTCGTAGGCGGGAAAGAGCAGACATGTTGGGTTTAATACATACACACAGAGATACTTGAAAAAGCGGAAGATCCACAAGAAGAATCCTGAAACCCGGAAAAGACAAATTTAGTCCAGGCTACAGTTTTAAAGAAGAAATTCATGGTCTTGATCATTTGAATTTAAACATGTTTTCTAAAACACAGCATTTAGGTTACATAAATTATTCTTCAGACAAATCTGGACTTCACAGGTTTTTGGTCTCAGTGTTTCAAAACAGCCCGAAGTATAAAAATTTCCTGTAACACTTCCTTGCAATCAAAGCAACAATATTGAGGCAACTGCACTTCTGTGGAATGTTGCTTCTAAATAAGCCAGGAAGTGGAAGTGAGTAATATAGCCTTTGGTGCGGCACTTTATTAGCAGTCTTTTACTGTTTTTCCACTGAATTTCATTTTCAAAGCTTATAATCAAAGTTGGCTCTTATAAGACAAATTGCTGGCATGTGTATCAGTCCTGGGTGATTCTCCGATTTTCCCTCCGGCATCAGGATGAGGCTGACAGTTTACATTCTCAGCAAAATTGGAGGAAATGCCATTCAAAAGACACATTCATGTCCCCTCAGCATAAATTAACCAAGGTAACTAATAACCTTAACTTTTCCTTGAGTGCCATCACCAGGTCAAAAAGTTGCAACATGTCCAATAACATGCTAAACTAAGATGGAAAAACTATTATACCTGTTAAACATCAGTATGTTGCATTGTCATTGTGAGCATGCTGCCATAACGACTAGCATTTAGCTCAATGCACCGCTGTGTGAGAGCACAGCCTTATCGAGAGTTTTAAAGGATTCTTCTGTCTATTCTGTGATTTTCAGTGGGACATTAAGGAGATGTTCTTGTCATTAGGGCTGTAGTCTCCAGGTCGACCAGTCAATGCGATTTCATCCAACCAAAATCTTATTGGTCAGACAATTGGGGGTGGTGGGAGGAATAGACTACCTTTGAATAGCTTTATATTTTCACAACTGTCGCCCTACTCAACCAAATGATTTCAAACTTATTTTACATTTACTGAATGTTGACAGTGAGTCTGCTCCAAACTAATCGGCAATTTATCGAAAAAGTCACCGGTGAGGCTGCATTTTGTTAAAATGTATGGCCAAAAGTGTAAATTTTGAAAACAACAGTTTGAATATCACAGCTAAACAATCAGCATGGCATATAATATCCAAACAGTAATTTAATCTGCCTGCTAAATTACTAAATAGCATTGAGTTTATATAGTTATATCCTTAAAGATTATTTGCATATAGGCAGGGCCATGCTGGTTTGCTCCAAGTCTGCTTCTATCATTTCAGTATAAAATAACAAGGTTAATTCGATTTAATATGCTGCAAATGCTAGCTTTTTATGTTTGTTATTAACCCATCTAGGCTAATAAGACTTGCAGGTAGAAGTCATTTAGAGATACGATTTCTGTGAACCAAGATTTTCTTTGGTTGACTACAGCGCTAATTTTCAGGTCAACAAACATTTATTTTAATAAGCTCTGTTGCGTGACATTTACAATATGCCTCACGCTCATGACTGTAAACACACTGTTGAATAGTAGGTAGATCTGAGAGTGTCATACTCTGTTTATTTAAACCAAACACAATCTACTTCAGGCAAACAACTTCTGTCAACCAAGAGGACAGCCAAATATTTTTGACAAGCTAACCATGTCCCCAGTTATCAGTGTGTCTCCTCAATGAATGAACTGTAGTGCATTTAAACTATTTGTAATATTAGCTATTCTTATTGCGTACAACTATGAACACACCAAAACAAGCTCTGGCATTTCAGTGGCTCCTACGTTGACAGATCAAGCACATATGGCTGCCGTGGATATAAAATCGATGAAGAAACTGTACCTCCCTCTTTCTTTCTCTCTGTCCTTGTTTACTTTTGCTAATCAACTTTGAGCTTGTTTTCTTTCACATCCCAGTAAATGACATGTTAATCCTGCTGGGACAGCTGGGTGGAAATTAGCACTGAAAGGAATTAGCAAATGACATTTTAACAAGGATGTCTGTGGTGATATAATGGGGCCTAATGAAAGTAATGTTTTCATTGATGTGCTGACAGCATGGCATTCTCCCAGCTGTACCCCTGCCTTAGCCCCGTGGGATGACTAAAAGGGAAAACAGAAGGGGACGAGATATGAAAATATGGACCGATCTGGCAGTAGGAATTCATGTAAGGATAGGCACAAAAATAGCTGTTGTCTAATAGGGAGAGAAGATGTAGTTTAGGCAATTAATATAACCTGAACAAATGCACAGACTGACCACTAAAGGACAGAACATGAAGTCAGATGTTTTGTCTGGCCAACTATTCAGCACAGCTTCCTCAGTGGAAATGATTTTGCAAACATTTGTTGGAAAACAGTTAATTCATCCTCATGAAGTATGTGGTGCTGAAAGCTTGTTGTGGGTTGTGAAGTGGCTGCCATTGGTTGTGGCAAATTGTGTTTGTGGCAAAATGGAAAAAGCAGAAAGCCCTTCTGGCATTTTTCATTAGGCTGAACGGGGTTATGCAAAATGGCACAATGTGACACAACTAATAGCTGCCTTTATTTTGGACTCTCTGGTTTTCTACGTTCCCTCAAAGGTTAGAACAGTCAAAACAGTGTGACACAAATTTGCACTGTTAACCAATATTAAAGTCTCCCAAACCAAAAACCCCATGAGAAAGTATCAGCTAATTCTTTCAATTAATTTAGGATTAATAAACTAATCTTCTCTTTGTCACATTTCCAGAGATTTTTTTTTTCTGATGTTACTGTTATAAATGCTGGTTTGTTACTGAACGTAAACACAAATTTCAAGCTGTTCAAACAAACAAATAACATTCCAGGCATTTAGTGATTTCTGTCCATCTGTCTGTCTTTGTTAGTCAGTTCACCATTTTGGTCCAGACAAACATCTCTGCTATAACTCTTGAATTGTCATGGACTTTTATACATGATTCCAAGAGGAAGAACCCTCATAACTTTGGGGATCCTCTGACCATCCCTTTAGTGCCACCAGCAATTTTTCACTTGTACTTTGAAACATTCAATATCTACTGGGTGGACTGGCAGAATATTAATGCATCTCACAAGATGAACCCATGGTGATCCTTTGACTTTTTCTTCAGCAAACACCATGATACATGGCTTTAAGTGGCAAGCTGGATAGATAGCCACTAAATTCGGCGCATAAAATTGTGTCTTCATCATGATGATTTGTCATAACTTTAGGGTGCGGTGTGATTTTCTGGTCACAGTTTCCATTTGTCCTGTTACTCTAGTGTGCAAAACTAATACCATTCTCATCAGAGTCAGTTCATTTTTGCGTTTACTGCCAATTAGCAAATGATGGCAATCTAAGATGCTTAATTAAGATAACTCCATGGCAGTGTGTTAGCATGTTGTCATCCTGGATGTGGTCGGAATATGTTGGCATTTAGCTCATAGCACTGTTGTGCAGCCTCAAATAGCTATCATAGTTTTCCCAGCTATAGATTCTCCAACCGGTCTCTAAAAAACAACTGCTTGTTGGATCTTAATGTAGCCAAAAGGAATGTAAGTCTACAATTTAAAGACTTTAATCAGATTTTTAGCAGTCCTTTTCAATGTGGTTGCTATATAAAGTGTTGAGTCTTTGCTTACTGCCTGTTCTCCAATGGGCCTCTGTGTTGATGCCAGATATGGCTGCTGAGTTATACACTTTTACAACTTGAGTCTCTTTAATGGGATGGGTGGAAGTGTTAGCGGGTAATGAAGGGACTAAAGAGGTGATGCAATTTCAGAAAAAATAAATAAATGTGAGGCCCAAGTAGAGAACGTAAAATCAGAAGGATAAAAGACACAAGAGAGGATTTCATGCCTCAGACAGAAATAAGTTAAACGTGTCAGGACCGTTATCACACCAATTGTCAGTGTCTTCCATGACCATCACTGGCCATTTGGCACCAGCTAAGGGTGGTTGGTTTGGCTGGTTTGGAACGAGGCGCAACAGCAAACAAGCGTACAGCTGGAAAAGGAGGCAGCGGAAAGAGGTGTCTTCTAATGGATTCTGTGAAAAGAATTGTATTCGGGGCAAGCTGAAGTGTAGCACTTAAACATCCCCAAAGAGTTCGCTTGAACAGGGTGATGCAGGTAAGCGCAGATGGTCTGCACAAAAATGGAAAACCCTGACCCACCTGTGCTTTCTCAGCCAAAGGAACATGGGTCATTTGCCAGCATTGTCAAGAAAGGAAAATGAAAGACAATTTCTGCCAAATACTGCACAATTACACCACTGATTGCATGTGGCATCAGATAAATTAGACCCAAATAAGGATAAACTGAAGCTGCATGGAAGACAAAGAGGTGTCATTACTTAATTAGGTGAAAGCAAGTGGATGAATTTTTATATCTTTCTACGGCATTTCTAAATGATCCCATTTTTTCTTCACACTTCGAGCCTAGATGTTCAAAGAGATACAGTAAATTTTCGAATAAATTTCTGTTTCTATGACAGTAAAAATATAAAATAAAGCATCAAACACCCTGAGACTTCCTTGCACTTCGTTTTATCTTTCCAGGACATCAGGAGTTCTCGAAGTGTTTTAGTGAAGAAACCTGTAGATAATTGATGATGATGTTGTCTCTAGACAGGAACTCTCCACAGCAGCTGTAGCAACCATGTCTAAAAAGTGAGGATAAAGTGGGTCTTAAGTACCCCTGAATTTGTCAGAAGCTCTCCAACAAAAGCATTCAAAGCTGCCAAAAAAGAAAAATCTTGTTCCATCTCCCCAGCAGAATTTGACTAGCTGGTTGATGGCTGCGCAGCAGCCAAGAAAAGCTGTGGAACGTCTCCCTGTCAAGATCATCACATCCATATGTTTCCGTTCAGACAACTCAGCATAAGCAGGTGTAATCTTCAAAGTGAACCCTGCTGCAGTTACACATGTGGGCGTTTTAATACACCAGCATGGGAAAGAACGTGAAAAAGTATGACTTTCAGTGCTGGCTAAAGTGTTCTCTTGGGCTTAAAGAGTATATTTTCAGCAACCGAGCCGCTAATTACGCTTGATTTTTAGCTCTTCTCGACAAAGGTGTGACAGATACATATTGGTTTCAAAGCATTGATATCACAAGGGAGCCAGATGGTTTAGCAGGTTCATGTTTATTTAATTCAGTGAAACTAACACTCTTCAAAAACTGAACCCATATGTGGGCCATAAATAGCCATAACACACAGCAAGTGCTTTATTCATCACAGTCTCCTGCTAACTGTGCAGCTTTGTGCTATGATACAGTAAACACACATGACTTGATTTTGCATCACTTCATCTGCCAGACAGTGACGTTTTAGTGAAGAGAAGGTGTTTAAAACCTTGAAAATTGCTAAAAGCAAGTCATATTATCACCTTTTATAAAACTCCGCTACACACCTGGTGTGTTGTAGGTGTTGCTACAGGCTGCATTTGTCAGAATGTAACATGGAATAATATCTGCTGAACAGGTTGTTTGACAATAATAATTAAATGACAGCGGTAGAAAGTGCCTCCTTCCTGTGCTATAATGCTGCTAAGTGTGGGCAGGAATTTAATATTAACACACTGATGACAGAACCAAATTGGAAGTATAACACAAATAATGTTGACAGTCTCATTATCTAATCATGCAGGGTTAGGTTTGTCCGGCGTATGCAAGCTATCGCTGCCAGGTGATGTTAATCCATTAAACTGTTATGTTGTCTTTTCATTGTCACAGACAGTTAATTAGTCTTGAGTCTATTTGCTCGACAGACGTGTTGAAGAGAAAACTGTGTGTTGGCACATTAACCTGTTCTTCAACAGTTAGTCAGTCACAAGTAGACAGCTGTATCTTGGTTCGACTTTAAAACAGATACGTCCAGTTTTATATTCAGTGCTACATAATGGCTCCGTAGTTCATCTTGCAGCTAGAAGATCCCCGGTTCATGTCCCGACCTGGGATCTTTCTGTATGGAGTCTGCTTATTCTCCTTATGCATGTGCGGGTTTTCTCCGAGTACTCTGGCTTTCTCCCACAGTAAAAAAAATTGCTGAGGTTAATTGATAATTCTAAATTGCCCGTAGGCGTGAATGTAAGAGTATCTCTATACATAGTCTTGCAATGGCCCTAAGTCAGCTGGGATAGGCTCCAACACCACCGCTACCCTATGACGAGCAAGTGATGTGTAGATGATGGATGGATGGAAGTTTTATATTCAAGTTTATCTTTCCTTGATGTTTTTTTCCTCGAGTGAAGGTCAGCACATCAAATCTGCCTGAAATCACTTCATTAAAAGCTGTCATGATTCATTCAAAGGTCTCAGAGTGGACAGCAATGATACGAACACCTGACTCTATTGCTCAGCTTGTTGGATTTTTACTGAATAGTGATAATATTTATTATAATTATAACTTGTGTGTTATGTGTTTTCTTTATTTTTAATTAGCTGTGGAAGCTTTGTTGTTTTCTTTCCTGCATTTTCCTTCCAACAAGATCCAACAATCTCCAGTATTGTTTGGTCGGTACTCTCCTATAAATGCCTGGGGGTCTTAGTGTGGAACAGAAAGATATCTAAAAAAAAAAAAGAAGTATGGGACAGCAGCTATTGAAGTTGTATTCTAAACAGAGGGGAACAATGAAAGGGGAATGCCCCCCCACCCCCCAGCCCCGAAGAGGAAGCAACGGAGGGAAGGAAGACAGAGCCAGGGCAGTTAAAGATGGGAGAAAGGTGAAGAATGTGTACTGACAAGATAAACAGATAGCGGAGCGTGCTGGGCTGCTCGGACTGCACTGTGTCGGGGACAGATTGGATGTGTCATCTGCTGAAGTGGCCATGCAGGGAAGAGCCCGAGGAGACTGGAGGCTGTGGCAAAGTCAAGACATCACACTGACTGTGAGCTTTATTAAACCTGAACAATGACAGCTGCTTTGTGTGTCCAGTTTAACTTCCTCAGTCAGCGTTACAGACAAGGGGATGGAGCAGTTAAACAGACCATCACACTTACGTTTTGTTTTCTGTCATGATTTATTCAATTTCAGGTTAGGTTTGTTCACCAAAACTACATGGCTAGGTTTAGGAAAATATCATGTTTTGTCAGAAACCTTTACAAGTTAGAAGTTTGGCGAAGGTAGAGCACCACAACTACTGTATTAGAGTTGAGAAAAACTGCATTGTTTCGGTTAATAATGCAGCCATGTCACTACATGTTTGAAGTGTTTTCCTCCATTTTCTGGGTTCCCATTATGACAAGTCCCACCCCTTCTAATATATGATTGGCTTGTTGAAAATTTGTTACAGTAAAGCAGTAAAAAAATATTATTGTTGATTTCTTTGTTGAATACGTATGTGTCAAACATTAGAAACAAAAGTAATCCAAAATTGCAGTTTTCGTTGTATGGGAACATAACTTAGTGGTGACTGGATTGAAAAGCAGCATCAGCCAATTCAGTTATGACTAAGAGATTATAATTTGGACAAACTGACAAGAAATGTGATACGAATACTTTTGATTACAAGAGAAGCCTTGTGAGCCTCACTTTTCCAACAGAATTATCAGCAGATTGACTTTTGTGGTTTTGAGTAGAAAGACTTGAGAACTACTGGATGGAATCTGGAGCACAAACTCACGTTCTCTACATGATGGGGATGATCATAAAATGCAAATACACTAAACTAAAATGGTGACAATTGTGAATATATATCCATCAGTTTTACTGTACCAGGGACGTGCACATTACACAAAGCAACAACAGGCGTTTCGAAATTTGTATTTTGTTTAGTTTTTTCATCTAGATTTTAGCTTGGTGTTAAGGGTTTGCATAGAGGAGAGGCCCAAATGTAAAGGCAAATGTTCATATTACAAAACGTCTGTAATAATGTGGACAAGGCCTTACTTTTCAACACTGAAGTTTTGGCTCTAATATTTTGTCTCCAAAGTTTTAGTTGTAAAAACCATTTATGTCACAGTTTTTGTGGGTCAGGAAATTCAGCCTCACTACTCTCCAGGTGTAGCACAGTTATCAACAAGAACAAAACCAAGTATATCCTTTCGTAGAGCAAATTTTAACATGTTGTGTCTTGTGTTCACCTCATCCAAATCTAGATTCCTAATTATCACCAGGCACCTTTCTTACAGCCCGCAGAGGATAAGCAGGAAATCCTCTGATGGGGCAATGTACCACAACAGAACTCAGATCAAAAGGTACCGGGTCGACACAAAGGAGTGTCAGTCGTGTTTATTGTACCTTTTCTTCAGTTTTGACCTCTATAATTTAATTAAAACAAAGATAATCCATGTTGTCCAGCCTGCCTTGTTATTACAAGAGCTTATGATCTTGGACACTTTCCAGGGAGAGGATGTGTCAGCTTATATGGGTCTGAATGCAGCAGTCAATAACTCATCACCAGTGGCGGCACACAAATACAAACAAGCAGTCATCTGTGAACACGAGCGCACCTGCACATCCTTTCATACTGACACACTTCTTACCCCCAAATATAATTACACACTGTCTCTCACACACACAAAAGGAGACACACATGGCCACACACGAGCGACTCTGCACAATCCTCGAGCACACATACAGCTACTCTACTGTATGTACACAGAAAATACACAAAGGTACAGGCAGGAGTGAGATGTAAAATCCCTGAATTCAGCAAATGTTTGACAGCACATAACAAAAGGAGCCAAAACAACCAGTGGCCACATGAGCCGAGGAAGCTGGCTGATCCTCGAAGGAGTTTACCGAGAAAATCCAAACACTGCCAAATGTGTGTAGTGTAATTCAGAACCAGTAAAGCTATACCACCTCAGGAGAATATAAACAATACAATGCAAAAACACCCAACTAAATGTCAGAAATGCATTTAAAGCTCTCATAATGTAAAGCAGTCGCAAACAAAGTCATCTTTGTGTACGATACTTATTATTCTCACATCTCTTAAAGGCATTAGAGGAGATTTAATTTCCTACGACTTTGAACGTAGCATGCGCACATACAACCTCTCCCTCACCCCCCTCTAACCTCCCCCCTCTCAACATTTACGAAGAAACGCCCCCCTCCAGAAACTTGCGTAGCACTCGTGAAGCTTTCTTTTACGGCTGGGTCCCCCTGGATCTTTATCTGCCATTATGTAAAAAAAGATGAGCAAAACAAGTCGCCAGCTAACTACGAAGCTATACCAAAGCAACACATACACAAAACACGTAAGTCCAAGGCGTACGTAATCTACGTAACTAGGCCTGAGCCGGAAGATTTTTGATTGACAGGAAAGGGAGCAAACCAAACGCCTCGGTCCGAGCGTGTTGATTGGCTGATGTTTCTCAGGTCCTGCCATGTCCACAGTTATTTTTTTTAATTTTTATTCTTTCAGAGACCATACATACAAGTCCACTAAAGGTCAGTATATTCATTTTATGTGAATCTGACAAATTAAACAAAAAAAAAACATCCTCCATAATGCCTTTAAGACATTGAAATGCAAGCTTATGTCTCACTTTATTGCAGGTTAAATGGGTTACCTTTGTTAAGCATTTGTGCTGTGCAGGTTGACACTTCATAAAAACCCGAGATAACAATTCTGAATTTATAACTTATTTCATAATTCCAATTGCAGTGCTGGTCTTGACCGCTGTGAGGTCCTAAGCAAAACTCTGCTAAGTGGTCCTCCTACATGATCCAGTAAAACCACTCATCTGACACCCCAGTGTTCCCACTGCAAGACTCTCTCCTTTAAAACAGTTGGCTCCCTCTCCGCCAGTCTGAGGCTGCATCCACACTAATAGGTTTCTCTGTCCGACGAGTGTTTCAACACCACATCAGAAATAATTACTGTGCGTACTAACACACCTGAAAATGTGAATTGCACAATCATTTATTCACACTGAGCATGCAGGTGCTGGTGTAAACATAAAATGGATGGTTGGTTCCTCAGTTGCAGAACATACTTTTGATGAAGAAAAGCGATGGCAAAGCGTAAGACCAGATATTTCCTTGCTGTCTCCCACAAAGTAAGTAATGCTCATATTTGAATTCATTGTCCATGCCAAATTTACCACTGGTAGTAAAGGTTTATATCTTTGTTAACATCCAGAAGTCCAAAAGTCTCTGTTTCTGCCCATCCATACTAAAATGCAACGCTACAGTTTTCACACAAGACTAGGATCAGCATGATTTACAAAAGTTTTGTATTTTAAAGGGTCCTGCCATGCCAAGGTAGTGAGACACTTGGCATGAATTCATCAGAAGACATACCAGAGTGAGTCAGACCACTCTGGTTTGGAAGCAGACCGTCTGATCCACTTTCTGCAGTTTATGGATTCAAAATTTTGCATTCTCAAGAAAGGTCCAACATTCAAAGCGCCACTGTAATGCTATGTTTGGGTTGGGGGTTAGACCACTTTGCCACTAAAATTTAGATCTTGGAAAATCAGCACAATAGATAGTAGCACTGAATCAAGCCTGTGACTTCTAGAGAAAATACTCTGACATATCATTGTCATTTTGCTCTAAGTAGGAAACGGATACAAATCACCCTTTATATGCTGGATATAAAAACACTGCCGCATCCAATGCAGCTATTTTCTTGATCTTCTTTACTTGATCCAAAGTGATTTGAATGTACCTCTGGGATGCACTCAGCGCTGACAGAAAGCTCTCAGCTGACTAAACTCTCTCTGCTCTGGATCTTTGTGCAGAAGCAGCTAAACCTTCCTTAAATAAGTCACCTTGTACTGTTTGACAACAGGACAGCCAGGCAGAAAGAGCTGATTTTCCAGGGTTTCCTGAGAGATTATGTTTTTCAAACATGACCAGTCAACATACACTGCAGGTCAACAGTGAGACAACAGTATAAAATCAAATTCTAGAGTAGAAAAACACACCAGGCTGAAACAAGTTATAGAGTTATAGAGTTCAACCTGTTCTCATGAGTGGAGGTGGTGTTTTGAACGGATGCATTACGTATTTTAAATGTCAGTCACAGTCAAAGAGGGAACAAAGCAGAACACACACGAGAACCATGTGGATCTACAGTAAATGGACCTTTGTAATGTCACCTTTTGTGTGTCTGCTTGTCCTCATCAGTTAATGTATGACATTCACTGATTAGCCTATTGACTCTACTGGATCTTCAGATGGTGTTCACAGTAATTCATGTGGCAGGACATAACAATGAACGCATTTAAATTTACATTTAACACGGTAGGCAATTAACTGACATTATACCCAGAACAGTTTCCTGGAGCTTCAACAGTTAAACTCTGAACCTAAATTACTCACATTAAAGCAAACCACTGATAGGGCATTTATTAAGCACTCATATAGAAAATTTGTATGTCATTACTTCTGTTGAAATTTTAAAAAAAAAATGTTTAAAGGACTGAAAAAGAGAAAATCAGTCAAAACATTACAGCTGTATCAGCGGCGACAATGTATTGGTGGAACTAAAAACAGTTGCTTGGTCGCCATATATGGGAACAAAATACAGTGTTTTGTTGAAAAACTGCTTTCAAAAGACGTAAGAGCTGCTCCTCTAAGACAGCTGAAGGATAAATGTATCTGAAGCAGTAAAGTGAAAGCTCATAATCACCTACCTCCTGGGTAAACAACAGTTAATGACCGACAGGAGACTGTTGTTGTGTATTTGTGACCAAGAGCACAACAAATGATGTTATAAAAAAAATAACATTAATGAAGTGCTGCATTTTGCAAAATTTACAATGATAATATTGGCACTGTCTGCTAATAAGCTTTCCAAGACAGAATGTGAATTCACTTCTACATTGCTAGTTTTAAAACACAATTAAATATACACTTCGGAGAAAGATAAATGATTGAGTGTAATAGACTAAATGTACACTCAACTTATAAGGATTGTTTTAAGCTCAGTTCACCATTTGGGCATTATAATTAATACAGAAACAGCTTCACAGACTAAATGCAGCTATAACTTTCACAGTCTCTGGAAATTAGTTCCTGTAAGGCAGAAGCTCAGAAACAAGACTGAAGTTCTTTGAGAAATTTCTAGGAAAATCCGATCAGTGTAATGAGTACAAATACATGTCTGATGCTTAGAAAGAAATTGTCAGATGTGATGGATTCATACATTCATATTCAGTGCTGAGAAGAAGAAATCCTCCAGAGACATGCAAAGACGGCAGCGAAGGACACTAATGTCACCCCAGTGACTGATAGCGAAGCACTGAACACCCTGAACAGAACTACGGGAGGCTGAGGAAGAATGTAAATGCAGCAATAAACTGGTCATTCTGGAGTCTTATGCTGCAGGAGCTGCAAGATGGGAGAGAAGCGGATAAAATCTTCATGTGCTACGCTTAGCACCACAACTCCTCAGCACACCTGCGGCTCGGAGCATCAGAGACTTTCCTCAGGGTGGACAAAATAAACTCTCAGCGAGATCCAAAATGGGAAAAGCAGATAAATGAGTCGTCCGGACATTCCCACAGCAAGGTGCAAAACGTTCCCAAAGAAAAAACTGACTGTTTACAATACAAACCATGTTCTTGAGCACTCACAGCGGCCTCTGTTTTTCCAGAGATTTTGAAAGTGGTCGGTTATGAGTCTGTGGAGGCCCCATATTTTTCTTAATGCAGAAATATGTCACCCAGTGGAACTGTATGGTTCAGTGATGCGTTTTTAATAGTTTCTGGACAAATATGCAGCTAGAAGGAGAAGCTAAATCAGATTTTGGGTCCATGTATAGTGCTCGCCAGTAGGTTAATTGTACATTCAATGTTGTTTTGGTCTTTTCATAGGATTTCTGACCACATAGAAGATACAGAAAAGCAGCAGCATTATCCTTTAAAACAATATCTATGGAGAATGATACAAAGTTACAGAATATAAGACATTTTTCAAAGCCAGAAGCAAAGGTTCTTCAATCTCACTTTCCTTGTCACTCAAAATTTCCTCTCCTTTGATATCTTCAAACCCATATGGCAAGAAAGCAATTCCATGACTGAGGAGGGGGAAAAAAAACCTCACAACAAAGAATAAATACAGGTGTCATCTGCCTTGTCTAGAGGCTGAATGATGAATGCAGTTCTCTGGCTGTTATCCGATTTCCCTCCTCCGTTGGTTTCTCTGGGCCTTTAACAGGTTTACTGAATGATGTATGTCATGACTGTGTCACGACAATCCCTAGCGCCACTCTGAGCGTTGTCAAGACAAGCTAGTGCTGCGAGAACATGGAGAAAGCAATTTAGTTATCAAAAGGCAACGGCGATGGGGAAGAAACAATTCACTACATGTCAGAGATGAAGTTGTAAATATTGTAAAGCACACAAATGGAGACAGAGATGGATGTAACTGTGTCAATGCAAGTGTGTCTTAGCGCCACAAGCACCGAATTGGCGGGATGTCATTTGGGTAAAGTCATAAAAATGCTGCATTCCTGTTAAAGAGAAAATATGTCAACTTTTTACTGTTGCAAAGCATGAAATGGCAAGAATAAACTATGCAGCTAGTGGTCATGGGGAGAGCATACTTCACTAAAAAACCCTTCAGTCTGACAACATGCGCCAACTTCATGCATCTCAAGGAGATCAGATGCCTATAGAATGATGAAGATGTATTCAAGAAGACTTTTTAAAGCACCCCAGATAGTAGTGTGAGGGATATTTTGCAGAAATACTGAAAGATGAAAATAACCCCAGGACTGCTTTGACCTGCAAGACCAGAATATTGGACTGAGCTTGGTGAGATCATCTGTTTTCAGTGCTGGCTGAAAACTAGTGGTTATGTGAGCTATTTAATAAAACTGACTTGTCTCTGTCATGAACCATGTCTGTCTGGTAACATCTTGGGAAAATGCTAGAATAGAGTGATATTTATTTTTTTTCTCCATTTGAGCAGTTACTTGCCTGTTTAATTGGACGTAGCCAACGCAGAACCTTAATGTCATTTTCTAGATCAAGATACTTTTAAACCACACTTGTTGTATGAAATGTAATCTGTCATATGACCATCTAGTTGGCACCAGAAATGCCTGTCAGTTATATTAATTCCTAACAGTTTATTATTGTACAGTACTGGTTACCTGCTGTGTAAGATTATACACAACCCACCACCAGGTCCCCTCTTTCCTTGGATGTTGTAAGTCAGAAAGATGGTCATATGACAGACCATCTTGGTTCCTCGGATGTTTAAGCAAATTGCTTGTACTGAAGGTAGGGCTGGAGGATATACCCAACAAATCTAATGATTTATGCCAGTCGATGTAATTGCTAATTATTGATATTTTCTAAATGACCTACTTTCATTAATAATATACAGGTGATAGTTGTAATGTTGAAACCACACTCCTAAAAAAATTTCATAAAAAATGTGAAAATATTTTCATTCATTCATGACAAAGAAAGCAAGTTAAAGCTACAGGCTCTCAGAGGATGACCAGGGTGAAGCTGCTGCTACACAAGCAGGTTAAGGTTCAGAGTAACTGTCGTGGACAGGGTTTAACCAGCATGAAACCTATCACCAGCCTCCACACGATTCCCTCAATCAGGCCATCAGGAGTGCACTGCTTAGATGGAAGTGATGATGGAAGACAGATGTTTGTACCACAAAAGCCATTTTACAATGGGAAATGTCAGTCCCACTGGCTGCTGCCTCCTCCAGGGGAGATCTGCAGTGTAGACGGGGATGAGGATAGGCCCAGGCAGCCACAGACTAGTGTGCCTCAGGAAGCCTGCACAGCAGCCGCAGAAAAGCAACACAGTGGGAAGAAGCTCCACTATCAAGGTACTATAGGTTGTTCATAAGCCAGACAAAAAGCACACTTGGAGTTTGTTCTTTGAACTGATTTTTTGTTGTTGTTGTTGTTAGTTCATTGCAGTTTGCATTGGATACATTTAAGTGAAACTAAATCAAGGAATTTTCTTATTGCTATTGATAGTGTCTGTTGCCGATCAGACAGATCGTCTTCTGGCAAAGGCCTAATTAAAGAAGCTATTTCTCACTCCTTCCCTTGACAATTACCACAGCATAGTTTACAGACAGCTTTTTTGTCATTATTTATCTGAACATATGTCCTAACTGCTGACATTGTTCCTTCTCCAACTATATTCTCTACTAACAACAAGCTAACATGTTGTCATTAAGAGGTATCACCAAACTAGTTTTACCAATATGAGTGCATGAGCAGAACTATTAGTAACTAGTAAACTATAGGTGGATACTGTCAAAGCTGACATAAATGAGGCTCAGCTAAGGTAAATTATGTTTTTTAGTTAATAAAAAGCAAAACTAAAATACCAAGATTGACTGACTGGAATCTTTTGTCTTTTCTATCACAATTCTGTGCAAAAGCCCTCAGGACAGATCTTTCATATGAACCCATCGGAGGTTTAAAGAAGCTGTATTGCTTATTGTTATCGCGGGCATCCTCTCAAGCTCAACCTTAATTGGCATACTGCTACAACACAGAGAATTTCCACTGTATAAATTTAGATACCAATCCAAAGTCACAGGTCTCTTGAGGCGTGCGAAGCACAGAGCTACTTCCTCCATGCATTTTAAGTATGTGTTGTGAGCAAGCAAAAATCAAATGAGAGGATATTTTCTGGGTCGGTTTATTTTCTAAATAGAAGTGTTGGTTGAAATGTGTCAGCAGCAGTGTGATTGAGAGATCTGTGAGGGACCATCCATGGTCTGTGTCCAAATCTCCTTCACTTCCCCACAACTCCAAATCCCTCATCCCCTCCAATTAATCCAAGCAAACTGACAGGTTTCTCTCCCTCTGTCATTCCGGCACCCTGCATCTTTCCTTCTCCTTTTCATCCACTTTCCCTTCCTCTGATCTTTCCCTTCCCATTTAATGGTGTTTTTGTCTTCCCTCCTCTATACCTGCTTCTCTCAAGCTGCTGTCGCTGCATGGCTGAGAGAACAGAGATCTGGAGATGATGACGAGAGAGTGAGCGGGGGGGGGGGGGGGGGGGGGGGGTGGCTGGGAGGGTTCATCTGAACTTACAGACAGCAAGCCTCACTCGGTGCCAGGGCCTTGCAGAGTGCCAGGCTTCTCTGTGTGTATGTGTGAGTCTTGGCAATCGCTCAGAGCCGCAGGGCCAAGTCTGCCTCTGCACAGACCTCAGCATGAGTCTCCTCAGGGGCTCCCAACCTCTTTTGGCAGGTGAGCCCACACTGATGACAAGAAATTACTACAATGCTTAAATCCCTAAAAGACTGTACAGTAGCTACTATATTGGACAAGTTCTGCTTCTCATTCAGCTGCAGCTCCTCTTCCCATCTAATAATTATAACGATGATGATTATTCATTCGGCACATTTACAAAGTACCTTACAACACACTAGAGATGACTACACTACCGAAAAGACAAAAAAAGCTCAGGAGGAAATTAACTGAGCCTCAAAATAACATTCAAAAACAGCACAAAAGGAGATTTAAGGAGTAGGAAATACAAAGATAATGACTACAAGAAACACTAATCACATCATAGGAGTAAAGCCGCATTTAAACCAATCACATGGCTGTCCTTTAGGAGCAAACAGCCTACTTCCTAAAATAGGGACAGCAGTGAGTTAGTTAAGCACATCACTTACTACTGCTTTGGCATAAAAAGCCAAACTAATAGACTAATAGGGAAAAATGAGCACTGCTTCTGACATGTGCAAACAATGATGGGACATACCATTAAGTTTATCACATAAAGCATCAATAATGAGCGCAAAGTTGAAGCATCTGCAGTCTCAAGCATTATGCAATTAGTCTAGTTTCCTGTAAATACCGTAGCAGTAAGGTCATCAGAGAAATAATCCTGCAACAAACATGTCACGCCGGCTTTTAAGAAGTGATATATACTGTGAAGGCTGAAAATGTAGTTTGCAGCTTATACAATTAATGGTCTCTGTTCGGAATCTGAATCTCATCCTATTCAATGTCATACATAGAAAGTGTTTCAGCCTTGTCCATTTTTAGTCATTTGTGTTGTGTGTCTGTGACCCTTTCTCCCAAAAGTTAAGAACTCTAAACTATGCTTTGAAAGAAGCTTATTTTCAACGCTGATTGAAATGATAAGTGGTTTATACCCTCATCCTACATCCGGTGAGTCAGAAAAGCTACATGTCAGAAGCTTGGGTCAACTTAGGCCGTAAAACTACTTGGTTATGTTGAGAAAAATATCATGGCTTGGGTAAAAAAATACTCTTTTTGCAACCCTGTTTGAGGCTTCTCCTCCATTTTCTGGGTCCCACACATCTATTATACGACTGATTGGCTGAAAAGAAACAGCAACTGGGAGGTAAAACAATAAATGCCAATGATGTGTTGATTTGAAATGTTATTTGTAGTACGTCAAAAACAAACAGAATCTGGGGGAAGAATACCACTTCCTTCCAAATGTAATTGAAAATGCAGTTTAGTTGTATAGAACAGTAATTTTTGGAGACAGGGCTGATGTCTGGCAGAGCACATCCCCTGTTATTTTAATCAGTCCGGCTTTCTACACTGATGACATAATGACTTGCATTGTGCTTGCGCCATACAACCAAGCGAAATCATCTTTTTCCCTCAGGGACATTTTTAACCCTTCCTAAATATGCTTCAGTTAAGGTTCACAAGTTCCATTTTCTTATTGTCAATTCATGTTGTGTTTGCTATGCTGCATTTCATTATATCTGCATAAGACCTCTAAAGATGGAGACACAAATGCTAACACTTAACTGACATTTGATTTGTGAGTGAGCATATTGAGCTCCATATCTCCAGTATCTGCTGCATTTTACTCTACTTCTCCACTCTCTTATGGTCGCAGTTTCTCCCTCATTACTCCTCCACTCTGCTCTCTGTCACACTCGTGCAAACACACTCATCCACAAGTACAAACACACTCCACGGGAGCCAAGGTCAATACAAACTCATAGGCATGCACCTGTACGTGGTGGGTGATCTGAAAACCAAAAGAAAAGTACACAGACTGGAGGATTTGAGGTTACTGGTATAAAAATCAACAAAGCTGCAGTGGTTAATCTTTGCTTTGATCTCAAACAGAACTTGTTTTTTTGTTTTGTTTTTTTTCCATATTTTTTTGCAGCCCAGATGTTTATTATAGAAGAGATTGCAATCTGTGAGATTAGAGCTGACTGAAATGAGTAAATTGAATGAAATCTCTGTGGACTTCATAGGTTTTCACACCTTCCCCATTGTGCGTGACAATACCTCCAGTACCATGAAAATCTGTGCTTCCCACAGTAGTGCAGCTTATCTTTAAAAAGCAATCACTTGCTAATTACTGATTATCATCACTGTATGGCATTTGAAGCCATCTACCATTTTAGTTGGAAACAGAAATGAAGACTTCTCACTTTAAATATGATATTAATATCCACAGAGCTAGGGTGACCATACGTCCTCTTTTGCCCGGACATGTCCTCTTTTGAGAGGCTGTCCGGCCTGTCCGGCCTGTCCGGCCAGTGTTTATAAAGTCCTTCGAATATGTCCGGGTTTTTCATCTTGCCTAGCTTGAGCGCGTCACAGACCAGTGTATTTATCATTCACGTTGAATGGTTCCTTTGGAAACGCGCTCTGAGAGGCGGAGTTTGAGCCGAACCCCGGAACATGTATTAATCATTCACAAAGCAGTACAGAGGCGCTCCACACTCACTCACTCCTGGCAGGCTGACAGGCAGGTAGACACACTGCGAGCGAACACTCAAACCGAAAGAAAATGCCAAAACGCAAATGTCATTTCACTGATGAAATGCGAAAAAAGTACCCCTGTTTTCGTCCGGGTTGTGTCAAATGGGAGGCAGAATGTACAGTCTGCAAAGCTGGGACTTATGTCTCTGTGGCTAATAAGAAAAGGAAAAAGAAGGAAAAAAAGGACTGTTGACTTGAGACATTATTTCTATATTTTTTTCATTTGCCATTAGACATATTATTTTGAAGAATGGGCTAACTGAACATTGAAGAATAGGCTACCTCTCTTTTTTCTTTTTGTTTAATATTTTGAGGCATTATTTCTATTTTTACATAATTGATAATTGGGAGGTTATTTTGAAGAATGGTACTCTACCTCACTTTTCCTAACTAAGGTGTAAGTGTCAGACTTAAGAGAGATGATTATTTCTTATTTTGTTAAACATGTGAATACATGTGTTCCTACACAACTTAAGTCAATAACTATTAAAGACCAGAGCATGCCATATTTGTATGTGATTGATTACATTGTTTAGGAGAATTGCTTTAAATTAATAAATATATTATTTATAAAGCAACTGTTTGTGAGTGTTTTGGGCTATTTTTCTGTATATCCAGGTATAGTGTTCTTTTCTGGGGAATTCAGAATATCTGTTTAACTGAGTTTGAAGCACAGAAAACCCCCTGACCCACAGAAAACCCCTAAAAAATGCGGGGGGGGGGACTGCAAATTTTCCGCGCGCGAGCTGGAAGTGTGTCCTCTTTTCAGAGAAACAGAATATGGTCACCCTACACAGAGCACTATGTTAATGTATTTCTATTTAAACAAGCACATCTCCAAATATCAGCCAAAATGATAAAAATTGGAAAAATGATGCATTTTCCGATATATACAGAGCACTGGCAGTGTAAACAGATTACTCAGTCTTTGTCGAATATATTTTCACCTTATCACTGTACATTTCTGTGAAATGATGTTTTATGTAGCTGTGTGATATCACAAATAATATTTAGCACTCCCGCATAAAATGAGCTTGCCAAACTCGAACACAAACAGATCCGCAGCTCCCAGCACGGCAAGGCTCATTACTCTTTGTACAGCCGAGTCTTCCTGCAGCCAGTCTACAAAAACATGATCTATCTGTGGCCTTTTAAGAGGAAATGTCAAATCAGCGCGTGCGATAAGGTCTGGACAAGAGCAGCCGATGAGGCATCACTTCACACAGTAGGCAGAAAAAAAGAAAACAAGTGCACCTGCCAGTTCACTACAATGCACAAAAATGTCCATCGTCAGTCATTTAGTCTGGTATCGATTCTAAAAATTGTTTTCGGAGTCAGGACATGATAGCGAGAAGGATTATAAATCACCCCACTAGTATCCAGAAAATGTCACATAGGAAGTTGTGGAAAATGTGCTGCACATGGAGTTAAATGATTTCACACTGGTGGACAAAGTGTTCTGCATAGAAAAGGAACACTAAGTAACATGTGGGCAAGTAAACAAAATGATGAAAAGAGCAACCACAGTTAATGCCATTACAAACTGTATATTAACTAGAGTCATCTCAGAAACCTTTTATTACAAGCCCACACGTTATTTTCTGTCACCTGTCAGCTTACTTGAAAGGGCCTCCTGTGTTGTTAGGCCTGCATCCCACTTTGAAAGTGGAAGCTTGTTAATCTACAGCTGACAAACATTAGGATTTTTATAATTATTCTCACAGTAAAGATCCTCTCTGGTGGAAAAAAAAAAGTTTTTAACCTTGCCAGCATATGGTGTTTTTATTTGCTAAAACGCTTAGCATGAACAAAATGGGCAGCCAGCACCTACATGGGCATCATATTGTTTCAGGTGCATTTCATTTATTCTACCTTGCATGTGATTTCTTACATTGGTGGCAGTTTAACAGTGTTACTGTGGTGGATCATTTCCACTTTGAAAGTACAGTGTACACTATGACCATCTCAAAAATAAAAACTAAAATGTCCAGCGTTATACAAGTGACAAGTCTAAGAAACCAATCCCCAACTTTCCATTTGGGGCTTTTAGTATCACTATTCTCCTGCAGAATTCTGGTTCTAATATTGACGACAGAAATACTCTAATTTTACAAGTTGCCTTTTTGTGTGGCACAGAGTATTTTTACAGTGTTTCAGTAGTGGGTGAGCTGGTGTGCTTGAGCTGCATGCATTAAGAGACAGTCACAGATCTACATATTCATAAGGACAAAACTGCACAAAAAAATGTTACGATAAACAGAGATGAGTTTTTCTGGGTTACATCAATCACAGGTGTAACAGGCCAGATGAACCCTCCAGCCAAAGTATACCCCAGGGCCCACTTATACCTGCTGACAAATAAATATTAAGGATGTTAAACTTTTAATTGTTATTTAAGTTTTTGTTTGTTTGTTTTTTTTTAAAAAGAGCTATGCTCAGCAAGCAAGTCACTATGAAAGACCATAACTAGAATGCCCTTGAGCTAAAAACAATTTCCATCCATTCTCTATACTCCGCTTTATCCTCACTAGGGTCGCGGGGGTGCTGGAGCCTATCCCAGCTGACTCGGGCGAAGGCGGGGGACACCGTGGACAGGTCGCCAGTCTGTCACAGGGCTACATATACAGACACACAATCACACTCACATTCACACCTACAGGCAATTTAGAGTAACCAATTGCATGTTTTTGGACTGTGGGAGGAAGCCGGAGTACCAGGAGAAAACCCACGCATGCACAGAGAGAACATGCAAACTCCATGCAGAAAGATCCCAGGCTGGGATTTGTACTGGGGATCTTCTAGCTGCAAGGCAAAAGTGCTAACCACTACCCCACTGTGCAGCCCGCTAAAAACTATTTTAAAAATTCAAATCAAAGGAAAATCTCAATTGCATACTGAGATAAAATTATAGATAATTATCACTGAAGATCAGCATTGGCTATTGTTACTAATTTCAGTACAATATCTATCTATATTACATTTTTATTGTGCTTAAATTAACATTGGCTTGATTTGTGCTCCATCAATAAGCCATTGCATCAGCACAATATCTCATAGTATATTTGGCCTAAAATCCATCCATCTATTATCTATATATCGCTTAATCCTCATTAGGGTCACAGGCGGGCTGGAGTCTATCCCAGCTGATAGGTTAGAAAGATGATGACTTGGCCAGACTATAGCCCAGGGTATACTCTGGGGGCAGTTAAACCCAGGTATACTTTGGCCGGGGGGTTAATCTGGCCTGTTACACCGGCAGGGAGCTTTCCAATGTTAGCTGTTGTTACATAAAATGCCCTCTTGCAGATACTACATAAAGTCTGTAACCTCACCGCTCTGTTTGATAATCCCAACACGGAGTATCATACCGAGTCACAGAGCTACAGAGGGAATGCTCAAACAACAGATGGGACGAAGCAGCAGCTAACAATGTCAGCTCCCCAGCTGAGTTACTGCCTGTGTGGCTGCAGAAGTGATGAATGCTTCACGTTTACATGTCAAAACCACAGGTGTCTAGTAGAATTTCAGATCAAGTATTGTGAAAGAGCCTTGATGTACATGCAACTCTAGGTTTGCAAATGTTAATGCCAGAGGTAATTACAAGTGCACCTGCAACTATATTCCGATATTTCAGTCTGATTTGTTATTTTCTTCCTTCTCTACCAGCTTTGCATGTCTAAACCCTACAGAATCATGTTTCCACTTCAGTCTTTTATGTTGACCTGAACAAAGCATCGCACTTCAGTATGAAAGAGACAAAAATAAGCTTCAGCCCGTCTTCAGCAGTCTTTCATTTATCATAAAGAGCCTTGAAGGGAAATGTACATTACAGACAGAGAGAGAATGGAAAGTGCTGTTGGTCCAACAGCCAGGCTAAACCTCATTCAATCATACCAACATCTGTGTTTATTTTTTTCATCTCTCCATTCCCTACATCATTTCTCTCCCTTCCTCCATCTTCTTGCTTCTCGCTCCTGTCTGTGCTTCTCATCTTCTTTTTTTCTATCTGCCTGTCCCTTTTTTCATTTATGTGGCCACACTGCTGTGTGGCTGCACTTTCAAATGTATCCAAATTACAAGGGAAAAAAGGCCTGGTGAGGTCCAACAGCCCGGAGTTATGAGGCTTTCTCCTGAATTATGCTATTTGTTTTTTTCATTCCTGAAGGCCTGGTGGGCCTGCTTTCAACATTTTCACACATGTCCTGCAAAAGGAAGAAGAGAGGCAGAAAAAAGGAGGAGGAGCTGCTGATGGTGTGAGGGGAGAATGGGGGAGGTAGTGTGTATATCATTTGTTTCTATACTTATCTGGACCAAATGCGCTCACAAGATTGGAACAAATGCCTAAATCCTCCGAAGATGAACACATTTTTGGCCAGTTTTTAGTCCTAAAAGGGAATAGGCGAGGATTAGGAGTTGGGGTAAGATTACAAGAAATACTAATCCCTGATAGCTGTACTGAGGATTGCGACACCGATAATGATGCCAAAATAGTATCCCTCTGCCATTGATCAGCAAGGAAACACAATCCCACAAAACACAGAGGACATTTTGTACAAAGAATTTGTAAGTTTGGAAGCTAACCACTTGATTTAGCTAAATCCGCTGAAGCCTCACTTAATGCACTTTTACAACAAAAATGACTGCAGAGACTGGCTGTAAATACAGTTACCCAAGGCTATAAATACAGCAACGAGTAATGCTTGTCAAATATATTTGCATTGAGTATGCAATATTTTTAATTAAGATTAAAAGAAAACGTGCCATGAAGGAATATTTTCATATTTTTCAAAATCAACGTTTATGTCTGTGGGCTCAATATGAAGCGGTTTGGTAATCCACCCTTTGCATTGTTTTTTTCTGTGTGTGTGTGTCTATGTTCCTAGTTGCGTATAAATTGGGAGTCTCCTCTTTGTGTGCCTATCTCCATGTGTGAGATTCATTTATCCTTTTTCTGCATTTCGATGCATATGCGTGTTTGTTCCAGGCTGATTGGCCATCTGGAAAACGAGGTGTTTTTCTGCTTGACTGACCTGTGCTCCTGCAAAGAGCCACGGAAGGCTATGAAAAGCAATTACAAAAACAATATAAATACATAATTTATCATTAATGATGTGTTTACCACAGCAGCAGACAAACCAAATGCCTTCAAAAGTGAATCCCAGTGCAGTATTCTTTGTCGCTCGTCATCTATCTAACCTTCAGTTGACACTGATTGAATAAATACATTGTATGTTAATTCGTTTACAACTGGATCTATATTAAAATGTGTCACCAAAATTAAAATAAACTCCTGTCACAGATTTGTTCAGGGGAATATCCATAAATTGCTGGTACAATTTCTAGTATTATTTGTAGGGTATACAATTACAGCCAGAGCCTACAGCTACATTTGCAGTGAACATTCACTAATTAGCACTAAACACAAGTACAGCTGAGGCTGACAGGAATGCCATTAGTTTTGCAGGGACAAGCCGCAGTACTGGACAAATTTAAATTTTGACCTAACAATGGAGTTAGAGTAAAACTTAAAGTTACTGCAATTCTTTCTCTGGGTCGCATGGGTGTCATGGCAATCCATCCAGTATCTGTCTAGGGATAATACCTAAAATAATAAAGGTCAAAATGAAGGCAGTTCATCCTCTGGTTAGCATAAATATCTGTCTCAAATGTCTATCAAACAATTGTAGAGTCAGACGTTTGATAGTTTTATTTGAAAGCATTTGATGCATGTACTGGCATGTAAGCACATAATTAAAACACAAAGTTTGGTTGTATTAGCAAACTCCAAATGTGATTCCTTCCTTGATCATACACAGCCAAAGATAGCTTTAAAATGGAGCCTTTAGTGGCTTATTCCATTCTTCTGTGCAGGTCTCTCAAGAAACACTAGTCTGTGGCAAAATGGGCCTCTTGTAGCCTCTGTTTTTTGTTAGGTTCAAAAGATTCTTTCAAGTTTCTTTATTTGGTGTATCTTATGGAAGTCGGTCTACCTCAAATTTGATCTGACATACTTTCTTCATTTAACTTGTATCATGTTGGGATCATTTCTTCACAATTTATTATTATCTATATGTATAAATCTTTGTGTTTTTAATGACTGTGTTACAATTCAAATTATTACCCGTGTGCCTTAGTGGTTACATTCAATCTAGAGGGTTAAATAATGGTTCAATAAAGTATTTTTTCTTTCTCTGCTGGTCTTGATCACTATTCATAGTGATTAAAAATGACACTTTTTTTCAGAATTATCAAAATCGACTGACATAAAACATTAAAGCATGGATAATTTTTTTAACGATGGCCTTTTGCTGGCACTAGAGAAAAAGTCAGAGGACGGTGAAAGTCATTGGGCTTTATTCTTGGGTCTGGAAATATTTGACCTGCTAGGGGAGCAACATGTCAAGAGATTATCAAATTAGGAGAGATTTACCATCAGGACATCACAAGACAAAATATCACAGTTATCTGACATAGTGATTTATATGGTGGACCAATCCACTGAGCAACTGGAGCAGTGCAAGAACTGTTGCTTAAAACTGTTATTTTTCATACTAGCCTGTTTCTTTACATTTTCAGAAATACATAAATAGTACTGCTAATAAATCCTTACATTAAGTCACACTTCAGCATTGGGTATCAATCATAACATGTATCTGTGTGTGCTTATAGATAAAACAGTGTTTTTAAAAAAAAAAAGATTACATCTGTGTGGATGAGATGTGTGTGGACATCTGTACAAGAAAACATTAAAAGCAGTAATAATCTGCATTGTGTCCAGTATGAATATATATGTGCGTATTTGTATGTGTACAAGTGGAAATGCTAATGCTGTGGGTTTGCGTTCTTGTGTGTGCTCAAGTCCCTGCTCCTCATGCAGCACTGTCGCCCTGACTCGCAGCCAGACACATATTTCATGGCTTGATGGTTTCTCTGTGTGATGCCAGGCCCTGATAGCTTATCTGTGGAATCCTCCTCACTTGCCTGGAGTTTAGTTCAATAAAATGTGGGAAAGAACAGCCACTGACAAAGAAACCCCAGCAAGGGGAGAAGATCAGATACAGAAGCCTGATACACCATTCGGGTTGGGAGGCTCGGGTCAAACCAGGGCAGGAAAGAGGCAAGAGAGAGAGAGAACCACAGTCATGTAGTGGGTGTCCAAAGAACAAATTTACTTACTGCTTTCACAGTATGGGTAGTGTCTTACAGCTCCAATTAGCATTGTCATTTTTGTATTTAGCCTTTTGAGAAGGAGAATGTATCATCATGTTTTTAGCATTTTCCAGTTTGCACAACTCCATATCTACAACTAGGTTACAATTTACCGCTGACCAAGACACCACCCATTAGTGTTACTCTGTGGCTGAGCACCAGCAGTGGTAAAAAGCAAACAGCGGAACAGCAGGGACGTAAACAGAAGCCACCAGTTTCAGTGAAGTTGTCTACAGAGTGTGTGTGAACAAATGCAATCAGTCAAGTCAACAATCCCACATTGAGCAGATGTCTCTGTTTTGATGAGAATTGACAGATGGACCCTGTGGCCAAACACTGGCTATCAGGTGAGGACCACAATGCCAAATACTGTCTGTAAGGTGAAAGTTGCACATGTAGGTCTTGCAAGATAATTAAGTGCAACATTTCTTTATCTAAAGGATTTGTCTTGGCACTGAGTGAACACCATCAAATGCATCAACCAAATAAATCTATCATAGCCGTAGTACCATGAACAAATCAGCCACAACACTAACACCACTGTCAAGGGAAGGGAATGAGGATAACGTTTTTATGCGATATGTTGACACCACTCTCAGTCACTAACAACAGCACTACAAGACAGCAACGGCCTCCTCCATTCACTGAATGTGCTGGAACAAGCCCGATCCACAGAGTAGCTACACCATAACCCAAAGGACCCAAAGGATTCACTGCCAAAGTCACAGAGTCACTGCAGAACACTGCCATGTGCTGACATGTCAGAGCTGTTTTTGCCTCATTAACAGGACCTACATAATATTAGACAAGTTGGTTTAATGTTCTATCTGATCAGGGAACATGCAAATGTAATAAATCTAATCCACAATTTAGAAAAAAAAAACTAGCTTAACTTCACTCTTCATCAAGCAATTGGCAGTTAAATTTGCGGGAAGACTTGAGCTTAAGCCCGATTGATAGTGTAGTACAGCAAAAGGAGAGATTTGAGTGACCCATGCTCCTTTTTGCTTTAAAATAGATTGAAAAATCTTTTTACAAAATCTCTGTGCTCTATAGGGGAAAATGTGTAATAGAGACAGAGGCTGCCTCAAACATGTCATTACTATCAATGTCCTGCAATTTTCTGCTAATCAAGCCAAGATACTAACATTGCAGATAGTGGTCAAGCTTTAACTCACTGTATCATTTATGCATGAGATGAGATTTGGGAGAATAGTAGTTTATTAGATTATTATGAAGAATCCAATAACATACAAGCTGTGTAATTTAAAAAAAAAAAATCCTGCAGAGTGATGAGCTTTGTGGAGTAGTCAAATCATGCACAGGTGGTGACAGGGTGTTGGAGTGGATGTGCTGGAACAAGTCTGATCTCCAGCAGCTCCACCTCACAACTTACAGGACATCAAGGATCTCCTGCTGTTGTCTTGATGCCTGATACCACAGAGAACCTTCAGAGGACCTGTAGAATCCCTGCCTCAGTGGGTCAGAGCTACTTTGGTTGCATACAAAAGAGGACCAGCACATTAGGGAGAGACGGTGATAATGTTGGACTTATCAGTGAATATGCCCGTTTAAGTGAGGGACAAAACCCGGAGAGAGTTATATGACAGTGTCTTTAGAGAAGGTATAGTGTTAAGCAGCATGTTAGAAGAGCAGCAGAAGCTTCAGTGCTTTATCTGTGTCTACAGAGGATACATACAGGCCGTACCAATACGCAATCACCTTGCAAGTAAGTGCAAAATGGAAGAAAATGGATTTGATGAGAGTGCAAGGAGGAAAAACAGGGAAGTGGGGGGAAAATGAGTCTGGATTTGGCTGCAAATGAGGGATAAATAGCACTGAAGAAGTGTAAAATGGTTTCTACTTTAATGGAAAAAAATTTTTGTCATAATGTATCACTGAGTCTCACAGTGTCCTCGACTTTCAGGAATCGTCAGGCCAACAAGACCCAGCAACCTCTGCTGAAACAAAGTCTACGGCGGCAGCACACACACACACACACACACATGCACACACACGGGAATTCAATATGACTGCTTTAGCTGCAGCTAGTTTCACAAACTCCAGCCAACTTCTCAGGGTGGCATTGTTCAAATACACAGCTGCCCCAGCTCTGATTAATTCATTACAGGGCCAAGCACAGTATACTGTATGTATGTGTGTGTATGTGTGTGTTTGGAGGCGAGGAAGAGGACAAAAACAGTAGGGAAGGAGAGAGGGAATGAGAGAAAGATGGCAACAGAGAGGGTGAAACAGGGAGAGAGTGTGTATGCAGGGGAAAAAAATGAGAGGGATACAGAAAAACAGAGACAGAGCAAGAGGGGGCATGTCGGGTTCGGATTATTAGTGCTCCCTAGTGGTCAGCTGGCGGATTTATTCATATGATTTATTACATTGTCCCTGCTCTGGGATTTTTGTGTTTGTTCCCACTCACGTTCCTCTCATATTGTATTTATCATGTGTGGGACTTTGAAATTGTTGCTGCCATCAACTTTGAGCCTCTTAAGCAGGCTTGACATATACCCTCCCACTCCCACCCCACCTCCGTCATCACACCCACCACAACACTCATCTACACATCCTCAGCCCCTCAAGCCAACTCAAACATACAAACAACCCAACAATGAATTCTAAGAGACAGACTAATAAAGGCAATTGTGTTGATGTATGTAGCTGTTAGGCAGGGCTGCCGTGTGCCGATGGACCATGTTTTGCCGAGCTCCGTCCCCATTGTTCCATCTGAAGCAGAGTTAGGGAAATACTCCATTTATCGTACGTCAAACAACGGCCTCGTGTTTCCATATAAATGTTAATGCTCTCTCCCCGTGCGCATAGTTTAGTCCAGGGGGGGTTCTCTGAATGCAAGGAAGAAGGAGCTGTAGCCAACAGAAAAAAAAAAAAACTACAAGGCAGCTCAACAATAAGAAAGTAATCCAGCTTTTCACTAAAACCTTGTTTTTCAAAATGTCACATTGGATTAATAAAGGCCGAACATGAGCAGTTTGCGGTCTCTTTTTGTCTAGCTGAGGAAACAAGGGAGTGAATTAGAGGATTGAGCTGACTGTGCATACTCTCATGAAAGAAAAGTTTATTCTTCATAATTATTGAATAAACTTGTATCATTATATTGCTTATTTCTAAATGGTAAATGGTCTGCATTTAAATAGCATTTTTCTATCTCAGTGATACTCAGCTTCAGTGTCTTGCCCAAGAACACTTGACATGTGGAGGACTGAACCAACAGCAGGGCGATTAGTGGACAACACACTCCAACTGAGCCACAGCAGCTTTCTAAATGTATTTATAATAGAGAATAATCTACAAAGGTAACCATATAGATTTTCTAAGTTCTTGTTTTAACGGACAATACCGTATTAAAAGCATAAATAGTAGGGATGCACCAAATGATGCATCGATGCATCGTCTGAGCAAGACACGTCATCAAAAGCGGAAGTGAGCACGCAATGCAACAGAAATCACCGTCCGACTGGAGCGCGGAACACGGACGGACGTCTGCGCTGCATCGTGCTTATATTATGTATGCACGATGCAGCGCCGATGTACGCGTTTAGATACAGCTGTATAGTAAACGCCGACATCCGCGTTTACGATAGATCACAGATGTCCGCGCTGCATCGTGCATACATAATATAAGCACGATGCAGCGCAGACGTCCGTCCGTGTTCCGTGCTCCAGTCGGACGGTGATTTCTGTTGCATTGTGCACTCACTTCCGCTTTTGATGACGTGTCATGCTCAGACGATGCATCGATGCACCATTTGGTGCATCCCTAATAAATAGTATGTATCGCTTTACAGGCACATCTCATATAGTATAAAAAATGTGATCACCTATAAAAGGCAAAAACACACATAATTTGAATTTGGCTGCCATCTCCTTCAAAACAGTCACCTTGTGCAGTGATAACCAGCTCCCAGCACTCCTGCCACATGTGCAACATTCTCTAAAATCCTGTTTTGAACATTTGCAGTTTCAGTACTGACCAACCAGTCTCGGTATGTAATCGCACCTCATGTAAAACAAACTGTGCAGCTATAGTTGTGGTTTGTTGCTATGTAATTCAAGAAGGCTAAACTAATCATGCACAAATTCTATGATACATGTTTAGTGATCTCACATGATTTCATATGGATGAGTAATTGTTTTCAGATCTCTAAGCTGAGGGTTGGGGGACAAGCAAAAAGGGTTCTTGTTTAAATGTCATTGGGAAAAATCTTTGGATAAACTTCAACTCTTCAGTAATCTGAAGCTACTACTCAAATCCTGAAACACTTTTCTTCCTCTGCCTGCTGTTGAAACACCATTTTGAAGGTAACTGTGCTGTATTTATTGTCCCGCATTTAGAAAGACCAGGAGTTTGTTATAATTTGGAGTTTGAGAGTGAAGTAAGACCACAAATCCATGGCTGTTCTGTGACTCTGTGCCTGACAAAAAGTGAGAATGAAATACAACTGTTTATTAAGTTTGATAAATGCCAGCGGGCAATGGTGTTTATAAACCGTAGCTCAGAAAGCATAACGGTGTCACAGAAGAACATGCATTAATCTGTGAATGCACAAAATGAAACAATGTCTGTGGAGCCCAATCCACTTATTATCTGAACATGAACATCATTTTAAAATGAGAAAATTCTTATCTAATCTTTCAGTCAAAGCTTAGTTAAAACTCTGGAAGGAATTTCTGAGCAATATGGATGCACATATTGGGTGAACAATAATAATCAAGTATTCAGGCAAGCTGTGGTAAAAATAATATATTTTTCTCATTTAAAAACGTATAAAAGGGAAGCCACTTGGAATGGGCCTAAAGAGTCCGATAAAATTAATTAAAGCATTATCTGCTTATTCATACACTGACAGATGGAACCCATGTTTTCAAGGAGAAAGGATTGTACTTGGACTGCTGGGACATTAGGTGTGACTGTGTGGCAACGGCAAATGGTTTACATGGCTCACAGGTCAGATAAGAGGGCCTCTTAGTAGAATTTCACTTCATGTTCCAAGAAGGTCAGGATCGGCTCTGTACAAATCAGATATCAGGGATGCCTGCTGGGCCAGCCTATTCAAGTTCTGAGGGCAAGTCGAAGTTCAGCCTCAAGCTCCATGTCCCCCTAAGCCAATGACTAATGCATGTCTACACCTGTGCTGGTAGCGATGCTAGTAGCTGAGACTAACAGTTCATTCTTGATTTTGACAGCTTTCAAATGGATCATAGAATTTTCCTCAAATTGAGTTTGTACAGTTGTCATGCAGCTATAAATATTAAAATCTCATTTTTTTCTAGGCACTTTCAGGACTTCTTGTCGATGTTGTTTCGAAGCTTTAAACCCTATAACATGATCATCCTCAGTGAATATGATTGTTAAGACTAATCTGTCAAATGCCATTTACAAAGCCAAGAATAACTTTCAATCTCAACCTTTCTAACATGACAATTGAACAAACATATCTGCTGAAGAATACTGTACATCACTCAGAGTTTCAGACAAACCATAGAGACATGCCTTACATTAAAGAGCCTATATCATGCACATTTACAGGTCTATAATTATACTGCCAGCATCTATAAGAATAAGCTTGCACATTTTAACATTCAGAAAACTAATTATCTATCTTTTTTCACATGTTCTGAAATGCTTCAATTTAGCTCCAGTCTTTGTTAGGCCCTCTCTCCTGAAGAACACAGTTTTCTCTGATTGGTCAACTGGCATGCTGCAAGTGGGGCTGTTAGTTGGTTCGATATCATAATACCAGATGTCTGACTGTAGAGCTGTTGCTCTAACAGAAGCGTCACTAGTGAGAAAACCATGTTGGACTGCTGAGAAGTTGCTCAGGGGGTGCCAATCTAGGCGCTAGGCAGGTGTTATGCGAATGTGTTACACAGTGATGTAAATAAGTAATGGAGGAAAAGTCTGGACTTCAAACAAGGTGTTTCATACAGGTGTTTTCTGTGAGATTCTTGTGGATTCTGTAAGGATGTAAATCTATGTAAAACCCTAAAGATGTGGGGGGAAAAAAAGCATAACATGGGCTTGTCAATAAATTACTATGTTAGCAAAAAGGGGATTCGATTTTACTCCATATCAGTAACTTGAGCCGAACTAAAGGCCAACACATACCTGTCGTGTTTTACTTGAGTCAAAACAGTTTATCTGCGTCATCATTAGCTAGCATGGACTAACGTAACCTGAGAAGCTAACTCCCTATTTCCCAACACCAACACATGTAAACTCTTTTCAAAAATCCACAATTGAATCACTTCTCAAGTCATAACATCTGTATCTTGAATACTTCTGTATCACATGTGGTCCAAAAGAATCATCTAACAATTATCATCATGATCAGAGAATATGTCAGTTATCTTTTAGATTAATTGCTTGATCTGTTTAATGTCCTCTACTGTTCCAAATCTCATTTTTAGTTTGATTTAATTGGTCAACAGTTTCTAACCAAAAGCTGTTAAATCTACTGACATAGAAAACTAAAAAAACACACACACAGGCATTTATTTATTTTTGCTTTTATAGTGACATTTGATGATAATTTGACTACTAAAATAGCTGGCAATTAATTTTTCTGTCAGTCAGCTAATGAATAAATCGAGTCATTTCTGCTCTCAAGTCTGCAGGTGTTTCGCCCACTGATCAGCTATTTGCTGCAGTGATGACAGCTGTTATCTCCTCTTATCAAATGATTAGTGACTTTCTAAATTAATTTTACACTTGTCATTCAAAAGAATCCTGCATCCCTGTAACAGTGTCTAACTCAGTCTCCTCAAAAGCAGCATGGGGATTTCAAACTGCAGCTGAAACTCGAAACTGTGGACCAGCCTGAAAATCAGGAGCTGCAAACAAACTCCAGAGCGAGAACACAGCCAGCGAATGTTTCTGCCCCTGTCGAGTACAAAGATCAAGACAAACTTGAAGTGAAAACAAGCAGCCAGTCCACAGGGAGGCTTCTTTCTATCCATATTTCTTTCTCTCTCGTCAGTTCTCTCACTCCTCTGCTCATCTTGTGATCTATTCCCTTCATCTCTCCATCCATCTCTCTATATTTCTTCCCACTTTGCCCCTCAAAGGTGTGCAAGTAAAACTTTTCTCCTCGGCACCTTGGAGACGGTCAGGCATGCTAGAATAAACATTTCATAATGGAACTATTGATTTGCCGTGGGTATTTTTTTTTCTTATTGCAGGTAGAAGTATTCTCAAGGTGATGGAGATGATAATACGAAAGGCTTATTTGTTTATTTATTTTCTATCCAATCAATGAAAGCTGAGGAAGAGGTGAGAGGAAAAAAAATCGCAGGACAGGCCGGTGAAAAATAAAAATACAACAGAAAAAACTAACTGAAATGGTGCATTTTAAAATAGAAGAAAAGATATTAAATTAAAAACGAATGCCAAATTTTTTTTTTTAGATTGAGCAGAAAAGCCTGAATTTCTAATGCTGCAAAAACCAGATGGAAAAAATGATCAATGCCCACTAAGCAACGGTCTACAGTATTTCTCTAAAAATTAACTTCACCATCCCAAAATCTGCTGCAAAGTAAGAAACATTTTCAAGCCAGCAACAACAGAGCAAATCAAAGCAGAGGATTTAAGTTATTATTATGTCTCTGTTGGCCTGTGCTGTTCGTATGTGTCTGTGCATTTTAATTTAGGGCCTGCATGCTGCAAGCTGCACCTGCAAAACTGAAGGGAATTGATTTCATACATGCTGAATATAACTGAATGTGTGGTTGTTTCACAATCTCTGCACATTATTGTGGTGCAGGGTGTTGATAAGAGGGCTGCAGCTCCTCCTGCTGACTGGAGTAAAACACAGTGTAGATAATATTCTACCCTTTAAATGGCCTAATAATGAGCATTTTATGCTTGTGCATGTATTACTCTGATACTTCACAGGTTTAAAAATGAAAAACGCTGCCAAGATGATGGACAAACATGTATATTTGTCATTCTTCCTTCGTATCCTGCCTTGAGAACATCCCCAAATCACCACAGTTTCCTGCACATCCCTGGAGGTGTTTGTGCAGAATATAACCTGGTCGGTGCTGTATGGCACATTTTGTTCTATAAATCCTGTGTTTACCTGTCGCCCTCATGCGAACACAGAGCAGTTCTAATCCACTGCTCACCCACTACTGACTTGTGAAAGGATATAAACACAAATGCTTTGAACAGAAATAGATGACAGACATAAATGGAATCTATTTTTAATGAAAAATGACATGTCAATAACAGCATGCTAAATAAAACACCATAAAGAAGCCTTTATGTGCAGTTTAAAATGTGCAGTGATTTCATTGACAGCTGAGCTTGTATAAAAATCCTAAATCATATCAATTACAATTCTATCCTCAATTCTCAGTCTGTTTTCCTAATTAACCCTCTATGGCATGGTGTTAGTTAAGAGATTATGATTCCACATTGCTAGTGTTTCTTTCTTGTATGTTCTAAATGCTCATATATGTGTAGGAGTGCATGTATGTGCACAGTAGCCTGATCCTGACCGAAAATATGCTCTGAAAATAAAAAAAGATAAAGTGATAGAAGAGATCCGTGCAATTTTTGTCCGAGGTTATACAACTGGCATCATTGAAAAGCTATTTCTTTCTACTGATATTTTGAATAAACTGTTCTCTTAAAACTCAAATTATTATTATAATTCTTGTTTTTCATTTCAACTTTGGTGGAGAAATTGGTGTCCCATATGGAGCACATGCACTTTGAAGGGTTAATTTCACAGCTGGAGACTATCTAAGAAAAGTATATCCTCTTTCAATTGTAAACTGATTATTTCACCTTCAGCCTCTGCCACACATAATATATGGAATAGGTAATATATACAATATTAAAACCACCTGTTTAATATTGTCCATGTTCCAGTAATATTGGTGCATGTTAATAGTAGTAGTATTTGACATTTTCAATAGTACAGAACATAGCAGGTAAAGCATGCTTTGGATTTATTACTGGCTGTCCACATGTCAGGCTTAATGGACCTGTCAGTAGCATGTGTAGGTTGTCACCATCCTGCAATGAATAGCTGTATGCTATAGTGACAATGATTGACAGTCAGACAAACAAGATATCAAGAGATCTCAAGTGGTTTGAGAGGCCACTTAAAAGCCTCATGTACAAGATGAATTCCCTTCATCTTCTTCCCGCTCCCTCAAATTTTCTCCTGCCGTCTTACTTGCAGACATGCTTCCCACTATTGCACTGCCTTTGTTTTCCTCCCTCCCTCTATCGCGAACACCCTACTTATTCTCTTTCTTACTTTTCCCAGCTTTGCGCTTTGATTTTTCACTCTGCGCCACCTCTCTCTCGCTTTTACTGTGCGTCGTTTCACGGGCTCCCAGGGTGCTTTGTATCCCCCAGACACAATGCCATCCATTCATATTACATCAAGAGACACTGACACCAATTATCTGAAGGGTACATATGGCTGCACAACCCCATGATCCAGAGGATGAAGGCAGAATAGAGACAGATGGATGGAGAGTTGGGAGAAAGACGAGGGAGATTTGAGCCTAGTTTAGGGTGACATTAGATGCAGAAGGTCTGGTGGCATTTTGAGGGACTTAAAAACTTCACCCAGACTGGGACCGTGCCAGTTACGTTAAACTGCGGTAAACGTCATTTGGGCTTTTTCTACTTTGATGCTTGAAGCTAACCACTTTAACTCATCCCTACAACAGGCAAAAGTTATGAAAACTTCACTGCCGAGAAAACTTCACTCTTGTCATTCTTCCAACAGATAGTTTTCATTCAGCACAGTTTTTATAGCAAACCAAGCTGCCACACTTCCATAGCAATTAGTGTTTCACCAACATTGTTATATTCAGCCGTTTCTTAGATCTGTGACCAACCATATACTGGCCAGCATCTTGTACCTACTCCCAAAAGGCCAGTATTGGACAGTTGTCTCTCGGTGTTTGTGTCACTGCAACTGCTTTGTAAGTCCAGAGCTGCAACTGACCTATATTTAGATAATTCAACAATTTATCCATTATTGAAACACATATTCAACATTATGCAATAGGAATTACAATTATTCATATTTCGCTAACAACTTGAGGCAGACATTATTATTTTTGGTTTATTTAGTGTTCCTTAAGTTCTTCTGTGCAGATATCAGCACTGATCTGGCTCCACTTGCTGCTGTGTCCTCAGTATGTGACAAGGTGGTTTTTATAAGGTAGTGTCTACAGATACGGACCCGGACCCGTACCCGTAGCCTGTGGGCTATGGATACGGCACTTTCCATTTGCCAGACAGATACGGACCCGTATGCGAGTCTCGCGAGTCAAGAAGCTGCTAACCACTGCAAACTGTTGAAAGGTAAGCAAAGGTTAAGGTTAGGGTTAGTGTTAGGGTCAGGTTTAGGGTCTGTACCTGTAGTACCGATGCTAAGGGTCCGTACCTCCAGCGTCTACCGGGAGTCACGTGACCAGATCTCGCGTATCTGATTGGCAAATGGAAAGTACGGGTCCGTACCTCTAGCAACTACCTTTTTATAACGTTGCACAATTTAATATTTTGTTGGACCACCTCTGGCTTTGAGTACAGCACTCATTCACTGAAGCTTCTGCAATGTCGCAGCATTTATTTCTGTCCAGAGATGCATTTGTTTTTCACGAAGATCTTACATTGATGATGGCAGAGTCGGACCACAACGCACAATCTTCTCCAGCACAGTGGATTAGCACTGCTCATGAGGGCGACAGCACCAGCTCATAGCACACCTCAGCTGTAAAGCCTTCATGTCAAAATACTCTGAGTCAGCCCCAAAAAACACACAGTAAGTTCACTGCATGCAAACATTCCACCGCAACAATTCCAGTTGTCACCATTTTTACAGAACATTTATCTGCATCATTAGCTTAGCCCCACTTACGATGACTGTGATTGGTTTAAAGAAATTCAATCAAGCCAGAGCATCTTTATCATCTATAGCAGAAAAATAGAGTGGTGTAGTTAGTGAAATTGAACGTGCAGGGATTCCGCTGTAGGTTTCTCCAACTTTGAAACAGTTTGAACAAAACATTTCTCTCTTCCCACATTGCATCATCTCAAAGAGCAGACTCCCTCCTCTGTCATCCATTCACGGCACATTCATCTCTCAAAATTTGTTCTCCCTCTCTTGACTTGCTGCTCCATTTCTCCCATTTTGTGTGGGCACTAAGTTGTCCTTTCAGCCAACTGTCATTGTTTTCCATTTGGGACGACTCGAGGCTCTTTAGGCATCTCCAGGCAACATCAAGGTAGATGGGCAGACAGAGGAAGGGATAGAGAGCCAGGGCTGAGGCCGGGAACCAAGGATCCGTAGCCAATCTACCATGATGCTTCGCTCTGCAGTTCTGGGAGTGAAGTCAATCTCCCGCTTCACAATTTCGTTACACACATTCAAGCTCAGATGTACATGGACACACACAGCCACCGTAGAAGTCCCACTTTCTATTACATGTGTGTTGAAAGTGCTGCCACACACCTTCCACCTCCTCAACCCCAGGCAAAAAATCCAGTTTTCCTCTCTTTTCTGCTTTGGAGGTTTGAAGGCCTAGTCTGCGACAAGTTCAGTGGAAGTTTTAAACATTTACAGTATCAATCGGCTGGGGTGTGAGAAACAGTGAAAACACTTTAACACGGAGATGCCTGTAATTGCATAAGGGTCATTATTTGTGTGTAACAGTTAATAGATAGTTAGAAACGAGAGTTTTCTTCAGAAATACAAGTATAAAATAGATAAATACCCTAGAATCATGGTGTAGTTGTAGTGACCATTTCTTTTATGCACTTCATTAGAAGGCACATAAACTTGTTTATGTTTTCTCCCCATTATTTTTCCCTATTCCTCCTTTTTAACTTGTAAACAGTTTTGCACTAATAGTGCAGAATAGCACAAATTGTTTGAAGAGGAGCTTAGTGTCTGTAAATGGTACAAACAGTCTTTGTGCAGAGGAAAAATTTGGGTGCATCAGGAAATTAAATCTCTGCTTCCAGGTGGAAGTTCTTTTAAACCCAACTTCTACTTTGTAGTTCATCTGAAAGCTGATTAAATTACCTACAAAATGCCTGAAAACTGCAAAAAAATTTAAAAGATTTTGAAAGATCTTACAATGGAGCTCTCAGTTTTTTTAGTCTGACCGACAGTGAAACATTAGAATATTTGATTTACACTATATTACAAAGAAAGAACAGCAATGTTTGTCTTTTAAATTATTCAATGACACAGCAGATTATCTAAAGTGGTTATTATTTTTACTTACTAATTCTGTCCAAATAATTGTTAAAAAATTTTTTCTTTAAATTGCCTTCTGTAGCTCACATCTGCATGCATACAAATATACAGTATATAAAAGAACAGATGTACAAGAAACTCCAACAAAACAAAACTCCTGAATGCAGTGTATGTAATCATACATGCATAAAAATGCATAGCTGGTGCAACTATTCACATAAAGTATAGACTGCAAAAGTACCCCAAACTGCCACTGTTGTAGGTAGCAGGTAGAGTTTGGTGTGAGTCTGTCAGACAAGCAGACACGTGACCGTGCAGGACTTTGTAGAGCCATGCTTCTGGTGCTTACAGCGTCGCCACACAGCGTACGGAGCAGACTGGCTGTGAGTCGATGCATCTTTTTCCTCCCTCACATCCAGGGAAAGTCCACAGGATACAATAAACAAACGCTGATGGGTTCTTGTTTAACAAGCCGTTCGTTTCCAGAGCCAGAACTTCTTTTGACATCCAGGAAAATAGTACAATGTGAGGAGTTCTGATGCGGAGTCTCCCACTGTTCTGGGTCAAGTTTGATTTAACCCAGCTAGTTCTGAAAACACTCACCCAGTCAGCAGATGCATTAGATAAAAATGATAGATCAAACACAGATGCTATGCCCCCTGCAAACACACAACCTAGAAAACCTAATAACAGCCTATTTAATGGGTCAACCCTATGATGGGGTTTATGATGTATTGGGCAATCTTCTGCTCACACCCCGCAGCGCTCCAGCCCTTTCTCCTGCCTCCACAGCATTTGTGAGGACAAAGTCAGCCCCAGAAACAGTATTTTAGATGGAGTAGAGGCAAAGATGGAGGTATGAGACAAAGAAAGAGGAGTTGGGAATAAAAGGGAGGAAGAAAATCTGAATCAGACTAGAGCTGGCATCTGTTATCCCTTCTCACTCTTTCAGTAATGGACTTCTGCGTAACTAAAACATTCATTCTTCAGAGCCAACATCTTTGATTCCACCCTCAGTCGTCAAGTAATAAATAAGCTCTATGGAACACATAACCTCTGCTGCCCTACAGAAAGTGGCTTGGATTAGAAAAGCATAGTTGCCTCTGGTACAGACCCCCAGCTGTTCCAGCTCCTATCAAGTATTTGCTCAGTGATTGGTATCGATCATAAACACCATCAACCCCCTACAGAGGGAGGTTTTGAGGTTTAGGGTTGAGACCGTTATTTTGTGCTAGGAGAAAGCAAGAAATCTTTATCTATTTCCCTTTAAATTAAAATGAAACTCTTTCTTTAACATCTACCTGACAAAGTCCTCTAAAAGTCAAACTCTGGTGTTTACAGAAGTGTACCAATCCAACTTTTGTCGCCGATGCTGATTCTGACCTAAACTCTGGCTGTCTGAGGATGCAGAATACAGAAGATGTCTCTTTATGCCACTTTTTAATATCAAATGATTAATTGTTGCTTGAACTTGTGTAAGGAATTAATCAAATTAACCTACAACTATTTAAAACGGAGATATTTGTGCAGCATCACTGCCTAATTAATTTGTTCCAGACAGTAATCCACCAGTGTAAACACCCCAGATATCTTGACTTGAAGTCAGATGCTTCATGGACACAGACCTTAGAACAGAGCTGAGCGGCGCTGCTTTAAGAAACCTAAAGGTGAACACAGTCGATGCTGCACTCGCTGTCCTCTGCTTTGGCTCAAAAACCAATACAAAGTGGCTGAACTGATGTTACACACCTCCTCAACAACTCAATACCAAAAAAATCAGCTTTAATAAAATGCAACTCGGCTTGGGTCACTTCTGCTACATATAACTTACCAGATATGTAACTTTATCTTTATATAACTTGCCACATACGTCAGAAAAATATGACCAAATCTATGACCATCTTTGCATATGTTTAATACAGGAATACAGAATCACATGAGTTTAAAGTAATGATGACAAATAATTGAAAATTATAATATATGAGGAAGATCCATGTGTGAACTGTCCAAGGCATCTTTGGTAAGATTGTTTAGTAAGCTCCACTGCATCAGAAGACACTGTGTGAGGCTACATTGTTCGGGTCATGAGAAGTTCAACAGAGATTGTCGGGTGCTTGGAAGTAACAAAAACCTGCGCGGCTGGTGACATAATGTGGTGGTGCAGCTCCTGACATGTGAGGAGACTCAGGTGATTATCACACAGTGGGTGGCCTATGGTGTATGTCTGGCAGAATTTAGAAGTGAGTTTCTCTCCAGACCAGCTTGGTTTTGTACTTTCTGCGTAGTGTACAATAAACCTGCAAGTATTCTAAGTCCTACTTGTCATGGTCTTCTTCCCAGGAGTGTTAGAATAATTTAGAATAATTCAGTGAATGCGGTAGTCAGAAAATACTGCATGACACATACAACTTTATCAAAGTTACATAAAGCGAGTTCTACATATAACTTCATCTTTAATGATGTGTGGGTTGACTGGAGTTCAGGGAAGCTCAATAGACAACAAAACATGCATGTGTGGGTTGAGTGAAAAGCACAGCTCTGGCGAAATTAAAAATAACTTACAGAAACACCATGTGCGATTGATTAGCAGTCCACCTTGCTCCACAAGCATGAAGGTCCAAGATCGAGATTTAACATCATGAAAATCGCAATATATTGTGAGAAACATCAAAAACATCCCTGAATAAACTCTCAATGTGTTTATACAAAGTAGGTACTTTACTACACAGCTCTAAACAGACAAATGCAGTAGGAAGAGAAGGAAGAGAACTGTATTAAAAAAAATAGTAGAATCATAAATGTCACAGTTACTATTAATGTGTCCTGTAGCAGGGGGTTTTACAGGAATTGTTCAGGTGTTTGGATAATGCATTTATTGCAGGTTGGTCCGTGCAGATTGGCTAGTAGGCTGCAGGTATTAAATAAACCCTGATCCACATCATGCAAATGGACAGAGTTCATTCTGTGCCCATTTTTCTTAGTCCTGTAATTAAGTTTTGACTTATTATCAGCCTGCAATATTATCAGATCTAAAATTTATCACTTTTCCTATTATCACACATTTTGCACCTTTAAATTTTATATTAAAGCACTGATCGCTCACTTCTGGCTTTAAAAACGACAGCATTGGAGCTGCACAACCTGAAGATTGTTCCTTGCTTCTGAATCTCTTTCAGTTTATTTGCGGATGGAAATCAAGAAATGAAACGCTGCTTGTGATCATGGTTTTAGATGTCAGAAAGTAAAATATAAATATTGACAGCGAAGAACATGAAACTGAAGAGAATACTTAAAATACAGTGAAAAATGCACGTCCTGCCGAACATACCGAGCTGACCAAATGTGTCAACTTGAACATTTGTCGAGCTGGTGTGTGAGGTCTGTTCAATAGGGGGAGTTTCTACACTACAGACAAATGAAAAAAAAAAAATCACACGTGCTCACTGCAGCAGTTACACCCTGTTGCCTCATGGTCCCTTTGGAGTCCCTCATGTTTAAAACACACAATCTCCATCCGAAAGCAAATCAGTTATTGATCATTAATTTAAATCTTGAGAAGAATTTTTAACCCAGCACTAGATTTTCTAGTTTCTGTCTCACCCTGCTTTAACTTTTCCCGCCGCACTTTTACTCTTTATCCAACTTTTACACGGACAGACCGTCTGAGTCAAGATGATGCAAAGAAAGCAAGGTTGAGATGATCTTTCACTTCTTTGTACAGGGTCTTCTCGCTCAAATAAATCCACAGAAAACATAAATTTTCACAACACTTTTATGTGTTTTTGGACATATTTGACAGGACACCGATAGATAATAACAGTAAAAGATAGCAATAATTTCACAGAGATTTAAGCTTGACTTGCAAACAAATGCTCCTTACTGAGCTCATTTCATCGTGAAGTCATAATGAATACAATCCAACCTCTCAGAGAAATGAGGAGGATAAGGATTAGGTACGTTGAATTAACTCTTCATTTAATGTTTGATATCTCAACATAATAATACAATTAGATCATCTCTGAACAAAAAGCCAGAGATAAATTTCTGATATTTTCTCTGACGTTGTAGAAGTAGATTCATTTTTCTGGTTTCTCTGTATTTTGGATCGTATTTTATGTCTTCTTATTATTTTTATTCATATATCAGCTGTTCAGTGAGAACTTTGCCCACTGTAAGTTCCTCGCTGCCTTTTTTCTGGATTGTTTTTTTCTAGTCTAGACTTTCAAATAGGCACTTTTTAAAAAAAAAAAGTATAGGTCAGATGTTATTTATTGTTTAAAATGTTATCTGAAAATTAATGCTATATACTTAAGAAGAAAGTTAGAAAGTGTATAAGGTGAAGTCATGATGTTGAGAGACTTCACCTATTAAACCTATGCCATGTTGGAATTTGGCCATCATCCTTTTACCCAGTTCTCTTGTGCAGTGATGCACATTTCACAGCACTTCTGTTCTGTTTAGAACAATCACTGGACATCCTGTTCTGACCACTGACAGGTGTACATTTGGGATTTCAACATGGACCTCAAACTTAGGCAGTGACAAACAATAAATTCAGTGTAAATGACCCAAGCGTCATGTTGAGGATCTTCACAACACACCAGAGATCAACTAGTCGTGTTCAGTGGAAGAGCAGGGACAGCGGTTGGCCAAAAGGGCTGCATAGCAGCTGTGGCACTGGTGGAAGCTAAAATTTGGGTGTGGGAGGAGTTCAGAGAGGCTACGGAGAAAGACTTTTGGTAGGCCTTGAGGAAGTTCTGGCAAATCGTTTGATGCCTCAGGAAGGGGAGGAAGGGCTTTACTCAGGCTGTTTACAGTAGGGGTGGAGAACTGCTGACCCATACTTTGGACATTGTTGAGCAGTGGAAAGAGCACTTTGAGGAACTACTGAATCCGGTAAACACATCCTTTGTGGAGAAAACAGAGTCTGAAGACTCGGGGGAGTCTCCATCCATATCCATGGCAATTTATTCCTCCTCTCAGAAAAGGAAATTCAAGTTGAAATGTGTTGCGGTGGTAATCCAGCCTGCTTCATAGATGCTGCTTGACGTGTGACAAATTTTCAAGGAGTGCTCCAAATGTTACAGAAGCACTGGGAGCAGTTTATCACTGCACAGGAAGGGAAGGGTGGCCAAATTTAACTGAGGTGGATTCCTACCTGCACTTCTACTTGGCACAAGCCAAATGCAAAAACAAAAGCTATTAATACAACGCATTTAATGACAGACGTCACGTTACACTAAGTGGAACTTTGCTTCTACAGATTGAGACATTTTAATGGATGAAACTTTAAGATTTATTTCCACTAAAATTCTCCTTCACTTAGCCTAATCTAAAATGTCACCCTCTTTGTTCTTCTAGGGCGGTCAAAACCCTTGTTTGCAAAACTGCTACCGCTGTTACACAGCACCAACACACACACACACACACACACAATTTAAAGCACACATAACTGCAAACAGATACATTTTCTTGCTCACACAAGTAGCCGCTCTGTATTTCCTGCTCAGCATTCCCTTTACGGTGACCATACAGATCGCTACACCCACTCAGACGCACACAAACACACCGTCCCGTCTGTGCTTACTCAGATACTGGCCACTCGGCGACGTACTGTATGTGAGGTCAGCGGACTAAACATTTTCTCTCTGTGGGCTGCAGGCTGTAGGGGTCTGCTTGGTCAGCACACAACTGCTCACCCTTATCTACAGATAGGGAATACCTGCAGGACTGCCTCGGTTAGAAAGTCATGATGACTGTGTGCGTATATGCTTAAATGTGTGTTTGCGTCTGCTTCCAGGACAAAACTCAGACAGAAAGATGCTGAAGTGTGTGTGACTGTGTAGGTCGGTGTGTGTCAGAGGATTATACAGAAAGAATTTCCTCCTGCCGGTCTGCAGCTTGTTTTGTTATACGGCAAAAAGGATCCCATAAAAGAAAATCATTTTGACTATCCAGAGGAACTGACAAGGGATTAAGGATAATTTTATCATTTTATTTGCTGTATTATGATAAAGAGCATCATATAACGAATCCAATCCCTCAGTGGTATAAACCGCTATTGTATCATCCATGGAAGATACCATCTGGATTAACGCTAAACCCTTTTGAGAGCCTTAAGAAGACAGAAACACATCATATTTACTGTAAGCTGCGAGGATATTTAGGGATATGCTATAGCCGGGCCAAAAATCTTATCTCATTATTTTTAGGCTGAATACACAATATAACTGTGATCAAAATAAAATGAAAAAAATATGCGTCCATGGATTTATTGAAAAGCAGTAATTCTCTCAGTCGGGAGCCATTGCAAATTTGGGTCAACTCAGTAAGACCATTTCAACTATTTCATTATGATGTTGAAAGAGAAAGGACAAGCAGAGTTAAATCTAAACAAACTAAAACAGCGGCTGGCTAGACAGAGATTTTGCATTTGGCGGTTTACTTGCCCAAAGAACTTTAGGCCATTCTGAAGTACTTATTTAAGCCCAACTCATGGTTTCCATGGCATAAATTTCATCATTCACAAAAGTCGCCATAAAGTCCAAAATGTGTTCCCACGGGGACAATCTGCACATGCGCCTGGAAAACAAAGGTTTCTTAAAATAAATGCATTTGTTCAGAAGAGCGAACATGCCAAAAGATTCTTTATTATTCACACCTTTAGAATTTATCCAAAGGGCTGTATTTTAAGAAATCGCAACTGAACAATGCAGGATCTCTGCACATGCTCTCTATAGATGAAGCCCAAACAGACGAATTCCTAATTTCTCTAGAAATCCTGTGATATATTTACCCACTGCGTTCGATACACCTCAGCAATAATTACAATGATACAGTGCTACAACCCAGTCTGTGAGTCACAGTAAGCCTTTCAGAAACATCCACATGAGCCCAATGTGTTTTTGTGTCCGATATGAGGAACGATGTGACCACATACACAGCAGGCTGTGGTGTACCTGTTGCAGTAGGAAAATAATTCAGTGATTTCACAGCCTCCATTCGTCATTATTTATTGCTCAATTTTGACATTTTTTGTGTCAATAATATCCTCAAAATGCTGCATAAGAACACAAACAAAAAACATGTGTGCCACTAAAACATCAGGTAGGTTGCTGGAAAATAATTTCAAAAACAACATAATAATTCTCTTATCTGCTCTGCACCATGAAAACAATTGTTTACATTTAAATTGGGGTATGATTAAGCCCCTCTTGTTAACATGTTAAAAGTCTCAATCAAGTCCTGCTGTGATTCAAGTGATTTACTGATGAAGTGATTTTTAATATTTGTGCAGTGAAGTATGCTTTTCTTCTTCTTCTTTTTTTTTTAGCACTGAATAGATTGGCAGCAGTTTAATCAGCGTCCTCAGCACCGACATCTCAGATCAAATGAAAGCTCCACCTCTAAATTTCACATTTTCTTTCATTACTGAAATCATGTTAACACATTTTTGTAAGTGTCCGCAAACAGGTTCGATGCATCCGTTGCCATGATTAATCCTGTCTTATGAGCCATTTCTAAATACTTGTTTTGAATCTTCAAACAACTAAATGTTTATGATTGTTTACTTCGAGTCTTCTGTTTTGATTGACTGTTTCCGTCTCATCTAATTTTATTTCTAACTTCTCTATAAAGTAAAACAACTCGACTTCATTACAGTGAACGCTTTAAAGGATGAAGCTGGATTCTTTCTATATCTTTCTCATTGTCTTTAAATCCCAGGGCACCAGAAAAGTGCTTTCAAGAGTTTTATCACACATGGCTTAAAAATAATATAGTCTGAATGAAAACCTGTGGGTGGTGTACGACACAACTTTGTTCTGCCTATTAGTTGTGCTCTTCTGGGTGTCTGTTTCCTCCACCACAGAACATTTCACTGTCCTCCCACGGGAGTTGCTATTTACCGGTTTGAAGATTTCATTTACATGAAAGAAAATGTGATTATTTTATCCCTTTGCAGCACACCTCCATTAAGTTTATGGTTGTGTGAGCAATTACTCCCATGTGGTTTCACTGTGACTGGATAGCCTGGTCTGTCTCATAATATTTTGTGAAACGATGAGCATGGTCTTAAAATGCAAATATTATGCAAAAACTGTGGGGGAGAAATCATTCCTCAAAAAAACATTTTTTTGTGGAGATCAATCTAGAGAAAGGTTGTAGTTTGATAAAGTTTCAAACGCTGCAGTGGAGAGGTTCAGGGAAGTGAACGTCAGACAAGAGCGTTGGCTTCCACATCCAATGACAGGATCGATTACAGATTCTCCATACAGAGCAAAGACAAAGTAAAACTTATCCTGATCTGAAAGCTCTACTAATCATTAGTTTTTCTTATAAATAACCATCAGAACTGTCACCCCTTTGCAGCTTTACTGAGGTTTTGAGGCCTTTTAGCTCATTGTTTTGAGGCACCGTTACCACTTTCATCACTACGTACTACTCATGATTCAAAAACATCCCACTGACAAGCTTAGCTTCAAATGACAAAGTTATCAAGTAGCTGACAAAGTACCTCAAACATTTGGAGGCAAAAGAGTCTTTTCTAAGGAGTTAGAGGAACTCAAACCAGAGACAAGAGAACAGCAGACACTGGACTTCACAGCTGCAAGCAAATGCTAATGTTGCATCATATCTACCAAATACACGATTTAGCAGCTTTTAGCTAATGTTCCAAAAAGAATTTCATAAAATTATACATTAATCCTGTTAACCTGTCAGTTCTTCTGCATCAAGTATTTAAAAAAGAACCAAAAAAAGCCTAAGACTTCTGCAACATAGTATCTCTTGCCTTACACTATTTTATCGTACACTCCTTTAAAAGCAGAATCAGCTGAATTGTCTAAATCCATGTGCAACGTATCCCACTTGACTTGACCTTTTAATATTCAATAATGACGAAATGGCATTCTAAAGACTATAATCTCCCTGCATATCAGAAAAAAAATGAAATAAAGACATACAAGCTGATATACTATTAGGCAGAATTTACTATGCTGTATATCTTTTTGTTTGCAATAGTGCATTTTTGTTGAGAAAAAGAAAAGGGAAATGGCCACTTGGCTAGAAAGCATCATAACCAAGCATGATCTTTAGTTCAGCGTCACAATTGCAGCTCAAAAGATCGACACACTGTTCAATTAGCTTACAAAGACTAGGAAAAATCTTTTTGCGTGTGCAGGGTGAGATTAGGGCTTAATCATTTGGGGAAAAACATCTAATTTAGATTTTTCTGACAGATATTGCAATTTGACTTGTGATATAATTTTCAGGTCAATATTCACTGTATAATAGATTTAAAACATGGCATGAATTTGTAAATCCACGGACACGACTCGTAAACCATAGGCAAGATGCAATGCATGACATGTTAAATTGCTGCTTTTTTGATTTGCAGTTTGACATCACAGTTTCAATTATAAATCAATTAATCTTTCAGATCTGAATGAAATCCTGTTTGCCATCTGGCGACGATATGATCTTCGCAACTGTTGATGGTCAATACAAGTAAAGGGTGAGTGACAGCAGCTCTGAGGACACCGTCTATAGTTGTGTTCATTCTCACTTTCTACACTGTGAATACTAAAGTCTAGCTGCTAACGAGAATTTCCACTGAGGCCAATTAGCACATGGAAGTCTTTCCTCGATGTGAGAACTCCAATCTGCTTGTTAAATGCTAACAACTTTTTTTTTTTTTTAAATGTAAATCTGGCAGCATGCTTTGTGACAAAAGTAATTGCAAAATGAATGGTGTACAGTTTGGGATTTCCCAAACCCAGCTCTTATAGTTCACTCAACTTTGTGTGAAGTAAACATAAAACACAGACAACATTATTCTGACTACCTGCATCACCTACAGCACACATCACAAGGAAGGAGAGATAATAGAAGGTAGAAGTAAAGGTGAAAATAATGTTAGGCGAAGTGGGGCAAGGATGGCAGGAAGAGGCCAGCAAGACTCATTATCAAGTAGCACCTCTTCTGGCTATAATTGTATGTGTTGACAATGGTACCTCCAGGGGGGTGAAGAGGAGAGAAAAAAGAAGAGAATAATGGGAAAAAAAGAGGGCATGATACACTGCAAAATAAAGGAAAGGGACAAATCTAAGGAACGAGAATGAAAGTCCACTTGGAGTTTACTTTCCAATGAAGGTGTGCTGCAAATTTCTCAACTTTTATTTTCTCCGAAATCTCTTAAAATATAATAAGAATATAAAATATAAGTAGAAATGTTGCTCCAGAAGATGGTCAGCTCCTGTTTTATTGTCATTCCCAGTCAGACACAGGTCCTGCAAGTCTGTATTATATTGGTATTGATGCTGTTTGCCAGAAATATAAGAGAAGTGGCGCATTTGTTAAGAGTGCTGTTAAAAAAGTCGAATTGTTTCTGTAAAAAGATTTACGGAGTGAAGTGTATTAATGGTTAACTTGTCAAGAAGGTTTGAATTGCAACTGTGGCCACTTTTTATTTTTCTATTACTCTTTAAACAGAACCGATCACTTTCTAAACGTGACTTGTGTCACAGATACAATGTCAGAAATTAACATTTAATGTTTTCTTTTAACAGTTTTGCCTGTAATTTTTTGAATATTTTCTGTAAATGTACAGATCATAAGTAAAACCCCAGAGAAAGTAATAATTTACATGTTGCCTGTAAATGTAAAACTGAACAAAAATTAGGCCAAACGATAGTGTCCAAAGAAAATCAGAATATTTTAGAAATATTTGTTCTGCTACAATTTGTGACCATAAAATTACACTGTTTTGTAGTATTTACATATTAGAAAATCTTTCATTTTTACTTTTTAAAAAAACTGGAAACCTTGTTACCAGATTTTCACAGGTTTTTTTTCCCGTCAGAATCTTTATATTTTATAGTGTGTATTTTTGGCACAGTTGGTTGCACATCACATTTCCTGTGACTTCTTCACAATAAAAGACATCCTGTGTTTTGTTCACTGAGTGCTTTAAATACTAAGCAGCATCACTAACACAAGTAGGAAATATTAAAGGCTTAAAGCAGCAACAGTTCAAGGGACAGCTACAGCATTCAAAGCAGACACAAAAAAGCCCCACCTTGCAAATGTGTGACTCTGTTTCTACACTTTTTCACTTATTGTTGGATTTGACAAAATAGACTATTCTGTCATAGTAAACAGTTGGTTAGAATCCCAACTCCAAAAAGCAGAACTTTTTTTCCCTCTGGCACGGTGGCCTTCCCGCCAGCCATCACTGCTTAAAGTTTCTATTGAGTTACATCAGCAGTAACTTAATTCAGCTCTAATGTGAAAACAATGAACACAAATTGTGGAAATATAATCAATAAAAACGATGAAGAAGGAAAGACAACTGAGAACTGTCTTCTTTGCAGTGTGACACAGCTTAGAATGGCACGAATCAGAAAAAAAGACCCAAATGTCACTTGTTTTAAAAAAAAAACTGAAAAAATAACTGGAATCAACATGTCCAACATTTTTCAAAGTGCCTCTACAGACTTGACGAGACAGTTTGTTCTCCTTTTTCAGTTCTGTGTCTCATTTGTGTTGCTCCGTGTCGCTTTGTGACAGTTCTGTGTCTCTCTTGTGGTCGATTTGTCTCATCTTTGTCATTTTCGGTCTCATTCTTGTTGATTTTTGTCTCATTTACAGCCTCGAAAACTTTTTCACTCTGCTCTGTACATCACTTACTACTCCATATACTGTTTTTGAGCCATGCTGCATTTATATTAGTCATCCAGTACATTTTATTTTCCTCTCTTTAGGGTAATATTATTTTCAACAGTAAACATACATGAGGGAATGCAGCATTCCTGTAATGTTCTGTGCGTGTGAAGAATGCATTATGTAAGTTACACAAAAGCACATCTTCATTTCAGACCTAAATTTATCTCCTGAAGGTACCGTCTTTGTTTAGCTCAGCAAAATTCTCATTTGCCAGTTAACAAGGTCCTTTATGACCTTTTAAAGGGTAATTCAGATGCCAGGAAAGGCGAGCACGAACAAGCAGCAACATCTTCTTTGATGTTGCTGCTTTCAAGAGAAAAAATACTGGAGGATGATACAGGAGGCACCTTTGAGGGCAAAATGAGAGAAATGAAATACAGATGAGAATGGAAAGGAGGAGAGGTGACAATCAATCAGAGATGTGGAAAGAGGTGCTAAAGATATGAAAAGGCAAAGAAAAGGAGGTGAGAGAAGCGAAGCCAAAAGGTTTTCTGCTGTCCACTTTTCAAGACAGTGGAGTTTGATTACCCTACATTACATTGCATTATACATTCTGTACATGAGTGGCTCCCTTTAAATGGGCTGCATTATACTACTTTCATGCTCCATTTGTGGCAAGTAAATTAAGATGAAAACTTCAGCAGTGAGGACACACATTGTTACCACCCGGAAAAAACGTCGTTTTCCGGAAGGTATTGTTTTGAGCTGCATGGTCTTGCTTGCTTGTTTGTCTGTAACACTTTGGTTTCCGTGCGATAACTCGATAAAATATTGATGTAGCCTCACCATATTTGGTACACAGGTGTACCATAATAAGATACAGGTCAAGTTCGCATTTGGTGACCTTGACCTAATTTTCAAGGTCACAGGGGTCATCTTTGTAAATGTGGTTTCCGCCATGACATACAGATGACCTCGCCAGGCGGTCCAAGTTTGGTAAAACTTCTTGTTGTTAGTGAGTTTATCCTTCACATTGCAAGAATAATCACACATTCTGTGAATTAAAGTGTGTGTATTTTAAATATCCAACGACATGCAGGCAAGGCTAACCGGCAGCACTAAACTGGCTGTAGATGTAAACGTCTCCGTGTGTCAGCGCTGTGATTGATTGGCAGCCTGTCCAAGGTGCACCCCACCTCTCACCTAATGTCAGCTGAAATTGGCTGCAGCCTTCCCACAACCCTCAAGGGAAAGCAGCTCAAGCTAAAGGATGGAAGGAAAGATTAATGTTTTATGTTTTGATTGAAAAGTAAAGGGACAAATTGGGCACTCGTGCACAGTGTGATTCCAGAAGCATAAAATACATCACTTCTGTGGGCCAAAAGATATTTCCTGAGACAAAAGCCATGGCTGATATTTAGAATAGCAAATGTTAAAACCTTAGCAAAGCAGTCTATAGGTTCAATCACCACTGTGTTTTATCAATATGTGACAGAGGGCGACAAAACAGGAATTAATTTATGTGAAAATGTCACAGATTACTGCTTTTGTAAGGATGGGTGCTCAAACCTTAAAACAACGCACTTGTCAAAGTGTATGTGTGTGTTTGCGTAACCCATGGAGTGGCACAGACACAAACTCAATGATACGCTGACATCAACAAAACACAGTTTCTGCGGCACGATAAAATCAGTCTGCAGTCCCCCAAAGGAACAGCACAGAGTCCTGACAGAGCTGTAGTCAAGATCAGTTTTGTCAAATTCACATCAAGTCCAGAACTGGAGCTGAAAGTCTGATGGGGTCTAAAGGTGGTCAAACTAAACCACAACTAGAGGAAAAGCAGCAAGAGTGCACTAGAATTTAACTGCATTCACATAATGAATCATTACAGAAGCACTGAAGACATTATGTAAAATTACTGTAAAATCACCAGCAGTATAATCTGAAGCAGTTACATGCATGGGCCAGGTCCTGCTATAAGATGGAAGGAAATTACCAAAGAAAATGAAGAAGAAAGCAGAGAACTGAACACTGTAATCTTTAAAACAGGCTCATTAGAGTAAGCAGAAAGCACCACTATAAAGGTGTTCAAGGGATTTTGCAATAATAACGTCATTAACGTCAAACAGAACAACAGACGAGACATACTGAGGAATTCATAATTCCAATAAATCAATCATTTAGTCTAATAAATGTCAGACATAAAAAGATACAATTCCCACTTTACCACCCCAAAAAATCCAACAGCTTATTTGAACATGAGGTGATATTATTTTAGGGAAGCTTGAATCTATAAATGTCAGGCATTTTATTTACTAGTAATTCCCTTTAAATGATCTTTTTTTATTATTCATAAACAAACCATTTCAGCACTACAGTAGATTGAGCATAATATGCAAACCTTGCATTTATATGGATCTGAATACCATCATGACTGACTAAAAGAAACCATTTACAAGTGTAATAAACATAACCGTGGAAGCTGCAGCAGGTTTTCCTCTCTGCTCTGTGACTGAAAAAGCAGTCCGTATCACTGTCTGCCATCTCCAATAGCAGTCAGCATATCTGGAAGCTGGGAACTATTCAGGCTAACCATAAGGTGCTTACATTTCAGGCAATAGTCAATTTAGTGTCAATTATTCAGAGGTTGATGAACTCAGCTGTTACCGCTCTACTGGCACTTTAACTCAGGAGTGTTGTAGTAGCAAAGCAGACCAACAACAGGATTTACTGATTGCAGATACATGATTTTAGCATTTAAAAATCAAAGCTGCTATTAAACACATCTGCTGTGACAACCCTGTCTACACAAAGTGATGTTTTTGTACACTGAATTAAGTCTAAAGTTTAATTAAGTTGTATTGTGTTCTAAGTAACAAGCAACAATATGCCACTGGTTTAAAGACAGACGTACATTAAATCATTTGATTCCCCTCAAATGAACAGCTTAAATGCTCAGCCACAACTGTAAAATAAAAATAAAGTGAATAAAATGTAAAACGTGATTTTGACATTGGACTTATGGTTCTTTCATTTTCTCACTCGGTAGTCCAGATTTTGAGAAACACGGAAATCAAGTGCACAAGGCCAAAAGAGCAATGAACCAAATGTTTCCTAACCTAAACCTAATTTGGTTTCACTAAAATTAGAATGGCAGTTTAAAAGTATAAAATACAATTTTAAGGTGATAGAATCCACAGAATCCACAGAATAAACTGTCATTACCAAAGCTGAAAGATAAAGGAGTTTCAAACAGAGCAGAACTTTGCTTCAACTACAGCTCAGATACACATTTTACAGTGTACAACTAAACTGCATTTTCAACTACGCTTCACGGGAAAACCTATTTTCTGCTGGACTACATTAGTTCTGACATATCAGCACATTTCAAATCGACACATCTGTGACATTTCGTTATTTTTATTTCCATTTATTTTGCTTTTTAACCAACAATAACTAGACTGGATGGGACTAGTCACCCTGATATCACAGAAAATGGAGGAAAAGCTTTGAACATGTAGTGAAAGGGTTAAATTTTAACCCAAACTTTGATATTTTCCAAAACCTGACCAAACTTTTTCCACTTAAACTTACTACTGGCTTCAAACATGTACTTGTAAAACTGATAAATAAAGTGTGATATTTTGTGAAGCGTAACCACACAGCCAAAGAGCAAACGAAAACCAAAAGTAAACACAAGCTGAAACGAAATTTAACTTTGAGAACAATGTTTCAACAACAGATGTAAACCTCAGTCTGCTGGTAAAAGTCTTTCCCTCCTATATCCTTAAGCAGCCTTTTTGAATGTATTAAACTGGGAACCTTTCCACAAATTTGTTGGTAAAAAGAAAAAAAATCAGTTTATTTCAAAACAAAGTCGTGTTTCTTTCAAAAATGTAAATGAGACTACAGGTTAGTTGTGTAGGAATGTTAAGTCATAAATGGTCTGTGTAAAGAAAAAATCCTGAAGCACCATCTGGTAGCTGCAGTAACACGTATATGAAGGAGTGCAGAGATGTTCCCTGATGAATCAATGTGTAATAAGTCAGTGAAACATAGTAATCTCTAAACTGCTACACTCACCACACATTCCCTGTTTTAGATGATTAAAAAAGATCAGAAAATTCTTTAAAAAAAAAAAAAACTTCACTGAAAGGAGCAGATGAAATGTTGTACCAGTATTTTAAAGAAATCTTTACAAAAAAGTACAACCTAGCTTCAAGGTCATCTCACTCTGAGTCTTTTTTTTTTTAATTTTTTGATAATACTAAACCCTTTCTGAGGCATCCATCATCTCAGGCTCGTGTGTGTTGCAGGGCACAGCTGCATAGAACTTATTCTTAATTAATGTTCAGCCACGGCCATTATTATCATCATTAGGAGCATGGGGAACTAATTGGCAGAATCTGTCTCCGTGTTCTGGCTCAGACGGCAGCACATGTAGGTCTGTGTACCCCGTTTTTGTGTAGCAGTACATGTAGGGGCTTCAGGTTATGTGGGGGTTTCTGTGTGTGCTCTTGCAGAAGCCCGGGTTTGTTGATGGATTGAGAAAGGGGCTATAGTTCACTCCAGTCATCAACAGTAGGCAATGCAATGAAGTGGAGCAGAGTGGGGCAGTGGTCTTGAAGGACGTGAACCCCTGAACTTTGGTTTCAGAAACATCTGAGAGGAGGACCAGGAGGAGCAGCGTGTCCTTGAAATGGCTTTGGCACGCCGGCTGCACAGTGTGATGTCCGCACACTCCATGCCCCCACCCTCTCCGTTCGTGTGTCATCTTGCTCTCTATTACTTCATATTTATCCATCTCTCCTCTTTTATCTGACTCTAATAGCCCATCTGTCTCCTTCTGTCCTTCCCTCCATCCATCTTTTTCTTGCTTTCTCCCTCCATTAGTAGCCACCCATAAAGTCTGCGCACTAACTGACCTCTACAAACTTCTCACTAATCCATGTGCCTTCTCACTGCCCTGAGTGTACACAAACACATAATCACGCTTTGTGCACGCCAACACAACTTGCACACTGGGTTAACTCACACTCACACGCTTAAACACTAAAGCTTAAAGCACATTCAGGCTACACAAAAAGACACGCATGAATTAGGACACATTAATTGACTCACATAAGAACAGAATCTTTTTTTTTCTTCCAAGACAGGAACTCTCTACAGTCTATCATTTCATTGATCTGAGGAAGTGGAGCAGAAATGAACAGGGGGTGAAATGCTGAGGTGAGCCTGTTCTCTGCTCAAACTGCTCAAACTACTAAACATGCTTCACGAAGAATTGTGAGCCAACAGAAAGAGCACGGGAAAAGAAAAGATAAAACATTAAAGGTCTGTGCGCCTGCTTTGTTCTCGTCACTGGGAGCTGATCTGTGACTCGAGCCGGGCCATGGGCAAATTCTATTACGTCTGAAAAGGGTTTTTCTGGCATTGCTTTTGATTTCAGATGGAACATGTGAACTGAAAAAAGTGCTGAAAAAAATCTATTAAATATATTGACCTGTACTACTACTGTTTCTGTTCAGCTTTAATGCGCGCTGGATCGGGTCTGTTTTCGATGGCATCCAGCTGCCATGTCTTCTAATTCAGTGAAGTTTTTGGGAATTAATTGGAAATTAATTTATGCCTGTCGTATTCGGTAAGATTTTTCTGCGCGTCAGATTCAGATGGCACGGATCACAGAGCTGGCACAGATATCTGTGCGACTGAAATATGTTGCACTATGTTGCAAATAAATGCACTGAAAATAAATAAATAACTGAGGCTTCTCGACAGATGAAGAATGGATCGTGGATGTCACTGCTTTAAACAACTTTTAGGATCTATTATCGTATATTTCTAAACAATAAGCCCCCATCTTCTGTGCCAGGCTCTACCTCCACCTTAACAGCGCACACTTTCTGCTACATAGATCTTCATTCCTTTGACCTCAAAGGTATTAGTCTCCATCTCCTCCCCTTCATAACATCTCAGAGCTCAGCTGCACCCGTGGGAGCCACATTCCTATGGGAAGGCTGCATTTGTTTTTTTTGTTTTTTTTTGTCTTGGCAAGAAGCAATTTTTTTCTTTTACACATGACAAGGCCATGAAATATGACACTGACACACAGAAGGTGGTGCTTGTACAGATACGGAATACAAAACAAGGTTTTACAAGCGAAATCGTTTTGACGGGGAGGAACTGCTGGCCGTCACAGCTGCTGGTGAGATGTGAGGTACGGATGCCATTTCTGTCACGCCACACGGTATGTAAATGACAACCTACGTCAGTCAAGCATGGAGAGTTAAAGAGATAGAGAGTAAAAGGAGGAGTGAGGGTATAAAGAAAAGGAAAGGGGGGAGCTCTGACATACTGGTCAGTGCATTTTAATGTCAATTAAAAAGCAGCACCATGACAGGAAGCTCTCCATAAAGCCAGGGAGCTGTGACGGAGTGACTAATAGCAAGGACAGACCAATGCCTCGCCTTCCTTCCTCTTTGCTCCATCTCATCTTTATGCCCTTTTCTCTCTCATTTTCCTTCTAACTCTTTCTAATTTCTCCTCATCTTCTCTGCAAGTCGTTACTTTCAATTTCTTCCCTTCTGCAATTCCTCTGACCTGACCCCTCTGTGCTCCAATTTCTCTCCCCACCCTCCACGCTAGCGCTGTGAAGAACATGGATATGGATGTGGCCTTCATATGAGTCACGATAATGGCCGTCCCTCCTCTTGACCCCCTCACCTCACCTTTCAGGTCTACCGAGAAAAACCAAATGCCAGCTCTAATTTGCATGGAGCCCATTAGCTTCCCTCCAGTAACTCGAAGAAGGGGAGAAAGTCTCTGAATCACCTTATTAGACAAAGTGTAATTGGGGATTTGTTTCTGGGCTTCACATCTCCAGAAAATGGACCTCAGCTCTCAGGTTCAAGTGACTACGGTTTGTAAACGCTCAACTTTGTCGTTTCATTAATATGAATTAGATGTCACTTCAAGAGAGACATTAATAAAACAATTAACACAAATATCACAGCCTTTTAGTCTAAAATTAATGTTTTCACATATTTATTAAATTAAATGTTATATCACTGTATATTAATATTCAAAAAAGATTAAATAAGTTTTCATCACACCAGGCTTGTTTGGAGATATACAATCAAAAGCCAATGTCAGCAGGGGTAGAAACATGATACTAACCATGAGAGTCATTCAACATTATCATCAAGGCTCCTTATGAACATCAGATATCCGGTATATGACATTTACATGGAGCTCAAAGAAATCTGGTTGTTCATATGTCTGTTTACATGATTAAATGCTACCACCCTAGTTATTCATTACATCATGCTGTTTACAGAAGCATCTGTAACGTTTACAAGACAGCAACCAGTAATTTAATTCGATATTTTTGTAACTGTTAGCCTATTAAATTAACCGTGGCAACTAAGAAAGAGGCCACTTTGGCTTGTAGTGAGTATACGCTACTCTGCCTACATCAAATTGCAGATTTATCCACCTTATTTCAAGCAATGAGAAAAAAGCAACAGGAAATTGTAAAAATACTCTCCATTTGATAAGTGTGAGATCATCAGTGTAACTGTGTAGGACAAATGACGTACGTAGGGCTGTCATCATGCAGTTCAGTGACCCCAAAATGGAAATAAAATATCCATATAAGAGAGGCTCAGTCTTACTAAAACTGGAAGCTAAGGGTTAATGCGTAAAGGACAGGGATTCAATGGGCAATAAGCATCACACTGTGCAGTCGACAAAACAAGCAGTGTTTTTTAAGTGCGTTTGTTTGCAAATGCATTTTTCTGTGTCTGCAACATGTCGTCCAAAGACTCAGCCTTGACCAGATCAAACTAAAAGCATTATCTCATAGAGGAGGGAGGCCATTTGTTACAGACGTGTCAGGTAACCTGAGGAACACAACAGCACAGCTTTCACAGCGTTCACACCAGGAAGCTCTTTGGCAACATCAGAAGCCGTGACGGCAAAATAAAGAGACACAATCTTGGAGAGATAATCAGCAAAAAAAAAAAAAAAAAAGCCCCAAAGTGTTTCTGAACCGCAAATAAACACAGACACACATGTGGCGATCTATCAGGTTTGTACAGAACACATTTTCTGCCTTTTCTCAGCGCCATCTCCCTCAGTGCAAAGAGAGATATGACAACAGGTCAGCGTGGAAGAAGCTCAAACAAGATGGCCTCCGCTGACAGAAAGCAGACATAAAGAAAGGATGATTGGTTTCTCCAAGAAGTCTGAAGATAGCCATATCTGGTGTTCCACTGAATTATAGATTACTCCTCAACACTCTCAATGGACTTCTCTGAATATATACCCACTTTAAAGGATAAAGGAAAAGGGTAATATGCACAGGTAGATTGGAAATGCAGTCCAATATAACAGAATGAGAGGATTTTGATAGAGATAGACTTCTTACAGATTGAAAGCACAGGAAGGGAGAGGCAAACTAAGGTGAACTTCATCTTCAGACAATCAGGAAGAAGTTTCAATTTCTAGACACTTGCTAGGCAATACATTAAACTACATTTTAAAGTTTTGGATTCAGCACACACTATTGCACAGTGACACTTTTGGAAGCAGAAAACCAAAAAGAAGCAATAAAAAGAGCAAAGATAGTGTTGAGGATGCCCCAAACTGATCTGCAGGACAGAAATCTAGAGAATTCCTGTTTTTATGAACATCATCAGCTTTATAAAACGTGGTGTAGTTCAAATGATTTGTTTGCACTTTCTTATTGTTGTAGCGTGTGAAAATGAGCAGTGCTGGTATACCTGTAATGTCCACAAAAAGAAAATCAGTTTTATGTGATTTTAAATGACATTTTATAAATACACACCTCCAAAGCAGTTGTGTCGGTTCCAAGCTGCATATGAACCTCAGTATTTTGTTAACGCTAGAGATAATGAGAGGCTCCAGAAAAGATCTTGTTGTAAATCTTATCTCAACAGACTCACTCCTCCCACAGATATTATACAGTACACTGTAAAGTCCCACACAAAACAATAAAAGAAACAATCCAGGCAAATCTGTAGGCAGGCATTATTTACTTATTCCTTAATAAGAGGTTCTCTACTGCCATAAACTGCTTCATTAATTTGAATGTTTGCCAGGTTTATCAGCACCGTGTGGATCTGCATTATATCGGAAAGATAATATGAACCTGCTTTTGGTATATATGCAATATTAGGGATACAGCCGTGATTAGTTGGCATAATCAATGATGTCCGAGCTAAAACTTTGCCAACATCAATATTTTTAACCTTTTCTTTTTTCCACTTCAATTCACCATAACAAATGTCTTTTTTTTTGTTGTCAGACAAAGGGATAAATATTGAATAGTGACTGAAACGCAGCTCATTAAGAGGCCTGTTACTCAAGTTGCTGCTCTGCACTGCTAAAATCCTGATTTTGTGACTTGAAAGTCATCATACACAAGTTGAAAGCAATGGTGGTGCTGGAAATTTGGCTGTATATTCAATTCAAAGCCATCAACAAAGTCAACAACTTCCCACTATGGCAAAAATTGGTTCATTACTAACCTAAATAATAAGCCCTCTTTTAAATGTTTTTTTTCATGTTTTAAGTTAAACCCTACAGTTTAAACTTTAATGTGCAATAAAAATGACAGTTTGTCAAAATAACATGAACTTAAATGAAGAGCTGGTTCTGGTTTTTAGAGGAAAATGAACCATTTAGATTCACTGACTAATCTTGAGTAACTGACAGAAAAACAGCTGTTGCTGGCAGCCCTAATTAAAGGACTGTGACGGGGACTGACGTGCTGCTTAATGAAGTATGCACACACAATGACCAAAGCAGCTTTTGACTTTTGGTTTTTCGGTCAAATTAAGATTTTAAAAACTGTAAGCCCAAACATCCAGCTGTCACATATTTTTTTCTTAAATCATGAGTGACTGTCTAAACAGTAACAGTCTCTTATACACCAGATGGTTAGTCAGTGTGGACAGCTGATCGAGGGTCCTGTGGACCAATCTGTCACATGGCAACAAACACTACCAGCGTTCAATCACTTCCAGCAGCAGCGACAAAATGTAATGTTGAGAAGGAAGCCAATTGCCCAGTAGGAATCGTTTTGTCCAAGATTAGGCCACCCACTCTGTTGCAGCACACATCAAAACAAAGTTTTATTGTTCTGTCTCTGTTTACGACATAATTACAAGATGATTTATGCCACTACTGTCCCGCAGCTTTGCCTTGAGTGCAGACTTTACACATAGTTGGGTGTCCTTGCAGAAGTGCCTGCTGCCTGCACACCTGGCACAGCAGGGGAAACAGATTAGGATGGCATATGCAGCAGTTATTGGACGGCCTCCGCAAATGTCTGTCTTGGGATGGGCAGTAAAACAGGAAAGTAGTCCACTATTTTACACACTGCACACACACACTCACATCTGGCACATTTGAAAATGTATTTAAAATTTACACTAACACACATTTAACTGTTCAAATATGTGAAAGATGTCCATGTGGTCAAAATGATCATATTTTCTGACAACATATACAAGCCTGTGTCCCAGTTTGAGCAGTTTGGAAGCCTGTATATTCTGGTAGTAGTGCTTTATTTCCTGTTTGAAGGTTTGCAGAGCTGAATTTTCTACATTTTCAGGTGTGCCATCACCATTAAAGAGACGAGAGACAAGAGCGTTAACCCTGCAGATTCTAGCCCAAAATTCGACGTACAAAGACATGCATGTGTTCACTGTCAGGAACAAAATAGATTCTTACTCACTCATAATCTTGATCTCACTTCCCTACATTAACCGCCGGGCTATCCTATTCCCAATTTCTCCTTTCCTCTATCACGTTCTTGTAATCAAAGCTTGCCAAGTGTTGCAGTTGGTTCGGTCGGTTTTACAGCTACACACAAAAGTTTCCAAAAGGATTCAAATGCAGAGCTCCATGCTAATAGAGACCAGAGTACTGAGGGATACAGAAGCTTGGCGGAGGATGATGTCAGGATTACAAGTGTAGTGAAAAGAGAATAGCAAAAGCCTTGTCTTTTATTTTTAACTCCTATTTCTATGTGCCTATCGTATTAAATAATACTATACTGATTTTTCATTACTTTCACACTTCTTTAAAAAAATGCAAGTCATGAATTGCACAAATACTATAAAACCAACTTTAAATTGAAATCAAGTGTCTCTATGGATGCATGACTGATTAAAGCAACAGTACATTTTAGATATCAGGGCAGAAAATACACAAATAAACATCTTGAGACATCTGTATCTGTTTATCATTATTTACTGTTATTCAACCAGATTGATAATGTCTTTTCAAACTCTATAACTGGGAAATAACATCTTCCCAGTTTACAGATGGACCAGATGCTTTTTCAGAATTAAAAAAAGAGTCAATCCTAACTGCCATTGGCACATTAGTGCAGTCTGAGATATGGATTTGGTGTTTTATCTGCACCTACTTCTAACCATATACGGCCCTTGGAGCCATGTGTTCTTAGCAGATTAATTTACTGCAATAAAAACAACAAACCATGAGAAATTCTCCTCCAGCTGGTAGAGTTTGGTGACATGTTTGAAATTTGGCCAAATTCCCCTAAGCCATGCCATTTCACAGCCATCTGAGTCGTTTAACATCCGTATACGACCCACAAAGGCAAGCCATCTGATGTCATTAGGAGTAATAGTCTCTCTCTTAAGCTGCCTTATGGCTCTGACCTTTTCCACTATACTGAATGTGCAAATTCTTCTACAATTTGTTTGCCTTTATTTTTTCCTGCCTTTTTCCTCTCTTAGAAACTAAAACATACTGCAGCACACCAAAAGCCACAGTCAGTTCCACAGCCACGGAGTCATACATCATATTCTGAGTGTATGGATTTCTAATATCTCGGTACAGCAGTCAAGATGATGTAACAGATATGGACTCTGAGCACATATCAAGTAGATTCCTTGAGGATATTCAATAGAGCTGCCATGAGACATTTGATCGGATTATTAAAATAGATAATCTCATATACCTTGAATTAGGCTGTGAAATTTCCAAAGTTCTGCTGGGGGTAATAACGGGTGGCGTGGCAACCGTTAATGGCCGGGACAGAAAAGAGAAATTGGAATACGGCATTGAACCCGTTTCAATGACATCCTCCCACCGCTGTCATTTTGCATTCCCAGTTGATCCCACAATCATTAAAAAAACAGCTTCCCCGGAACACAAAAGTGCTGCGGGTTAAACACCAGTAGCAATGCAATGAAAAATACATGTAAGCTCTGGCTGGAAGTGCTTTGTTCAGGGTTTCTCATGCAGTGGGTGACTGGTCAGATGGAAATAAGACACAGCATGAAAAACATATCTGAAGCTACATATTTCAAGCCAGTGCACTGAATGAAATAAGATGTAACAAACAACAATATGAAGAAAACCAGTAGGTTCTGTACCAGCTGCCTATTTTCTGTCAAATTTCTCAACATCCAGTGACGTAGGGAAGCCCAATATGTCTTTGAATAAGACAATATCAAACCAGAAACTAACAGAATGGAAAGAGAGTCCAGCTAGCAGTGAAATCAATCAGTTTGGGTAAAAAATCCACTTTGCTACTTTGTACACCTGGTTATTGTCTAGCAATTACAAATTTAAAATGTTCTCTCTCTTACAGTGGAAAAAGGAAACAAAAGCCTAATTTTTATGAGAAACTGGCTCTATTCTAACATCCCAGATCCAACTGATGAGCTGTACTCCATGGAAATGCTCTGGGTCCACAAGCATATTTTTGCAGGTGGTGCATCAACGCTGAGGGAGCATTGCATTGTTTTTGGAGTTCGAGCCCAACCTGGCCTTGTCGATACAGACTCAGCCACACACCAGCTCTCTTCCCTAATCTGGTTCCAGAAGGGAGGGTTTAGTTTCTCCAGTGAGATGCATCCTCCCCATGACAGTCCTTGAATCGGTCATTTGGGACCGATTTGCATTGGGAGAATTTACCAGGAGCTATTGCCCCTGACAAAATAACAACACCCAGGGTCCCCGGACACCAAACCCCTCCTCCATAATAGGATGATCATTTACACGGGGGACGACGCACCCCAGATGTTAAATTCATCAGCAAAATGCTTATATCTGCCTGGAGGATAAAACTGTGCATCCGTCACCACTGTGCAAAACCCCTAAAACAGCAGCCCCCAAATGACTAAAAAAAATTATTTTGTTATAGCTGATTTAAGTTAAACTGAGGGGGAAAAAAAAGGTTTATCCTAAATTCCACCATCAGCCTCACTATGAGACACAACATACTGGACCATTTTTAGACAAAAATCCCTGCGGGATGCCTCAAAACCCTGACCACAATTCCCCACTTTTCCTGCCAGCTTAGTGCCTGGCCATCAAAAGATTCAAGCCATCAGAAAAATAAAAATAAAAATAAGGGCATTGAGTGATAGAGCTGTCGCAACTCTCCAGGTGCACACAGACTGGCACATGTTCAGGGTGGACAAAAAAATGGCAAATAGGGACATAATAGTGGTTTGGGGGAAGTGCAAATAATCACACGTGGACTCAGGGCAGTGGTCGGACATACAGCGGAGCATGTGGCGCTGAGGGAGGACGGTCCAATGAGGCATTTGAAAGGGGAGTGCTGAGAGTGCTAAGTTGGTGGCAGAGTGGAGGTTAGATGGAGAGCATTTGCAATAAAGTCACCTTTAAGAGTGTATGCATGCCGTATTTGCTTTTCTGCTGGTAAAAACATGTTTATTTATGCAGAGGCTACAGATGCCATTCTTACTAGTTAACTGTGACTGGAAAACACTTGGAGAGTCATCTTGTTCAGTGTCTATTGAGGTTTTATATTTTTACCTTAAAGCATGACTGCTGCATTTTGAAAAAAACGCAAAAAGTATTTGCTGCTTGACAGTGTAGTAATTAGTACACAGATATACTAACACATCAGTTTTGTAGACCATCATTTTTACAGTGTTCATATACTCTATACAGATGGGTGACAAATTAAAGGAAAAACCAACATACAGTGTGGTGTTGGGTCATTATGAGCTTCCAGAACAGCTCCAGTGCTCATTAGCTGAGGATCTGTACTGGAGGGATAAACACGATTTGTGTTGGAGGACAGTGAGTTACTCAAGCATGTAAAAATCTGTGTGTGAAATACCAGCCAGTATTTTTTTTTTTTACAGTAATACATAATCCTTTTTGATAAGGATTCGTTTAATTAGGTCCAATTCTAAAATTACTGCCACTGCTCTCATGGGAAAACTACGGAAGAGGAAGACTGTTTTTAAATGATTACCTTTGTCGTGTCTGCACAGAAATTTCAATAATTAATATATCTGCAGACTCTGTTGTCAGCTTTTATAATAAATAGTCTCCAGTTGAGCAGGGTGTTGTGAATCATGAAGCATAGATCAAATAATATTTCTCATAGCTTTTAAATGCAGAATCACGCCAATTTGTGGTTCAAAAGATAATCACGAGTGCTTTGTCATTGGAAAAGTTTCCAGACATGCATTATAAAAATATAACTGCTTTTTAAACATCTTACAAACAAATCTAGACCAGGTTGCCCCCAAACATTCAGGATCTACTTTGAGAGTAATAAAAATGATTGAAGTGTTTAGGAAACAGCCTATGCCTTTGACTGAGCTCTGTCAAAGAGCAGTGGTACATTTTCACGCCTTCCACAATGCATGGTGACACGTATAGAAAGTACAAGTCAAACACTTCCTCAGTAAAACTCCACCAACCAAGTTTGGGCCAGGTGAAGCTGTGAAGCAAGTATTCTCCACAAAAAAACAAATCCAACATTATTTCCTTTTGTGGCAGAAACGCATGTGTTAAGTTGCTTTTCTTCCATTTTTCCCTACCCCATTCAAGAACAGACGCTTTACCTTGATGCTTTCATATTTCTCCTGACAGTGTATCTTCTCTGCTCCCCACCTGGTTTTATTCATATACAGCCTGTATGACGGCTCAACTTGGAACACAGCAGGGGAGGTTTGAGTGTGGGTGGGGCTGCACGCATTGCAGTGCACTTTTCCAACACGCAGGCCTTTCAAATCTCCTATCTGCTTCGACTTACAGTCAACACCAGCAGGTGGAAAGGTGGAGAGACTGGATGAGAGGCAGAAAGAAGGAGAGAGAAAGAGAAGGAGGGAGGGCAAGGAAACACTGCCACAGCAGGATGCCCTTCAGTATGGCAGACTCAGGAAGAAGAGAGAGGCCCAGGATTAAAAGTTAGATATCATAAAAAAAAACTGATTATGGAGAAAAAAAATCTCCTCCTGTATGACTTTCTATTCATATTTTAAAAAAGCATAAGTTAAAGGCTTGAGGTAGGGGAGCGGAGTGTCCTTGGTTGTTGCAAACTCAAAAATATTTAGCTCACTGTCATCCCTTGACTCATTTACTTTCACTCTAAATAGCCACTTCAGCAGCTAATACATTGCCCTGGGGTGAGTCTGGCTGCTGCTGAGTGCAATATTGTGTTTATGTTTGCTTTTAAAAGGCGAGAGAGCTAGTGCGACATTAAAAATAACAGCCACTCCTTTTCCAGTACATAATTGCTGTCCAAGGAGGGAAAAAAGCAAATGGAGAAAGGGAAAAAAAGAGGACAAGAGAAGAAAAAAATGAAGGACGTGAGGTTAGATACCATGAGGTGATAGATGTATTGAGAGAACCGGGGGGAGGAGAAGGCCAAAGTCACGCTCTAAACTCCCACTGGGTGCTTATGTTAGCGGGAACTCCATTAGCAACGATTAAAAAGCCATCGCACTAACAGCTTGGGAACCTAAATAATCACAGGGTCCTGTTTCACTCATGCCTCCCTCCTATTTTCTGATGAGCCAGGAGTGTTGTTGCTTTCACCTTGTGGTCCCATAAGGACCCTGTAATTGCCATTGTGTGTGGGGGAGATCTGGTCAGGGAGTCGAGCTTTGCACCGATTCCTCTGAGACGCGATAGTTTGTGAGAGATGTTTTGAACTCATCTTTTTCTTTGCACTTCTTCACTGGTTTATTCAACATCATTAACCCTGCTGTGAAACCTGCAAATGCGGAGAGTAATATAAAAAAACAGCAGTTCTTTCCTTCTGCCTTAGTGAAAATCATAGTAAAAGGAAAAAAAAAAATTAAATGAAGCCGAGATTCTGTTTGAATAGAGCCCTTTTTGTTGCCTGAATCCACCCCACGGCCAAGCTTTCCCCTGGTTGTTTATGACCTCGAATAAACTCACGCAGAACTTTCAAAAATTCTCACATCCATCAACACGTATTTTGCTCTGTTAACCCCTTGCCATACTTGGATACCTGGAACATCACCGGGAGATTAATTATTTTTGTGTGAGAGAACATGAAAGTAGAAAAGTAACACCAAAACTAATAATGAGAATCCAGGAGTGAGAGTTCCTGAGACTCTGCCAGACTTCACAGCCTTAACTCGTCGTAACAATATCATATTTTTGGATGTCTACTAAAATGTCACTTGGCTGATAAACTAGGTGGCCCTCTTGTTCTAGCCTACTGGCATCTTTTGAGTCAAAAACCTTGTCTGTATGCCCAAATTAGGCTGTGTTTTTCTCTGCAGATTGATTTCTAAAGGATAAAGCTGACAAAAACTTACATAACTGTTAGCAGCCTATTTGATTTTTTTATTTTTTTTTAAAGACTCAAAAGTCAAAACACAGGCAGTTAACTCAAAACTTTCCAACTTTGTCGGCTTGTCCGTGGCTCACAGCAACAAAGCCACTGGCTCCTATTGCAGAAGTGAATCTTTAAAAATAGGTAGTTTAATTATTTTTTGTATTTAAAGAAGGACATGTGGGACTGACACAAAGCAGAAAGCACTGTCCTTGTTAACAATAACAAAGAATTGTGTCATCCAGTATAATGTTATTGTTGTATGTTGTGCTCATTTAATAAAGATATATAACTCAATCCATTGCTGATTGGATCTTTTAATTTGCTGACATTTCCAAGGCTTTGCTTTATACAAGCTTTTCTTTTTTTTTTTTGTTTACTTTGTGATGTTTCCGTTGAATGAAAAGTTACATATTGGAATGTAACATTTTAAAATGTTACTTTTATTATTTGTAGTTCCACCCTATACATATTTGAAAACTTGACTCAAATTTTAAAATTAAGTTTTTTGGTCTATTATTGCCTGTTTAAATCCATCATTTGCAGTGTGGTTGAATGAACAGGAGAGTTTCTACACATCACTATCCCACTGAATTTAAAGCTTAACTGATCAACTTCTACATTCAATGTAAGAATGAAAGTATCATTGGTTGCTGGAGTAGTATGCGGTGACATTAAGCCTTGTGCCACACTGCTTGACGACTACCTGGAATTGCTAATCCTGTCTTTCTGCACCCAGTTTGTTTTTGATAATGACCATCAATAATAGAATATTTGATTTGACTTCATTACCTGTTTAATTCATATTTAGCTTACACTCATTTAGAGCAAGATAGAAAGAGAAAGGAAGAGAGAGCAGACCTGAAAAATACAACCCCTCACTATAAACCTGTTAATTTACTAGCATCATATGATTATAGCCAACACTGGATTTCTGCTATGACTATGTGGAACACATGTAGCCTCCACATTCTTCTTTGATAGCATACAGTTCCTAAATTTGCAACAAAAAATAAAAAAAACATCTATCATTTCTAAACACTGAAACTACAGCGGAAGGTGTCAGTTATGTCATGTTGCTGGAGATGATGTTCATTACAACTCTGCACTTTAGGGTCGCAATCTCTTTATTCACTATTATTGATCACTTACTCCATTTTTGTTATTTATCCTGTGTTGTTATTACATCCCCTTATTGAACAGTCACTTTGCGGGTCTTTGCTTGTACTGTATGAGCATGTGACAAATAAAATCTCCTGCATCTCGAAGCCGACATGCTTATCGATAGAATTTTCCAATGTCTATTTCTGCTGAGACCCGCATATCTCACGCAGAAAAGTGTTTCCATGCTGAAAGTCGACATGACGTGTCACTGCAGTGCTTCAGACAGGCTACGTGAATCCTCTAACGCTAAAATGAAACGCTAGAGATTCTGTCAAGATTCTTGCCATGGCAGCCTGTCACACAAACTACATATTAGTTGTAAGAGAGAAACCCTACATAAAAGTCAAAATGAGTCTTATATACTGGTGTCTTCACAATTAATCCTTTTTGGACCTTGACAAACACCCGTAGCATGTAAGTTCTGAAGCAAAAGAAGATCTCCACTCCACTCACACATTAGCCTGCTTTACAAGACAACTTTCAGTTCATCCCCTCAATTGAGCCGATGTGATGATGTAGACATCAAAGCAGCATGAGTTTAATGCAGAAAGAGCAGACAAAAGCTAATGGACAGGCAAGCATTTTGGACACCAGACTTATACATCTTTCATGCTCCCCAAAGCGCGGCCTCATTTACATATTTCTGATATCCCATTTATGTTCACTGCATGAACAGGGATATTGAGAGAAACAGCTTTATGAGAGAAGGAGAAAATTAGTCTGTTATGAGACGTGAGAGTGAGATCCGTCTATTAGGATAGCATAATAGAGACAACCAGAACACGCTGCTTCATTATTTAAGATTTCATTGGAGCCGAAATGTCACCATGATCAACTCAGATGAACCTTAAATCATCGCTGTATCTGGATAATCAGTCACATTTGTGCATCTGTATTTAAACGGTTTAAAAGTTAAATATTTCCCAAGTGAGAATTAATTAATATTCAAGGATGTTGTACATGTTTCTTGACAGAATTTAATGTACTATCTAAAAAGAGCGCAAGTGTCACATATGTGGTAAAAAACCTTGAACTTGGCGTAGTCAGTGCTGAGTTTCTCCTCATCATGTAATCATCATCATCTTTCAGCATTCAGCATGAAATCTGTGTGACGTCACCGTGTTGCTGAGAGCTTCATCTGTGTTTATCCATAATCATAGTTAAACACAGAGCAAATGGAGTTTCAGTTCAGTTTGCTCACTCACTTTCTCTCTCTGAGTTTAAACCTCAAAACACTGGCTCTCCACTTTGTATGTTTCTCTAATTTCCTTCACCTATTAGGAGAGTGAGCATGTACAGGTAAAAGCCAGAAAATTAGAATATTTTCAAAAACTTGATTTATTTCCGTAATTGCGAACAAAAGGTATAACTTTTACATTATATGTAATCATTGCACGCAGACTGATGCACTTCAAATGTTTATTTATTTAATTTTGATGATCATAGGTGGCAACAAATGAAAATCCGACATTCCGTGGGTCAGAAAATTAGAATATTGTGAAATGGGTCAAGTTTGAAGACACCTGGTGCCACCCACTAACCAGCTGATTAACTCAAAACACCTGCAAAGGGCTTTAAATGGTCTCTCAGTCCAGTTCTGAAGCTTACACAAACATGGGGAAGACTTCAGATTTGACAGCTGTCCAAAAGGCAACCATTGACACATTGCACAAGGAGGGCAAGACTCAAAAGGTTATTGCTGAAAAGGTTGGCTGTTCTCAAAGCTCTGTGTCCAAACACATTAATGGAGAGGCAAAGGGTAGGAAAAACTGTGGTAGGAAAAAGTGTACAAGCGACAGGGATCACCGCGCCCTGGTGAAGATTGTGAAAAAAAACCCATTCAAAAATGTGGGGGAGATTCACAAGGACTGGACTGCTGCAGGAGTCAGTGCTTCAAAATCCACCACCAAGAGACGCATGAAAGACATGGGTTTCAACTGCCGCATACCTCGTGTCAAGCCTCTTTTGAACAAGAAACAGCGCGCAAAGCGTCTCACCTGGGCTAAGGAAAAAAAGAGCTGGACTGCAGCTGAGTGGTCCAAAGTTATGTTTTCTGATGAAAGCAAATTTTGCATTGCCTTTAGAAATCGAGGTCCCAGAGTCTGGAGGAGGACAGGAGAGGCACAGGATCCACGTTGCCTGAAGTCTAGTGTGAAGTTTCCACCATCAGTGATGGTTTGGGGTGCCATGTCATCTGCTGGTGTCGGTCCACTCTGTTTCCTGAGATCCAAGGTCAACGCAGCCGTCTACCAGCAAGTTTTAGAGCACTTCATGCTTCCTGCTGCTGACCTGCTTTATGGAGGTGGGGATTTTATGTTCCAACAGGACTTGGCGCCTGCACACAGTGCCAAATCTACCAGTGCCTGGTTTAAGGACCATGATATTTCTGTACTCAATTGGCCAGCCAACTCGCCCGACCTTAGCCCCATCGAAAATCTGTGGGGTATTGTTAAGAGGAAGATGCAGAATGCCAGACCCAAAAATGCAGAAGAGCTGAAGGCCACTATCAAAGCAACCTGGGCTCTCATAACACCTGAGCAGTGCCAGAAACTGATCGACTCCATGCCACGCCGCATTAATGCAGTCATTGAGGCAAAAGGAGCTCCAACCAAGTATTGAGTACTGTACATGCTCATATTTTTCACGTTCATACTTTTCAGTTGGCCAACATTTCTACAAATCCTGTTTTTGTATTGGCCTCAGGTAATATTCTAATTTTCTGACCCACGGAATGTCGGATTTTCATTTGTTGCCACCTATGATCATCAAAATTAAATAAATAAACATTTGAAGTGCATCAGTCTGCGTGCAATGATTACATATAATGTAAAAGTTATACCTTTTGTTCGCAATTACGGAAATAAATCAAGTTTATGAAAATATTCTAATTTTCTGGCTTTTACCTGTATGCTTAGCTAAGCTACCCTAAAGGCCAGCCGAATAAATAAAATAATAAAAACGTCTCATTAGTACCAAGGCATATTTATGTGTTTGGAGGATATGGAGATCATGTCTGAACTAAAAAAAAAAAATTCCATGGTTTGTAAACTTGCTTTTGAACCAGCAAACAGACTAATGGAAGACACTCTGTCTACATTTATCTTCCAGTGTGTCTACTGGCAGAGTGGGGAAAACAATTAGCTTGGTAATCACGCATCTCGGTTGAAGGCAATTAACTGTTACTGAAGCCTTGTTCCCACACAGCATTACTGAAAATACCAAATTCAGAAGAATGACACTGACCCCTGAATGAATAATACTCAGTCAGCAGTGTTTCAATTAAAATTTAAACCTCCGGGAGGATTGACCAAAAAGTCACTGTCCTATCTATAGTATTAGACAATGTGCAGCAGAAATGACTGTCTGGTTGATTTTCATTTAAAAGTGCAGATAATTTCCTACTATCGCTGTTAATCATCATATTAAATCAGCTTTTAATTGCAGAGTAATGTATAAATAAAAGCAAAAAACATAAGAAAACCTAAACTGAACAAATGTTTTATTTACATTAAATGATTATTTAGTGATAAATTATTTAATTTAGTGATAATAGTTTCACATTTGTTCCATAATTAATGCTAGATAACTAAAAGGAGATGTCAAATTAAATTCATGGGACTAACTAAAGTTGTTTCTGTGCTCTCTTCTTGTATATATTCTGCAGTATTTAGATTTTATATAAATTTTTCATCGTGCTTTTAACAATGACTTCATTACTTTACAACATGCACAGCTGGATCTGGCCTCACAGACATTATGTTGTACATATATAGTCTAACAAAAGATAGTTTGCATTGCAAGAACAAACTCAGAGATAACTTGAGATATTGTTACATCTCTAAAGGTCTAGTCTTGCTTGAAGTAAATCCTTTCAAATCTCCGAGGAAACTTGAGCAGAGGAAACACGTATGCAACTGAGTCATTATCTAGGATGGGAGACCAGACAGCGTGTTCTGGTCTAGGCCTGGGAAGCTGGTTTGTTCATTTTCCTCATCCACACTCTCTCCTGCCAGCTGCATGCACATAAGGCTATTAGACAATCCCTCCCTTACCTCAGCATTGATCCTAGATGCCAATGCACAAGCTCAGAGTAACCGAGTCTTATCTTGATGGTTGTGAGCTTAATGAGAGTGGCTGCAGTCGTAGATTCCCGTGGGCTAGACAAAGGGGCAGATAAAAGAGACACGAGCAGGGAGGCAGGGAAGGATTGAGTAATGGAACCTAAGCTTTCCTGAAAGAAACCGGCCCCAACAAATGGCTGTGACTGACTCGCAAGTTGAAAGGATGGTGTAAAATCATTCGGCAGCATTACAATAACTCAGGCAGTGTGTCAGATCTCTGCTGTCATCTGTATTGAGTTGTTGTCAAAGAAGTGAGAGCACAAGAGAGCTCGAGGACAGACTTATTTTTTACAGACAGGAAGATAATTCCTGGGCTTTCAATTCTGAGAATTATAAAACATGCAATGTGCAGTGTTGGGATTGCAGGAAGCAACAATACGGTAGGACGCTGTGTATGTGAAACTCTGTTTGTAGTATGAAAGATGGCGCACATCCTGCTGCATCATCTGATACGACGAGCTACAGTAAATCGTCTCTGACTTTGGCTGTTCTCCTTGCAAGTGATGCGAAAATGACTCACAGTGTCATTTCAATGGATTTTGACATAAATATTCTGTGCAATGATTGTTTTCTCTTGGATTACTGCACACCATAAAGGCATGTACATAGGCGTATGTTTCATTTTTTACCAGATAATAATATGAAGAACATACAGCATCTTCACAGTGATGTGCTGCATAGTGCTTTGTCTATTATATATCCTGCACAATCCCCCCCAGCTCCACACGTAGCTGTAGTAGGCAATACTCCATGCAACCAAACAAGAATCATGTGATTGTGCATGCTGTTGATTTACCAGCAATGAAAAATTCAAGTGGCCAATGAATACATTCAAAATCTCATTTAAATACAGTGAACGCATCCATCTACTTATATAAACAAAACACTAAGTGGTTCACTGGTTCACGAGGCTGCTACCAGGGTCAGCATCCGTTTCATTTAGATCATCCATAAAAATCAAATGCTCATGAGGAAAATGAATTTAATGAGTTCTAATAACAAGCGCAATCCATTTTTCCTTGATCCTTCACAAATGGACCAGACGAACGGCAAATGCTCGATGAATGTGAAAGCGTTTTAACTTGATGCATTTCTGTACATATGTAAATGCAGCAGCTAAGTGGAAAGCAGGGAAAAGGTCATTAGGGATCCCCTGCTTATTGCAAACCATCAAATGCTTGCTGGAAATAACAAGATTGCACATAAACAAGACAGTCTGTGTTTCTAACTCAGTGACTGGTGTTCAGCCTGTCAGCCCGTCTCTTGACCCATCCGCCTCCATCTCCATTCCCCCCACCTCCTGCCGGCTGAAATTAGGACATTGAGCCAGTACACATAATGAGGTGAAGTGAGGCAGCAATACGCGTAAATGCTGCAAACGTCTCATACATCTAACAGTCAGCCGTCTCTTCTGTGCTTCCTGTGGGCAGCCACCAAGGGGCTCAGTGTCATTTGGAGGTGAGAGCAGCATGAGCCCACCACAGAAAATATTACTTTTATTCAATGGATGCGATATGATTGACAGCACCGAATTGCTTTGCCTGCGACCTTGGAGGACTGGCGCTCAGACGGAAGTTTATGCGTGTGAAACTGTGATGCTGCAGTCAAGCTTCATACTGATGCACGTCCCCATTTGCCTCTGCTTTGTATTTCCTGACTCAATATAGGATATTCACATACACTAAACTGTGACAGTGATGGGTGCGCTGGCATTTCCCATGATGCAGTAATAATTGGCTGAGAGATATGATTCTTCAAGCATACAGACTGACTAAATATTGGGAAAATGGGACATTTTTAAAAAAAAAAATCATTATTTTCTTTTTCACAGTGCCCCTGAGGCATGTGTTGGAATAAATGAGTTTAATTCAGGCTTGTTTCTAACTCCTTTGGGGATAAAACAGAGAGGTGCTTTGAATTTGCCTTTAACTGCAGTCAATATAAATTATTTGACATGTGCACTTGCGTTGTTAAGTTCTAAATCTTGGAATAAAGCGCAGAGGTAACGGTAAGAATTCTGTTGTATCCCGAGGATGCTGTCGTACTGTCTTGGCCTGCAGCAACAACTATTTTGTCACAGATTAAACTACTAATTGTTCAGCAAGATGTCATCTTTGAACCCCAAACTCAAAAACGTTCAGTTTACTGTAATGGATGGCAAACAAGTAGCAAATCACTTTTAAATGTTTATCTATCAAACATTAAGTTGACTGAAAACATTACAAAGTTGCAGATTAACTATCTTCCCATCATTTCGGCTCCAGCCCCATCTGGGAATGGGACATTTGTAAAGAAAGATCAAATAACTAATTACGCATAAGGCTTTATCTGACAGTTAAACTTTGTGATAAGTTGTGAGTATTTGGGTTTTTGCTCTGATAAGAAAGTGATTTATGGATGGCAGAACCACTCTGAGTTTCAAAGAAAGGCACTTTGGAAGTTCTTGGCAAAACGAACACAATTTAAGTTATTGGCTTTTCCACACATACATCACACTCTTTAAAGCCCGTCCCATTCCTGACTTTACACGTAAAGTTTCAGGTCAACAGAGTGATGCTGTGAGTGACGAAATCCATTACAAAGCCATCTGATTATTTATTGGGAGTGCATAGATAGCAATACCAATAACAGCATCTGTAACACGAGATACAGAGTAGCAGCATTGTGAGGAATACAAAAAAAGACAAAAAAACAGCATCATTTAACCCTCCTACTATCGTCATTTACGGTGACCAAAAAATATTGTTTCTTTGTCTGAAAAAAATCCAAAAATTCAGCAAAAATATTCCCCAAATTTCAGAAAATTTGCAAAACCTTCAAGAAGAAAATTCCAATAATTCTTTAAAAGTATTATTTTAAAAAAAATCCCCCAGATTTGTTAAGAAAATTCTTGTAAATATTTTCAAAAAATGAGTAAAAATCTTCCAAAAAAAACCCCTAAAAATATTTAAAGTTATTACCTATATATCAGTAAAACGTCTGACATTTTCTTGAGGAACATTCATGGAAAAAAAATCAAACAAAATCCAGCAAAATTCGCTGGATTTTGGTTGATTTTTTTTTGTAAATGTTCATAAGAAACATTTTTAACATTTCTTTATTCCCACCAACAAATGTTCAAAGATTTCCCAAAAATGTTGAAAATGTTGACACCAGAAGCTTCACTGTAAAAATTTATTTGTTCCCCACATTTTCAAACTTTTAAAACGGCTCAATTTTGACCCGCAGGACAGCATGAGCGTTAACTGAATTTATCAAGGGAGACCTTCGATTTAGATTCTGCTTTTCTCGGATAACTCCGTTTTCTTTTGTTGTCATCTTTTAAGGACAAGAATTATTTAACTAGTAGTTCTCAACATGCTTATTTGTTGATGCTGTAGCTGCAGTTTATTTGTCATGCATATTCAATTTAAGACCAGAATACTGAGAAGCTGCTTCTTTGTGAGACAAAATAGCAACTCCAGATGCCCACACACAATTTTCTGTGTTTATGGAGTCTCCTGTATTCCTCTCCTCCTCACCTCCAGCATCCTTTTTTCCCCCTCTTTCTTCATGTTTTCTCCTCCTCCTCCCACCACGCAGACACAACACACAGATACACACTGAGGCATGTACGTGTGGTGCAGTAAAAACATCTATCCTCATGAGAGCAAGTCCCAAAGGTCTTAACCAAGTGTATGTGGGCTGATGAGGTGAAAGTAATCTAAATGGTGTTCTGAGCAGCAGAGGTGGCACACAACACACACACACACACACACACATATACTCGTGTGGCAAATCGTGTCATCACACACCCATTGTGGCATATGGGCCTTTCCAGAGAACGCCATTGCACCAAAGGGGGTGAAACTGTCGAAAATGAGTTGAACCTCCACTGAGACGGAGGGGGTCGCTGCCTTTCTTTGCAATCTTCCGTGCTTTTCTCTCAGGGGTCAGTAATTGAGCGTCGGCAATTGAAGAAATTGCCACAAGTTGAAACAAAGTCACAAAATAGCTTTATTTTCTGTGTTATAGATGGACTGGGAAAAAGCCAGCTGGGAACAGATGAGAGGGCCAGAAGGTGGTTTTATGTCTTTCCACGTTTGCACAAAACACAAAACAAGTGTGTGTGTGTGTGTGGTGTGCAGATTGGCAGTCATTTCCCCTGTCATATATGGTTGTGTTCGTAAAGATGCTCTCACTGGTCCCTGAGCTGGTTTCCAAATGTAGAGCAAAGCATCTCCCGACACACTACACCGCAGCTTGGTGGCTAAGTGCAACTTGTTTTCATCTTCAAGGACAAGGTGACCTCCTGGCATTGACACTAAAAACGGGAGAAATTCAGAGCATTTGATCTTCTGGGGATATTAAACAAGACAAATAGGCATCCTCCCATCAGCAACAAAGACCGTTTGATGCAGTATGACGATGTGGGAAAACCTGCAGTTGTTGCTGCTGAAGGACATTATGGTCAACTATATGTGGTGTCCACACTACACAGAGAAAGCAGCAGATATGCATGAAAAGATACAACTCAATAGGACAGCTTAATAGGCATGACAATAGTTTATATAAACATCAGAAGGAGGTCGCCTGCAGAATGATTTGTTTTTGTCTTAATCAAGATCACGAGATAATCCTCCTACTGGAAGCAGTAATCACAAAATCCTCTGCTTCAGTAGACAACTAAAACACCAGCCATAAATTCATTATCCCAAAATCAAAAGATAAAAGTTTGAAAGTCGATTTATGATGTACAAAAGATGTATTGTGAGATTCAACATTTTCACTTATTCGGTTTTAGAGGAGCAGTTTCATTTTGCTTTATCCATCCTTGGGCTTGCTGATATATTCATAGAAAACAATAAGCGTTCTTTCGAATGCAAACAATCTGAATCTTGCCAATTTCTTTCCTCTGGCTTTGCCGTATCTACAGAAATGTAATCTGTGTGTCTGTATTAAAATTCATGAGGACAGATAAGAAGGGACTTTCATTAGTGTGAGATTCTGAAGCTGGTATTTTGGGGTAAAGTAAAAAAAAGCCAAAGCACTTCCAGCAGCACTCTCTAGGATATCATCTGGGGTCAGAAAGGTGGGGTCAGGACGGTTTGGGCTCAAAAGCAGGAAATTCGGTGGATTACAGTGCTGTGAATGGTGGTTCTTTTAAAAAGTCTACATAGTTTTGACAACAAATGACCCTTTGTGATGTGTTGCACCTTAAAATTCATTTGACCAACAGAGCTTGCTGAAAGCACACAGTGCAAAACGAATCACAACCAACTGAATAGTATAAGTCAACTGTTAGGCATAAACAGAATAATACTCCTAGATCCCTTTGAAATCTCATTTTATGTTGCATTGGAGCACATTGGAAGCACTATAGCTGTAGCTTATCTTTTCTACTATAGCTTATTTTAACTTGTTTTAAATGCGAATTTTAATTTTATTTTTTCATACATTTCTAATTTTCCTTTTCTTGTCTATGTTTTATCACATTTGTCATTTTAATAGTTCTCTTTTATGCCTGTCTGAATGTTCCCAATGTTTTAATGTAAAGCACATTGAGTTGTCCTTGTGTATAAAATGTGCTATACAAATAAATCTGCCTTTGCTTGCCTTGCCTTCCACCATATTTGTATTTTAATATACAAGAATGTGGTATCACACTTTGCTAACTGGTACATTTACTTCATACAAAAAATTGGGCCACTTTCACAGATTAATCTCCACCATCTGCTGAGGGCAACAGGAAAAAAAATCACAGATATATCGACCACATCATACTAAAATCTAGCTACTTTATTGATACAAATTTGACACAGTCATCATACAGCACACTATGAGACAACAGGAGGTTGGCAGGAGAAATAACTGTGGCCTTAGCGAGGATTTAGACCAAAGAAAGCCCAGATTCATAACAATGCAAGCGACAGCATCGCTGGGGGCATATTTGTTTTAAGGATACTAGTGAATTCATTTTGCATAGATTTGATTGTCTACAGCAGAGTCTGGCTAGATTACATTGCGTTACACTGCAGCAAAACTTGAACCACGTCAAGCTTTTTTGCCAGACGATGTTGCACTTACATCTCAGGAATCTGACATTAGGTGTGAACGTGGCCTTACAGCTCCCAGAACTGTGCTGGGAAAGCCTAGTTATAATTATGAGCACGTTGCAGAGAAAACAATGTTCAGCATTTCCCCTCACAGCTGGCTGGGCACACATTATGATGGAGAGAACTTGTGATGGTAATCTAACACCAATAACAACCCTACACGTGAAAAATGAAGCCATTAGAATGGAGCATTTCAAAGCAGTTTTTTTTCATAAACATTACTTATGTTTTCATTATCTTGATTAACATGAAATATGCACATTTATGGTACAAACATGCCACGAGTATTCGCAGGCTCATTATCTAGAACCAGCCGCTTAAAAAATATGTTCTTCTATGACAAACATAATATCAATGACTTGTTAGCCAAATTGTACAGTATCAATAATGGGTGGTTGTGATGTATTGACTACATTCTCTGTGTAAAGTATTTCTGTACTACGTAAAACAGTTCAGAAAATAATTGCTGAGAAAATATTCCCAACTTTGTAGCAGTAAATTGTGAAGCTAAACTGTTGTTCATCAGTTATGTGATTGTTTTTTTTGTTTGTTTGTTTTTGGTCAGAGCAGAAATAATGACTTGATGATCCACTGAAGTCTCACTCTGCATGACCACTTCTTGTACCGCTTAGAAAAACTAGATGAGCCCTCAGTAGAGGGCAGAACCACGCCCTCTGCTGGCGAAAACCCTGTCCTTCCTATACAACTGATGCAATATGTATCAATTTTGATCATCGTACGCATCTCCCTCCCTACTTGATCTGCTGACCTGTAACTCCACAACTGAGCAGGGGACCTTAGACTGATCTTCAGTGCCAAGTTTGATTATCCTGACTTCAGCGGTTGCAGAGATATCGGACCGGACATAGCCACACACACACACACACACACACACACACACACACGTTTGTTTTTCTATACCGGTGGGGACTTACCATTGACTCCTATTCATATCTAACTCCTAACCCTAACCTTAACCATCACCAAATCAATGCCTAACCCTAAACAAACGTTTTTGCACTTTTACATTTTTTATTAACAACAATATGGCCAAGAAAACGGTGTTGCCACCCGTGGGGACCTCATTTTAGGTCCCCACCGTAAGACAAGTCCCCACCTTTATAGCAAATAGTCAGGTCAAAGTCCCCACCGGTATAGCAGAAACAAGTACAAGTACACACACACACACACACACACACACACACACACACACACACACACACACACACACACACACACACACACACACACACACACACACACACACACACACACCAAATGCAATAACCCTGCTGACGTACCCGTCGGGCGTGGTTAACTAGAGTGCATCAGCGTAAGCAGTTTTGATCACAAGTTGCTACACCAACTGCAGCTCGGCCTCCTTATTTAAGAATAACAACATGAAGAGGAGGTAGAGGGTTTTTTTTTTTTTTTTTGAGCCACATTGATGGAGAGCTGATGATCGTCACCAACACCTACTGTATATCTGAAGTGGCCATTTTTTTAATAATTATGCAGTGAAAAGATGCTACTTTCAGCTGAGGAATGTTGCGAAACTAAAATCCATCCTCTGTCTCAATGACATGAAGTCTGTCACCATTAATCTCCTCAAGGTCAGATTATTGTACCTGGGTATTGCCCACTCCTATCCGTCTCATCTGCAACTGCTGCAAGGGTTTTAACCGGTACCAAAAAATAAATAAAAAAAACATAAAGAATTACATTGGCAGTCAAATCCCTAAAATAACATAATGGATTTTAAGGTTCTTTCATTTGTTTGTAAAGCCATGCATGGGTTCAGCTGGCTCCTGGGTACATTTCAGAACTTCTCTGCCGTGACTCCACCTCAAGGCATCTTAGACCCTCAGAGCAGCTGCTGTTAACTGCTCCCTGGTCGAAGCTGGTGGATAAAAGCGATTGTGTTTTTGCAGTAACAGCCTTCATCATCCAGTCATATGGTCCTCCGTATTGATATTTTCAAGGAAACCTTCAAGATGATGTTTTCAAATTCAAATATAAATTCTAAATCAATTTAGAAATGAATAGTACAAGTTGTTATCCTGTTTTGCCCTTTGCAGTATTTTATTCTATTTATTTTGACTAGTTTAATAATAGACTGATGTTTTCATGTTACATAAATGAATTTCCCTTTGAATTTGATTTGATTTAGGCTTGAGTAAAAGCTGATAATCATCGCTTTCAGCAGACATGGCCCTGTCACTTACTTCTTATTTTTTTATGATTTTGAAACATAATTTTATATAATTGGTTTTTTTCTTTCAACCTATTGTGATTCCACTGGTTTATGAACTACTGTTTTGATGACTCAAGTTTGGCATTTGACTTTCACCATCTTGCTCTTTTGCAACAAGACAAAGAACAAACCAATACAATACCAATACAATAGTGACTCGTCAAGGTAGCCCTGCCCTATAATTTATAATGTTGTATTCTGAATGGAACCGGAAAATTCAAGGTGAACACCAAGCTGTACTGACAGAGACTTTAAACCAGCGATTGAGACCATAAACTCATCGGGAAAATGTTTATTCAGGTAACAAATCAGGAGAGGAATGGAGTGATTTTGTCAGACTTTTATACAATCGGACATGTTTTTGCAAAAACAGAAGTCCCCCAAGCTGACCATTGGGAAGAATGCAGGTTTAAAGTATTTTTACTCTTAATTTAATATGCAGTCTATGTTAATAATCGTGTTCTGTGGAGAGACTAGCTGAGAAGACATATTTTTTTACTGCTTTACATGGAGTTTAATTAAAAAAGGAGTGAGGGGTTGCATTTTACTGCAACTTCATTAAGTATAGCGCTGTGCAGAAACAGAAATGTTAGGAGGAATGCTGGCTCATGCTTGACACTTCTCCTTACCTCCATGAAAAACTAATCAGGTGCAGGTGGCCACTCTCTTTGTCAACACTCTATTTTTCTGGCGCTGACACACCTACTGCTAATTAATAGAGAGGACAGAAGTGGTGTGCCATGGTACTCTCTGTTTTAAGCGTATGTCATGCTGTCACCAGAAATTTGTTTTGTAGCGGGGACTAGACTGTGACTGCAGGCTTCCTGACAAGGCTTCAGGCGCTCGGTTTCTAAGCACCAGCTGGTCACTTATTAGCTCTGGCATGCATTGGAAGTGCTATTGATGCACAGCTAATGGAGAAAAACAGTCCCAACTCCTGAGCCTATTTCTTAGTGAGTAACCAGAGCTGGCAGAGAGCTTCAACTACAGGTCTTATTACATCAGTTAAACCTTGAAATTTATGTAGAGAACATTATACATTCAGAGAATCCAATTAAAGTAAAAATGTAGTCATCTGATTAACAAGCATTTAATGAGAATCTCAATATATTTTAGCAGGTTTGGGGAGAAAACACAGGCTAATCTTGGCCTTGCTCATAAAATTCATGCAGATGTCAGCCTGAGGCAGACAAGAGAGTGAAATATATAAATACGTCATATCAAGAAAACAGTCAGAGATGGTTGCAGTTATACCCATGTGAATAAGGCTCAATGATGATGAAAAAATATCCCACTACTGACTGCTGGTTAGGAGCCCTGGCTGCAATTTACTGGTCAATCATCACTGAACCCGCTCACGTATGGTCACAAGCTTTTGGCAGTGACTGTAAGAATGATTTCACAGACAAGTGGCCAAGATTATATTTCTCCGCAGGGTGGCTGGTCTCATTCAATGAAATGGAATGAGTGAGCTCAGTGATTTGGGAGAACCTTGATATCAAGCCACCACTCTTTTTACCGAGAAGGAAGCAGACACATTTGAGTAAACACTGAGGATAGCTCCTGGCTGCCTCCTTCTGGAGGTATTCAAGGGAAGACTATTTGGAGAGAAAACCAAGGAAAGATGCAACTCTCTGATGTAGTAGGAGTGTTTGGGTATTGCTCAGCAGGACTTGGAAGAAAAAATATTTGACTCATGCATTTGCTACTGCATCCTAAACACATTTAGACTCAGAAATGAATGGATGATGGTGTCACTTGGTAACAGTGTAGATTAGAGATTTCAGTCTACTGTCATCCAGTCATAGCCACACAAGCACAACATCTAGTTAAAGCCCAACACTGTGCCACAATGGCACAGGCAGTCTGCCTTCATACTGCAGAAACCACAGCTTGTTACCTACAGTTGCTGTTCATTGCAAGTTATAAGATGTGTTGTTTGCTATTCTCTTCCCTTGTTACCTGCCACTTAAGCTGGCCTTGTTAAATTCCAGAAATCAGCTGGGGTCCAACACCAAATTCAGTTATAGCAGTTTAAAAGCAAGAGGCAAGCTGAAAATATCTTCACAGCAGGTTGTCTGCTCAGTCATATATTTCTATATATATGGCGATAACATCTAAATTTGATGTGAGGGCACGAGCTATACAAGAGGAGAATGAGATGATTTCCATTCTTTGTCTGATAAAATTAAGAGGACATAATGATGCAATCTATGATGTTATCTCTGAGTCACTTGAAACTAATGAATTTCCACTGTTACACTAAATATTTGGGCTTTGAAGCAGGCAACATAAATCAGCAGCTTGGACAAAAGCCTTAAACTAGGTAAATGTATTTATTAAGGGACCGCTATGAATTCCTCTTCCTTCCTTCCACACTACAACTTGCCTAAATAATTAAGCTTCTCTGTGTCCCTGGATGTATATTAACGAACATTTCTGCTTTGTTTAGATGAAATCCGTGACCTCTCATTGCACTAGGTTACTCCTCTGTGTTGTATTCCAGTTGTGGTTAATGAGCTGGCCTGTACACTTCACCTCCGTAAACATGACCTCTACCTCTGTATCATTCTTTGCGGCGCACACAGTTACAAAGATCTGTGCCCTCGAAGCCCCACTGAGATGAAGTATGAATATCACAACGGAGCGGAGGTCTCAGGTGTGTCTTGTGCTCCGGTGTCGGCGAAAAATGTCACCGAGATGAATAGCAGGGAAGAAAGCCGGGAATGTGCGTGAGGGAGAATATCCGTGTGATAAAAGAGCCTGAGTGAGTTTATGTGCGTAAGCAAGAAAGACAGAGGTGGTGACAGAGACAGGCAGAAGAAAATCATTCTTAAAAATCAAACAGACGGAGCCACATGCAGTACGTGAACAGAGAACTCGGCAGGTGGTTGACGAAGCCAAAGTCAAAGTGAAGACAGCTCTGTTATTGTCTATCAGTATCCCTGCTTTCTCTCTCTGTGCGTCCCACCAGCTGTTCTGTCTTTGCTGTTTTATTTCATTAGCCAACTGAATTTACACACAAACCTTTGGCAAGATAAAATGCAAATTGGGCAAATCCAGTTTTAGGTATTTTGTCAGAAAGAAAACTCCATAAATCTTGGCAAAAGCCTTGCAGTTTTATTTGTCATCATGATCAGGTCAAGTCTCTATTAATTAAACAAATGCATTACTTTTTCCATCATCATATTTCCTTTTTTCTTCCCACTTGTTTCATTTTTACTCTTCTCCGTACTGTTCTTTCAGCGCTTGTTTTTTGCCATCTCCATCCTTTGGTTACGTCTCTTAACACCTCTCCCCTCGTCTTGTGTTTCATTTCACAGAAGTTGACCTCTTTCTTTATTTCTCAGTCCTTCTCATCAGTTTACCACTCCGTTTTCCTATTCCACTCTCTTTTCTTTCTCAACACTTTTCTCCCGTCTCTTCTCTTGTCCCTCCCTCTCGCTTCCCCACCTGTGTGTGATGACAGCAGTCTGCCAGTTGAACAGCTGTGTTCACCTGCCAGGCCGAAAACAAAGTGACAGTTTTAGCACCACTGAGGTGTTGGAGAAGAGACTGAGGTCACTCACATCCTCATTCGTTCTTCTTGTTGTGAGATTTCTGCTCTTCTGTTACACAGAAGACCATTAGATAGTAACTTACATACACTTTAAGATGCATATATGTAATTGTTTCATAAGTTTCATCTGTTTCCTCCATTATGTTTCATCTATGTTTGTTGCTTGTGGGCAGCATTAACTAGCATCAGCTAACCGGTATACTCTGCAATAGCAAAAGTAGCAGAGAAATCACATTCAGTAAATATACGGCTGGTGACTAAACAAACAGTAGCGACAGCATTTGTACCTCACTGGATTATTGCAATACACCAGTTATCTACTAAATCATTAATATTAAATGCATAATTAACTGGCTCTGGATGCTAGATTAACTAAAACACTACTGTTTGTCAAGCTATAAATTTAAAGCACAATACTGTGCAAAAGTGTAGGTACTTCAGATGTTTACATTGTTATCCATCACATAATGCCATCAGGGAGGCATGATCCATCCATCCATTATCTATACACCACTTAATCCTCATTAGGGTCGTGGGGGGCTGGAGTCTACCCCAGCGGACTCAAGGCGAAGGCAGGGGACACTCTGGACAGGATGTCAGTCTATCACAGGACCACACAGAGAGAGACAGACAACCAAGCACACTCACTTTCATACCTACGGGCAATTTAGAATCACCAGTTAACCACAGCATGTTTTTGGACTGTGGGAGGAAGCGGTGAAAACTCACACTGCACAGAGAGAGCATGCAAACTCCATGCAGAGAGATCCCAGGGCCGGGATGCAACCCAATGATCTTCTGGCTGTGAGGCGACGGTGCTAACCATCGAGCCACCCTGCAGCCCAAGGGCGGCATCAGTCTTTTTTTTTTTTTTTTTTTTAAATCTAATGCAGTAAATAAAAACACAAATACCAACCTATTCTGAACCCTTGCCACAACTATTATAACAGTAAGCACATACTTTCCATATCCAATGAATTACAGAATTTAGAAGAGGACCATTTTCACCACATTGGTCCATGCCAGTCTGCACAGACCGTCATACTGCCTCTCATGTTGAACACAGAGAAACACACGGTGCAATTTTTACAGGATACTGCAGCTACCTACAGATTGAGATGTAGCACCGTGTCAGTGAATATTACTGAGGTGTTGAGCACAGTTGTGGACACAACATAGGATAGCTGGAGAATTTAGAACTTGCCACTGTGTTTGGAAAAGCTCCTGCAAAGTCTGGCAATGACTACTTCAATTAATTTTTTTTTTAAGAAGAACTTTTAAAATGTGTATGACTATTTTCTGTACAACAAAGAATCATTTGGATAAAGTGCTTTCACAGACACCACATTATCTATCAACTATGATTTCTAATTCGGAACTACATAAAATTTCATTGCTTGGGATACAACGCTCTTAGCTAAGTTAGCATTCACACATCAATCACTTTCCACAATGTACAGTAGATTATATGGTAACTTGTTGTATTTACAGTGCTCCTTTTTTAAAAGCTGGGACTGTAACTTTCAATCTGACTGTTCCATTCAAAGACATCTGTCTGAGTGACAACATTTCCATCGAGGGAGAACTGTTCCTTCAACAGTAAAGAGACTGAAGTTTTTCACAACTGTTGCCAAAAAGTAATTTTCACAACCCCACTGTGAACTTGGTCTTTCTAGTTCAGCAGGGCCTCCCTCTGTCTCTGTCACACTGACTGCCATTTGGCCGGGGCCTGCATCCCCTTACTTTGGCAGTGACAGTCATAATAATGCAGGTGGTACCGGCTGCGTAGGCACTGCATGGGGCAGTGGACTGTGATACTGTGGCGGTGATAGTGTGTGGGTATGTTTGTGTGAGGGATGTCTCACCCTTTTCAGCTTCAGTTTACTAAAAAAATGTTTCCGAGTTAAGATAGAGAAGACCCTCGTGGCAACCACCAACATGCAAGGGTCAAGAAAAGTGCAAGTTCTGTTCAGTCATGATACCTTTTGCTCATTAATGTGTTACCCAACCAACACTGCTCAGCCTTTCCTGCATCTTTCACATCCTCTCTAAGATGATCTTGCCCCCTTTTTAAACCGCCGGTTTCCTTTTCTAAAGCCTCACTCACTTTGTCCTAATTGGCAGAGTTAAGGTGCTGCAACCCCGAGCAGCTCAGGCTGACCTGACCACCTGCACACACCATGAAGTCATTAATCAAAGCAGCGGTGAATTCGACGGACAGCACCTCCAACAATCTAATTTGTGATGTGAACTGATATTTTTCTATGAAGGTCAAGGAGTATTACGATGCAACGTTTCCTCATGAAAAGCAGGTGCACAAAATAATCTTCTACTCTTGAGACAAACACACAGATGTAATTCTATTTTGCCTTCAAGATGCATGCACGTTTCAGTTGCAAAGGACCTCCTTCTCTGAGTCAGAATTACTGGCAGTCTATTCTGTCTGGCACAATTCATAGTGCGCCAGTTAAAATTTGATTAGGGGGAGTCTGGGAAAGTTGAAACCCTGCTGTGTGTTTTCTCCGTGCTAGGAAGTACGTTGGCAATCAAATTATGCCGGGAGATATTTGTGAACTACTTAAACTGATATGTCTTGAAAGGCATAATTCATTTTAATTATTCAAAACATTTTGATTAACTTTCATAATGAAGATTGGAAAATCAGCTTCTGGACTCAAACACATCCAAGACTTTTTTTGATAGTGAGAGCCAAGTACTGCGTAAGCTTGGAAGAAAGGTACAGAGAAGTTATTCTACTAAACATGAGGTTTACATTGTTTTAGAAAATCGTAAAATGTGAATCATCTCAGTATGAGTTGTAGGTAGGCTTGCAGCTCCCATTGTCACTATTGTTGCCAGTAAACACACAAATTTGTTTTTAAATGGCAGGTACTATCAGTTGATCAAAGACAACAGAAGAGTCCTGGTCATTCAAAAAAGCTTAATTCAGACTATTTAGGTCCTTTATCCCCAGATAAATAATCAATGCTCTATCTTGTACAACAAATCAACTAAAGTTCTCAAGATCAGGACAAACAGTTAATGGGATATTGCGAAGTTGTGTCTACAGTGACTGATCGAATTGAACATAATTCTTTCTTCTACTAGCGGTTTGGTGGGGAGTTGCAGACCCACACATGGAGATACGGGCTGTCCAAAAAAACTGAAACATAATTTGTTATGGTATAAACTCCTGTTAACTTCTCCTGGAGAAAATCAAACACAAGATTCGAGATCCTTTCATGGCATGTGATGTAACTGTTAAACTGTAAATCCCATCTGAGCACCAGCAGACATTTCCATCACCTCATTAAAGACTACCAGTCTACCAGTGGTGCAGAATCCAGGAGAAGCATCATTTACGTTACATCAGGTAAATCACAGGTAAGTCACTAACTTCTATCTCGTTTGGATGACTAGATCAAAGGTAGATAAATCGGCTTATCATATTTCATATTCTAAAAATCTGACTCAAAACACTGCTTCACCACTTCTTCATACCTAAATTCAAAAGCTATTAACATGGTTCCAACAGTATCCCCTTTGGATTTTCAATGCCCTGGTTTTCTCACTTAACCATAATCGTATTTTCACTGTTTCAAGCTAAATGTAGGTCTCAAGTTAAAAAGATTTCCTTGCTGAAATGGAATCTTGTGCTTACCAGGAAGGTAGGAAAATTACTTTCAAATATAATGTACCCATCTATGTAATACATGCTACTTCTTGCCAGAAGGATCAGTGGTCTAATGTGACTAAAATGACTAAGATAGAGGTAACAAATGACCCCTTCATCAGATCACACCTGCTTCCACCCACCATTCCACTCCAACATTCAATCTAGGTTTCTAATAAAGGCCTCTCCCAATGTAGAACGTGCTTATATAAGATTCGGTGTAGGGGTAAATACCTCTGTGATTCATTTATAACAAGACTGTCAGGTCCTTGCAATACACCGCAAGCCTGACAATGCCTCAACCTTTCCAACTCAAGGTCATGGATTAATTTCCTTTTCCACAGCCCCATGAGCATTCTAGTATTTGCTTCATGACTCTATCTTAAAAGACTGCAAAGATTTCTTGGAAGCGAGCAGAAACACATCTACACACGGTGTGTAATCAGCACATGTCATCTGGAGATTTCTGCAGTCTGGATCACTGGTTCAACCTTCTCTGGTACACTCTGATCAAAACCATTAAATCTGCAGCCATACCAAATTATGAACTTCTTGCAAATGTCACACACAAACAAAAATATTGATTTCTCAGAAATGTCACGTAAGACCTTCCAGCAGCAGACAAGAAAGCCGCTAAAGTGCAGAGAAGTCACTTTAACTAGTGAGGTCTTATGCTCCACAGAAAAGCACGGTATTTCTGCATTTCAATCACAGCTTCAATAAACTTTCACTGAAATATTCAACCCAAGATCCCATGCAAAAAGAAGACGGATAAATGAGCTGAGCACCTGCATATATATAGCCCTTTAAGAAGTACAGTCGAGGTTATTAATCTGATGTAGGTCAGCTGAAGTAAAGTTAAACCCTGAGGAGCTCAGCCTTAATACTCTGGGGGTTAAGGTCAGTTACTGTCTGGCAATTCAAACAGTGGGAGTGTAGGAGGATCTAGCTTTGATCCCACAGTTCACAAATGTCAGGTTTACGAGCTGGAGAAAAACACTTTGATAAAAACTATTACAATAACAAGAGCAAGTGAAGGAGACTTGAACCAAAAGAGGATTGACTGGAGCGGCAAGATCACAGAGCCGAAGGTGAGAAAACAGACTGTAGATCCATAGCAGGGTTGGGAAATATTTGTAGGCTAATGCCGAAGTGCCCTTGAGCAAAGTTAGTCCTTAAGTTGCCCTGTGGTCGACGGGAAATTATGTTTGTAGTGAGGAAAGTCAAGTCAAGAATCTAAAGCAGGGTGTTTCTGAAGCACAATGTTTGTTTTGATTTAGATGATACTCAGATAAATAAACTGTTAAAAATGACTGAACCTCAAAAAGCAGATGACAAAAAATATGTTAACACCATATGGTAGATACTTGGGGTCATTCGATTATCAATGTGGCAAATTTTCTCATCCAGTATTCAGCATTCGTTCAACTACTGGGGTAACCGTTTGCTATTAGCTAATAACGGATTCTTATTTTCCATCCATCCATAATCTATACACTGCTTAATCCTCATCGGGGTCGTAGGGGGCTGGAGTCTACCCCAGCTGACTTAGAGTGAAGGCAGGAGACACCCTGGACAGGTCACCAGTCTATCACAGGGCTACATATAGGGACAAACAATCACACTGACCTTCATACCTACAGTCAATTTAGAGTTACCAATTAACCTGAACATGTTTCTAGACTGTGGGAGGAAACCAGAGCACCTGGAGAAAACTCATGCATGTACAGAAAGAACATGCAAACTCCATGCAGAAAGATCCCAGGGAGGCCTGGATGCAAACCGGGAACCTTCTAGCTGCAAGGGGATTCTTAACGTCTTCTTGTTAAAACAAATTAATTTTAAAATACGCCACTCTAGCTCCTATGCAGCAGCCTCTCTTTATCCGTGGTTTTCAGTAATGTCTTTCCCACAGCACTATCTGATCGATTACACTTGAAAAGTTCTAATTAAATTAAGCTGAGCTTTAAAAAAAAAAAAACAACTAAGATTTTCAACAAAATTTTCAGTTTCAGTTTTGTGATATTTCAAATATTTTGACACCATAATTTTCATTTTAACTGCAAATGTTCAGGATATTAGTTCTCTTTGTGTAGTAAAAACCAGCTAAAAAAAAAATGAGTTGACCCTTCGTAGGTCCAGAGTCGGTTGCAAGGTCCAGACCAGTCATCCAGCACTTCAGATTCTGCAGTCTGGGCTCCACCGCTCTGTTATTATAGTAGCACAGACAGAGCAGGCCTCCCACAGGATCCTGGGTAATTTAGCAGGTAATGAGCACTCCAGCTCTGTCACACAGCACCTCTCATAACTGGAAGAGAAAGGAATACACATGTACGTGCGTGCACACACACATTACCCAAATTCAGGTTTTTATAAACCTATAACTGAACCTCTGTGGTATCTTACGTCTGCTGCAAACAAAGATCTGCATGCAAAACCCCACAGGATGATCACTAAATTAAATCTAACAAAGTGATTTTGCATTTTAATTAGCAAGCCATTCCTTTTAAACCTGAGCTTTTTCTTAGAAATAAAAAATGCTTTGTGTCTTTCAGCCTATTCATAATGAACTGCACAAAAATTATCACAGTATTAACTTGGAAGAGGTCAAAGCCATCAAACAAAGAAACGGTCACCTCAGCAGTAGGCCAGAGGATACATAGTTTATATGGACAACAGAACCTTCTCAATGAGGACAAGAAATTCATCCATGGAAGACTGCAAAAAGTGTCTGCGTCATGTGTTGAAAATAGTTTTCCTGAGATTATAATCATGAGCAGGTCATTTTGACTTGTCACGGAGAAAGTGTAGCTGCTACTAATAACATTAATGATGACTCCGTTCTGTTCAACTGTCCCAGTAACCCTTGGTGGTGTTACCATGACCCAGCATTTACAAGACTGCCATTACTGCATCATGTCACAAATACTATCTCACTGTGAGGCATATTTATTCATTGTTTTTATTGAAAATCAATCTATGGCATGTTTTCTGGTTGAATTATTCTGTGAATTAAATATCCAAAGTTCCCTGAGTCAAAGGTGTTGACTTCTAGGGCTGCAACTGAGCATTATTTATGTTATAAATTAAACTGACGATGATTGCATTAAGATACATTAACTGATTATTTGTTGATTCATTGTAATTGGACTGTGAGAGACCTACAATTAATATAAAGCCTAATATAAAATATGCAAAAAAGAAAAGCAGCAAAAGCCTCAACAGTGAAGAGAGGGAATGAGGAAAGGCTTTTCTTTCAATTGATTAGCGAATGAAGTGCTGTCTGATTGATTTTCTATTTAATTTTGGCAGCAATCACAGAGAAGAGGGCTTGTAGAATGCTTAGTTTAATTTCTTAAAGGGAGATATTTTTCGATAAAACAAACGAAGCAAATGTAAAATCTATATTCCAAACATATTTTTGAAATTACGATGGCCAAAACTCATCGAAATGATCTCACACCTGTTTCAAAAATATGCTCCTCCACAGTCTGAGCAGAAGGTATAGACAGCCATTGGCATAGACAAAAAAATAGCAAAGGGATGGAAAACATCTAGAAGAAACTGGATCACCCAACCTCTCAATCAGAAGTCAGATTACAGAAAATTGTGGGCTTGGGCTATTGCTTGAGCTATTGTATCCCTGAAGGGAAATGACTGTTGCCCTATAATGACTCCAAATAGCTGAATGCTGTACATGGGTCATTGATGAGCTGTGAGGACAGATCTTTCCCAGCCACAGGCGTACAGTCTCCGTCCGATTAAACAGAGCAGCACGAGGCGATCACTCACCTCTACTTGCCCTTCGAAGGCCTCGCATACAAGCACGAAAACACTGACGAAAAGTGAAAGAAAAAGCTATCAGAGGTGCACATGACCGTCACCAACTCCTGTTTGCAAGAACATTAGGCCCTTAACAGATCACCCAATCCCACTGCGTTTTTGCCCTTGCATCCTGATGTTCTCATCACAGGCTCTGATCACAGTTACCGGTCTCATCATTTCTGACTCTTTAGCAAATGAGGGCTGAATGTTATGAAAATAAATGAATATCATCAGCTCTCTCATTGACTTATTTATCAGGCTTGAATGAAAGTTAGTCGCAAAACTTCTGGGATGCACGTAGCTGTCACGGTAAATGACAGCAGCATTAATCTGGATCAAAAACATCAACCAAATTCTATTATCTCTAATGCAATGAATGCTCAGGATGAGTCAGCTGATGACATGGGTGATGTATTAAACTGGTGGATGATGATGGTGATGGCGTCTGAACCAACCGCTGACTGGGTGTATTCCAGGTTTTACGGTAGACAGTTAACTGGATGTACATTATTTTTTATCAAACATTTCATCATTTTTTTATGCATCATGTATCTTATCTTTAAGTCTGTGTGTGCGCTGTGTTTATCTGGCTGCAAGACAAATCTAGCAATTCAGAGAAAGTGTAGTTTTATCAGAGGTCACTGAGGACAACCCAGGATGCAAGACTCACCAGAGAAACCTCAAATGATCTCATATCCAAAGCCAGTAGTGGTGCAATGAATCAGACTCAGATTTAGAAATAGAAACACTTTACTAATCCCCAAGGGGAAATTTCTTACAATAAAGAGTCAAACAATATGTTGAATGAGGAGCTAAAAGTAGAAAAAAAGAGAAGGAGCGACTGCAACAGGCTGCATGCACGATGACAAATGCACATTCTATAACAGACTATTTAATCAGCACAAATCCCCAACCAGAGTTTGGCACACGTGTGAATTATAAATTAAGTGCAGCATCACAGGGTGGATTACAGTTTCATTGCTGTTAATATTTAAAGTGACTAAGTAAAGTCACTAAAACACCAATGTCTTATCTCACAATTTTAAGGAAAGTGTTCTGAACCTGTCTGGAATTTTTTTGCTTCTACAAACAAACGGCACTGAAAACACACCTTCACAGGGAGGAATTTCCTGAATCTCAACGCAGAGTTGTATTAAGATACTATGCAGCTGTGTGTTCTAATGAATGTGGCATGTAGCAAGAAGATGACAGTGATATGAACTAAACAGTGAGTTTTGCTAGACATGAAAATACAAAAAAACATTTCCTCTGCTGCATGAATACCACGTATCATGACATATATCATCATGAGCAGAGTAGTACTGCAGTTAAGGTTATTTGGGTTATTCACTTGACTGTTTAGTTCATAAAATGCTTGTATAATGCACATTGCAAGCTTCCAAGGGCCCAAAACTTCAAAGCCCAATGATTCAAGATTCAATTTACAAAATCAACAAATCAGCAAACACAGGATGTTGCATCTGACAAATCACTTCTCGTGTAAACTAATTTTCCTTGGCAGACTGGTGGATTCAGAAACAAAGGAGAGGGAGTTAATCACTCCATCATAGCGGTTTTCAATGCCGCCACCTGAGCCATCTCACAGTGACAAGTCTGTACATGAACAGCCACCGCCCTCTGAATCTAATTACGATTTCTGCCTTTTCTCAACAAAGATTATGGTTTCAGACAGAAAAGAGTCAAACATGAGACATGAAGAGGAAGGAACGGATGAAGCAGATGAGGAGGAAACAGCATGGAGACAACGGTCAATCCATTTTGGCGGGGGGTTCTGAGACAGTGTTTACTCAGCAGCATCAATCACAACTGAAATCTGGACCCACAGCCAGAGCACACTAACCGACAGCTGATTGACTGCTACACACACAAGTGCATATGGCATGTGTTGTAGGAAGTGCAGTTTCGCAAACGGATGGAAACTTCGGCATAAATAAAAACAGACACATTTTGCACACGGGTGGTTATCGTATCGGCGGCATGCTGAAGATGTCACGGTCGCCCTGCTAATCAGAGAAGACATATTATTCCCTCCTCTGGATGCTAGAGAGGCACTCTGCATTTCAACAGCGCAGGCCTGGTTTGGTTGAAAACATTATTCTTTCCCAGTGGGGGCAGCGTGTTTGAGGCAAATTAAGTTAGATATGCACACACCCGCATGCATTAGAGTCATTGTGTATTTCTAGGAGGTCCAGTCAAAGCAGAGTGGTGGTGAAAACTAATGATGAATCCAAGGTTGAACAAATGTCGCCGTGTGTGTGCGAGTGTGTGTACATATGAGGGGGGTGTCTCTTTCTAAACGATATGAAAGCTAAATTAAAAACACAAACAGGCTTGTAAGTTGAAATAGTTGCCTCTGGGCACTGTAGTCATTCATCAATCCGAAGTCACACTCATATCATAACATTTATTTAGCCTTGAAGGGAATGAGAAGGGAACAGAGAAGCAGCCGAGAGGACGATTTCACTATTTTTAGCTTAGATTTAGTTACTTTTGATGGAACTGCAGGTCACAGGTGAGTAGTTCAAAGAACGTTGGAAAGTCCAGACTCTAATAATTTTTTCTGTTCATACAGTTCTTAGCTGATAAATGGTGTCCTTTTGGTGCTTTTCTTTAAAAGATAATATAGTTTACAAACCTGCTGGTGGAAGTTCAGAGGGGTAACATCTATGACAAAAGATTATTATTTTTAGTTAAAAGCAGAAACCGGTATAAAAATCCTTACTTACAAATTTGAATTTTTTTTTTTTTTTTTGACAGAATGTAGTTAATACAGACACTTTAGTTTTGGTGATTTTTTATAAAGAACTTTGCAGAACAAAACAGCTATGACAAAGTATCACTATTTAATCTCAGATGTGGTTACTTTTCTCAGCAGAACCACATGTCCTAGATGACAACTTTAATGTCTACTGAAAAGGTTAAAAAAAAACAAAAACACTACAACTTCTGTTTTTACTGTTTCCGTCTCTGATAAATGGTGTAATTTTGGCAATTTTTTATGAGATAACTTGCCTTTTCGGGTCAAGCAGCAACAGATGAGTGAACCTTGTGGATTCACAAAGAGGAGAAAAGACGGTGACAGAAAAGCTTAGAAAAACAATTACGTCGTGACATATTTTTACCAAACTGGGGCCTCGGCTTTCTCAAAAAAAAAAGATCAAATAAGAGTGCAGTGGTCTCTAAATGTTAAGATGTCAGCACCTCCTTTTGAATTTAAACAAACAAGTGAACTTTTGATTGTTAACTACAATATGCATGGGTCACATCCCCTAATTTCTATTCACTGTGACAGAAATTCCACTCTATGTATTACTACAACTTCTGGTAAACTGGCCAAATGTTGTAATGAAAGGAGTGCCAAGAGAGAAAGAGAGACAGCAGGGAGGAGAACAAGCTACTATAAAAATATTTTTGGTCAGCCATACTAATGAACAATTTTTTTTTGAAAAATAAGTACATGACAATGAAAAACGGGTTCTTAAACACTATGAAGGAAATATTCTCATCACATGCAAGAGCAGCGGCCAATCACAGCACAGCCTTAAAGGCATGAATGTTTTTTTGTTTAATTTGTCTGATTCACATAAAATGAATATACTGACCTTTAGTGGACTTGTATGTATGGTCTCTGAAAGAATAAAAATAAATAAAAAAATAACTGTGGACATGTCAGGACCTGAAAAACATCAGCCAATCAATGCGCTCGGACCGAGGCGTTTGGTTTGCTCCCTTTCCTGTCAATCAAAAATCTTCCGGCTCAGGCCTAGTTACGTAGATTACGTACGCCTTGGACTTACGTGTTTTCTGTATGTGTTGCTTTGGTATAGCTTCGTAGTTAGCTGGCGACTTGTTTTGCTCATCTTTTTTTTTTACATAATGCAGATAAAGATCCAGGGGGACCCAGCCGTAAAAGACAACTTCACGAGTCCTACGCAAGTTTCTGGAGGGGGGCGTTTCTTCGTAAATGTTAAGAGGGGGGAGGTTAGAGGGGGGTGAGGGAGAGGTTGTATGTGCACATGCTACGTTCAAAGTCGTAGGAAATTAAATCTCCTCTAATGCCTTTAATAAATGTACTTGTCAAAACTTCATTAGTGGGCATGAACCCAGTTATTATCTAAGTACTATGTCAGAGTTGAACATTAGTCACAATGCGGTTTTTCCCAACTATTGCAGGAATTTTAGGTATAATCTCTAAAATAAAGAAGTGGATATCAGGGGCTGACAGGTACAATGTGCAGCATTTTTCCAATTACTGGTGCGTTATTCTGTTTAAGCCTTTCTCAATAAATTTAATTAATGTAAAAATTCACTACTGCCACTCTATCTGCAGCGATTATAAAGCAATGTCCCACCCACAGCACCACCTGACTGATTACACATAATGAAGGATAAACTTCTCTTTTAGTTAAACACATGTAAAATATAAGCAAAGGAATTTCAGCAAAGATTTGTGTTAGAGTTTGATGTCATTTACCTCCCACACTGTATTGTATACATTTTGCCTCCTTTGCATATAATGTAATTCTGAGTATAGCCTTGATTGTGTTATTGTTGTTGGTATTTCATTTACCCTGTAATCAATGCACCATCCAGTGGCAGTTACTTATATTTTCGCCATGCATGATGACAATAAAGCTATTCTATTCAGTAAACACAAAACTCCTATTCGACTGGCTCGTTCAACCTATAAAATTTTTCTTTGCCATATCAGAAACTCTAAATCTACTTTCATTACAGATTCTTCAGACTGGAACATCATTCCTCATCAGGACCTTAAGTCTAAATATTTCACCCTACTTATTAGCACTAAGGTTGAGTGATAAAACAACAGACATATGTACCGGAGACGGATAATTTATCAATATAAATAAGAAAATTGTTCATTCCTTAATTTTAAACTATTTATTATAAATCATGTGTGTACATTTATCTATTACTGAGTGTTTTTCATTGCTGTGTTAACACTAAAGTTATCATCTGAGTGCCCTGCTTAAGAAAAAAAATGGTTACAGTGAAACAAAAATAAATAAATCTGATCTTTACTTAAATCATTTTAGGTAACTAAGAGTTGTAAATACTTAACAGACTAATGTGAAACATTCCATTGTGCTTAATTAGTAATAAGTCTTTCAGCTGTATCACCCAGCCCTGTGCAACACACACATGCTAAACTTTTTTTTTCTCTGAAAATTAATTCAAATATAAATATTAACCTAAAAGTGCACACCTAAGTTCACTAAAATATGAATCAATACAATGACAACAAACATGCAAAACATCAGCCAAAGTTCAAGTAAAGTGATTAAAGACAGACAGAAATGCAAACCCAAAGCTCATAAAAACCAGCAGATACAAAAAGCCAGAGCATTAAACGAGAAAGCAGCTTAATTATGAAGCCAACTCATGGTAACGTTTGTATTTATACATAAGCAGGATGCACTTACAGTAGTTTACTCCTTGAAGACTTCAGCTACCTTCACGTGTTCTGGAAACACCTTTTAAAGTGGTGTTAGAATCCCATCATGTTATTTCCAGCAGACGGTTGTTGTCCCAAAGCATGGAGTTTACATGACCGTCATGCCGATAATAATGCGCTATTTAAGAGTCTGTATTTCAGTTTTCCTTGCGTCCGGCAAACAGAACGTTATTCTGGACAAAAAAACAGGCTTTGGTGAATGACTTCACTTATTTATCTACTGTAGTTTATCTTTGCTGTGTTCTTTTCTGTATTATTTAAGCCTCAAATTACCGACAGTAGCGACAACTACTTCAGAGTTAATTAATAGCTGCTCAGAACACCTGTGCAAAGGGGGCGGAGCCTCAACAGCTTAAAGGACCAGTTCAGGTATTTTGTTCTGTTTGTGTTTCTACCAGCACTGCTGAACGGTTTAAATAAAAATAGTGTAATGCACTCTGTATTTATATATATCTATATATTTAACATTTCACTATTATTATTTTTCCTGTTATGTATTTAAATCTTATAGTTAGCCTTTCCAAACATAACCAAATACAATAAAAGTGCAGTAAACACACCTCCCGACCACTAGATGTGCATTGTTCCATATCATACCATCAGGGGCCTTCTGCTAGATCAGCTCTGATTTGCTGTTTCTTTATAATAAACTATGAATATTTAATATTCTATCTGTGACATTTTAAATTTATATATCATGATACATTTTTAAGATTTCTTGTTGACCCGCCGATTTTTTCACACAATGAAATTTAAGACTGTGTTTGAACCATATTTTCTCAGAGGCTGTTAAAGATAAAAGCCTGGAATTTTCACTGTTATTTGCCATCATGCCATTTATTCAGAATCTGCAATACCAGACATGTAGATCAAATAGTCTCTAAATTATGGGCAAATTGAATTATGACTAAAAATGAAGCTATCATAAAGTCCTATCTTTTAGCACGCATTACTGAAACAAAATGATAATGCAGAAGTCATGTATGGATAGTTTCTACATTCTCCTTTACATCTTTTTCATTTAAAACTAAGATCTGTAGTAGGCATTGTGATAATAGCTAAATTCTTCATGCATAAATGTAGACTCTTGCAGGTCACTCGAATATTTCAAGCTTTTAACCCTCCTGCTGTCTTCATTTACATGTATCAAAAAATATTGTTTTCTTGTCTAAAAAAATCCAAAAATTCAGCAAAAAAATCCAAAAATTTCTGAAAATTTGCAAAACCTTCAGGAATGAAATTCCAATAATTCCTTAAAAGTTTTACTTTAAAAAATCCCCCAAATTTGGCAAGAAAATTCTGGTAAATATTTTCAAAAAATGAGTAAAAGTCTTCCAAAAAAAATCTAAAAATGTCTAAAGTGATTACATATATATCAGTAAAACTTCTAATATGTTCTTAAGAACATTCACATAAAAATAAACCAAAATCCAGCAAAATTCGCTGATTTTGGTTTATTTTTATGTGAATGTTCTTAAGAAGCATTTTTAACATTTCTTTTTTCCACCAAAAATTGTTCAAAGATTTCCCCAAAAATGTTGAAAATGTGGACATAAGAACTTTCACGGTGAAAATGTATTTTTTTCGCCCCACATTTTCAAAGTTTAGAACAGGCCAATTTGACCTGCAGGATGACACAAGGATTTAAAAAAAAGTATTGAAACTTAATTTTAAATCTCCTAAAAATATAATATTGGTAATATGTGAACAGGTGGCCTCGCATTTATTTAATTCCAATTTATTTACATTACCCGCTTAAGACTTGTCTGATCTCATGGAGGGATGATACAACCTGTAGGGACAAAAGAGCTGATCATAGACTTCAGGAGGAAGTACGACGAACCGAACAGTATAGAAAGAGTTCCCAGCTTCAAACTCCAATGAACCCACACTGCCCTGGACCTCTCCTTGTCTATTACCTCCACTGCGATAGTCAAAAGGCCACAACAGCGACTCTGCTTCCGGAGAAGCTGCTGGCGTCCTTCTTCTGGTGCTCCACTGAAAGCGTGCGTCTCGGTGTGGTTTGGCAGCTGTTCAGTGGCAGGCAGAGCGTCCAACAGTCAGTGATTAACACAGCTCAGAAGATCCTCAGCTCCCTGCTTCCTTCACTGGAGGACATCTTCAGTTGTAGCTGCCTCTACAGAGTTTGTAACATCCTTAAAGACCCGTCTCACGCTGGTCACCACCTGTTTGCCCTGCTGCCCTCTGCAAGACGCTATAAAATCCCTCACCACCAGATTCACAAACCGTTATCCGAAGGCCATCCTCGAACTGAACTCGGCTAAGCTCTCCGCTACTTAATATTCCCTCTGATGGGAGCCATATTTCCCTGTTAATGACTCGGGTTGCATTCGAATAGTCTTTTGCACTCAGAAAGGATCCCAAATGGGTGAAATGACCCGGAAGTATCTCAGCAGCAGCCATGATAAGAGTTGGATGGATTTTTTTAAAAGCAAAGCAGAGGTGTTTCACTGATTCCTTTCTTATGTCCTTCAGAAAATGATAAACTGGATGATCCTTTACCAAAAGAAAGCAGATAATACTGCCGAACGGTTCTATACAGCAGCAATTCATCGCACCATCCACACAAAACCCACATTAATGATTATGTAGCTTAGTGTAAGTGCAATTGTCCTTGTGCCCTGATGAGTTCTCCTTCACATCTTTCTCATGACATTTTCCACTGACGTCAAGGAAAAGTGTTTAAGAAAAGACATGGAACTTCTCCCTTTTTTTGACTAAAACATAACCTGGTCAATGGCAAGTCTAGGTTTTGTGCAAGTGTTCTGAATTTTAAGTTTATCTAAGACATAGAAATGCTCCAATCATAACATTTCCATAGTCTATTGTTACTTCCAGGGACCAGGAATGCTTTATATCTCCTCATAGCTCCCTCTGTCATCTCCATAAAGTTGCCTGGAAATAAGTGTAGCCCCCAGAGAGACACCGGATAACTATTCCCCCCCATTTCCATTCTTTATGCTAAGCTAAGTTACTCTTAAATCGACTGCTAACTGTAACTGCAATTTGGTCAACCTTCAAAGGAATGCAATGTCAGGTTATTTAACTTTATTTCATAATTAAACATGTTTTAGTAAAGCAGGTACACATCCATATACACTGCAAAAACTCAAAATCTTACCAAGTCTGTTTGTCTTATTTTGAGTCAAAATATCTCATCCCACTTGATAAAGATAAATTCACTGAACAAGTGACATTTCAGTAAGATGGAGAGACTTGTTTTAAGACAATGCATCTTAAATATTTTGGTAAGTCAAACAATCTTGAAATTAACTTTTGAGTTGTGTTTTACAAGAAAACTCAAAATAGGTTTCATACATCTCAAATTAGGAGGTTACATGAAAGCAAAAATGTATTTTTGAGTGGAAAAATTGCTATTTTTTAAGCATATCTGGCTTATGTTAAGACACCTAAGCTTGACAATTCTGGCAAAATATAGGTTAAAATCAGTTTTCCCAGCTAATTTTAAGATCTCAATAGTCTAAATATCGTATCTTATTTCAAGAAATCTCCTTACTTACTTAGGCCTTGATCCCCTAGAGGGGCATAGGCCATTCACAACAGTCTGCCAGCGTCCACGGTCCTGGGCGATTCGCTCCAACTCTCCCCAGGTGCAGCCGGTCTGCTTGGCGTCCGCCTCCAGGTCTCTTCTCCAGGTGTTCTTTGGTCGGCCTCTCTTTCTCTTCCCCTGAGGATTCCAGGTCAAGGCCTGGCGTGTGATGTTTGTTGATGGTTTCCTCAGGGTATTGCCTATCCATCGCCATCTTCTTCTCCTGATCTCTTCTTCTGCTGGCACTTGGTTGGTTCTTTCCCAGAGATCGGCATTACTGATGGTATTTGGCCAGTGGATCTTTAGAATTCTTCGCAGGCATGAATTGATGAAGGTCTGAACTCTCTTGATGGTGGTCTTTGTTGTTCTCCACGTCTCTGCTCCATACAGAAGGACTGATTTGACGTTGGAGTTGAACAGGCGGATTTTGGTGCAAGATGTTATAAGGTTGGATCGCCTTAAGAAATCTCACCAAGCCATTTTTCACTTGTGCTATTGGCAGATTTTCTTCACTTATTTCAAGGCCAAAGTTCCTTAAAATCATTTTTTTTCATGTTTTGAGAGGAGCATTTTTTTCCCGTGTAAAGTCTTGGGTGGCCAGCATGTTAATTATTTACACAATACAAGATGAGAAAAGAATAAAGAAACAGTTCAGTATATAAAAAAACCTCTAATATCCACTGTGACACAAGAAGACGCCATTTATTATCACTAATTTACTAGATTGTTTTAGTCTGCATGGTTTTCCTGGAACATGGAGACAAGAAGTAAACAAGTGTTGAATAATATAGAAGCAGAGGGAGATCTCTAGATTTTTAGGCTTTTCAGCTGCACCTAGCAAAAATATAATGCTATAATTATGACTACTAAGTCCTGAGCATTTACAGAAAAAAAAAAGGAATTTTTCAATGGCAGAGCCAGAGGGTAAATGTGCTCATCAAGAACCTTGATGTCAGTCTCATAACAGCAAAGCTTTTGATGTCTGGTCACTTACTGTCAGTGTAACCAAAAGAAAATAATCCCCTGCTGTAGAAACAATTAGAATCTAATGTCAGTGTGTGCTGTGTAGTAGTTTAAAGCTGTGTTTGTGCATTAAACAGTGTGTATCGCCTTATTATGCAGAGCCACTGACATGCTGGACGAGAAATAGGATGAGCATTTATTCTGAATTCTGTGCTGTCATTTTATTCAATTTGCTATAATGACACGGCCTCTTCAGCTAAAAATCTATATGAAACTCGGGGAATCAGGGAATTTGAGATTCATTTACAAGCTCAGATACTGCAGAAGAGTTTAGTGCAGCCACAGAGTTTACTGAGGTGAATGAGAGCCAGAAAGAGGGATTTTTTTCAGAGAGGACACATAGGATGGGCCAATTCAGGAGAGCAGAATTTGCTTTAAAGCTAAGGTATGTTTTGACATCCTTGATGGGGTTTTTTTTTTTTCTTTTTTTGCAGGACAGCTCAAGAATCAATTTGCTGACTTCAAAGAAGTGGCCGAGCTGCCTGACGCTGCAGAGAAAAAAACGCTAGATTTTGCATGTTTCTCCAGAGCCAGGGAAGCTGTGAAGCCACTGGACTGTGTTTGCACCGTGTGACCCGTCATAACCATGGATGATAGTGCTGATGGCACGTTGCCATGACATATATACAGCTATCTGCTGCAGAGTCTTTAGAAGTCTCTAATAGCAGCGCAGATGAGGGCTGAGGTGTCTGAAGCCGTCTTCCTATGGATTCTGATGTTCACATGATGTATGGCCAGCTGCATGGAGGAAAAGAAATTCAATACATTTTGAACTTCGCTTTCAAGCTCTCTTGTTCATGCTTGACACATCTATTTCTGTTCCTTGTCGTTTGAACAGCCGACTGTACTGTTTTCCAGGAGAAACTGTGTGAAAAAGCGTAGTGTTATCACCATTTATCACATCTCCTCCCTCTCTATGACCTTTTGTATGTAGCATCTTTTTCTTTGTATTCTTTGTTATTTATGTGCATCAGCTGTTCTGTCCCTTTGAAACTTTAAAGCTCGCTCCAGAAAGTGCTTCAATCAGGAGTATGTTGCTGTGATTAGATCGGATTTATGGCAGATAAAACCTCACAAATGTGGTCAGATTTTGATTCAACTGTTGCTAAATTTTCACTAGTTTGCAGAAACACCTACTTTTTCCAACAAAGTAGGTAAAATAATCAAAACTGCTCCAACATTACTGAAGAAAACTATCCACTTGTATGACGCAAACCTTATATCAAATCATTTCAGGGCCTTTAAATGACAGTTCTTCTCTGTAGTATAGGGTACTGTAATCTACTGTATGGAGCATGCAGTAATTTCATATAATTGACAGTGATTTTCTTCATTTTGAGCTGAAATTTGTGGCTTTCAAGACTGACTCTTAATAACTATCTGAGCTACTTCCTGGAGCTGGCAGATGGTTGATGAAACATTTTCCTTCCTCTTTACGCTGCTAATGGAACTACCTCGCTTTGTGCGCATGAAGGTACAAGTCAAAAGACATAATGAGCATATCATATAAGAGTGAGAGGAAAATTGTAGAGAAAAAAGTACAATTTGTGTCCATTTTTCCAATTTATGGCAGTCGCGAGTAAGAAAAAGTGAGATGGCAGACAACAGCAGTGTATTGAATCCTCTCCTGTGGATGTCGCTCAGCTGCCGGTGTTGTGCCAAAAAGTGATCATCTGTCAAAAAAATGATGACGCGCTTCTTGATAAAGCTCTATTGCCTAGATTATATACACACACCGCTGTCACAACAGTCACAACATGCAAATACACTAAACTTTCTGTCTTTTGTCATATCAAAGCTCCATCTTTGTGAAAATGCAGTGTTTCCGCTAATCAAATAATTGTGACCAAAGAAATGTTTGCAGATTCTATCATGATCATGTTTGACTTTTAAGATGATTATATGCAATAGTGTATGTGTAATATCACAGCTTTATAAAATAAATGATCTCTTGAAGCCAAAATGAAATTCACAGAAATTAAATCAAGTCATTTCCGTGCATTAATAACATTTAAGTCAATATGGGGCAAATTTTTTGGCAAGTAGAAATGCCAAATGATAAAAACAGCTGAAGTAGTTATAATCAAGGGTACAGAACAAGTAAAATAATGCAGAGACATAAGAATAATTTTTTGGCACACTGTGCTTCAACAGAAGTGGTTGCTGGATAGTAAAACAGCTTCAGAAACATCTCTGAACGCATATTTCATGTTTCTCTCTATACCTCTAAGACGTGAACTTTAAATGTAACCAATTGGATGAGCTTTAAAATTGTTTTCCTTGGTCACAAAACTTGTCACGCAAGCTAGTTCTCGGTGTGTGCAACTTGAGTTCAGCCTTCAACGTCCCATCTCCTCCCTTCTGTCCTTCACTTCTTTTTTCTGCCACACAAATCCAATCCTATCTCGTCCCTCTTGCTTGTTTCAACTCCAGCCTCTCTCCATTTACCTTCACTACTCTCCACTCGCAGGTAAAACAATGCTGCAGAGATATAAGAATCATTTTTTCAGTCACTTTTTGGCACAACACCGGCATGGTGCTGCTGCATTCTGAAGTAAGGTGGCACAAGCTCAAGCTGTGGGGGGAAAAAAATGCAGGTCAGTCTCAAGTCCTTGTCAATCTGTGCGAATAATAATTTATATGTCAAATAAACTCTGGAATGGGCCTTTAATCCTGTGCATCAGACTGGGAGGGTCTCCTACGGTGGAGTTAAATGAAGTGCAGGATCAAAGACCTGGCTTCAGCTCAGAGGCACCGGAGGAGGTTGGACCTTCAGCCTCTCCTCTCCTCTCCTCTCCTCTCCTCTCCCTCTCCCTCTCCCTCTCCCTCTCCCTCTCCCTCTCCCTCTCCCTCTCCCTCTCCTCTCCCTCTCCCTCTCCCTCTCCCTCTCCCTCTCCCTCTCCCTCTCCTCTCATTTTGCTGGAGTTGCACAAGCACCTCCTTCCTTTCAGAAAACAATCTCTCCCCACTTTCTCTCTCCCTCATGTCCCTAACTCTGTTGTGATTTCTCCATCTTTCTTCTATCTACTCTGAGATGCCTCCACCCTTCCCTTCTCTCTTTCTCTTTCTCTCTCCTGATCTAGTTCAAAGGAGTGGCCTCCCACTAAGTACCCCCCATCACCTCTCTCATCCATTTCTCTGCGGCTTTCCCCGGTTTCCTCAGTGGGGGGTATTTAGATTTTCTCTCTGACACCCTCTCAGTCTCTCTTCATCTCTCGTCTCTGTTCCTTCTCTCATTCTCACTTTTTCCGTCTCCAACCGCTGCTCCTTCGCTCTACCTGTCTCTATAACTTTATTTCTACAAAGATACATGTAAAAGTCTTCAGCGATCTATGCAGGAAGAGGTTTTATGAGTAACTGATAAATCACAGTAACATTTACTTACAATAAATTTAAACGCATCGACTTTTAACTGTCACTAAAGCAGGTTTTTACAGGTAATTTTACAATTTCTTTAAAGTAGCAGGACTTTAACTTACTCTTTCCATCACAGTAAAGCATATATGGCTGATTCACACAGTGTCTCGTGGGATTCTGGCTAGTTGGTGCAGCTAGGATCAGATGGTGGCTTAAAAACAGAAAAAAAACCCCACAAAAATCTTAATAAAAATCACTTTGTACAGTACCTTTTAAAGGAAGAAGGATACTCAGGAAGACGGTTGAACAGTTGAAGACCAATCTGTCCAAACAGAAGGAGAAAAAGTGGAGAAATAGAGTTAAACATGGCAAAAGGTTTACAAAATAAATCAATACTGAAACATCAGATAAAAGAATTAAAAGAAGCAAAAATGTCACATCCAAGTAAGGAAATGGAACAACTGGAATATAAGAATAAACATTATAAAACCATGAAGACGAGGCTAGAAGTAATGATAAAGTTAGTAATAACAGATAAATAAAATTAATACAGTTTGGAGAAGCATATTCCAGTCTTTAAACTATGTTCACGTTAGGCCAACTGATGCACGAAACCTGCAGGTATTGACATTATAATGCAGATTTCCAGTCATTTTTGATCTCTGTCCACATTCAAACACCTGAAGAAAACAGGTGAATCTGACAGGAACCCTTTGTCTTCTTCAAAATCTTCTTTGATTTCACTTTTACAGAGAAGTATCTACTTGAAATCTGACTTTTTGGGGGTGCCAAACCCATGGAAATTACCAAAATATAAAGAAAAAGACACATTTTCTAATTTGCCTGACTAAAGGGTTCATTATGCTTCTACAGAAGTGGTCTCTGGATGGTAAAACAGCTTCAGAAAGATCTTTAAGCACATTTAAACAATATATTTTGTTTCTTTATATATATCTAGCACCCAAAGTTCAAGTGTGGCCATTTGGATTGGCTTTAAAATTGTCTTCCTTGTGGCTCAGCTCGTCCCACAAATTAGTTCTGTACAACCTGAGTTCAGCCTTATTCACTACTATAACCTCCCACTAGTTCTTCCTTCCTCGACCACACAAACAGATACACAAATCAGTGATTATCTCCTCACACAGCTCTAACCTTTCTTCCTATAAAGGGGCAAAAGCATCAGATGTGTAAAAGTTTGTGCATGTGGGCAACTGATGCAGGAGGAGCAGTCATGGCTGACAGAGTAAAGCAGCTAGATGCCACTTTCCAATAATGAGTCGGGCCAAATGGTTCAGATGAGAAGGTCAAGCATTTGGACGGAACAATCAAACACAAACATACACACTAATTATATCCACTCACACAGAAACTTAACAGATAAACTGAATCAGTATCAGCGCTGGTGGGAATCCTTTCAAATTTCCCACATTTTGCTGTTTCAGACTCACTTTAAAATGGATTCAGTTATATTTTTTCCCCTCGTCACATAATTCTCCAAAATGACGAAACAAAAACAGATGTTTGAATTCATATATTCATACCATTCATACTCTAACAGAACATCTATATAGAGACCTGCAAATGATTCCCAATCCAATCTGACAGATTTTCAACCATTCTGCCAAGAAGAATTGAAAAAACTTCCAAAAACAGTCCCAAGCTCATAGGATCATTCCCAAGAGGCTGCCGTTGCTGCCAAAGATGCTTAAGTGAAGGGTCTTAATAGTTATGTAAATGGGATATTTCAGTCTTAGTGTGAATACAGTTACAAAACACTCCAAAAATCTGGTTTTGCTGTGTCATAGCGGAGCATTGAGTGTAAAAAAAAAAATCCATTTTAAGATCAGTTTGAAAGAAAATGTGGAAAAACTTGAAAGGCACTGAAAACTTTCTGTACTCTCTGTATACAGTATATGCGCTGTACACACTCTTGTGAAGCTCAGAGTCACACACAAACACTTGCTTACTCTCTCCCTGTCGCACACACACACATATTCTTGGAGTGATCTTGTGCCAGACTTGCTTTAAAAGGACAAGAGAGGACGTGCACTGCGGCTTACCTCTTGTTCTGTGGTAATGATGCTGGATGGGAGGGTGACAGGAATGGGCACAGTCATAAATGTGACCTTGCCGGTTTTCGATACAGAAGAGAACGAAGAGTAAAGTTTACCCGCCTTGCTAGGCTGATAGATAAATACATAGATTTGATAATGATGATGAGGCACTTAACTGGAGCTGCAACTGCTTCTTCTGCCTTTGGGGAGGACAGATTACACTCTCTAATGATCTCTCCCCCATTCTCTGGTGCACACACATGCACTCAGACACACTCAAACTGCATATTTTATAGTACTAATTTGCACGTACACAACAAAAAACTCACGATTAAGTTAATGCAGATCTCCACACACACAAAACCGTGAAGTGAAAACAACAATTAAACCTCAGTATAGATGAGTAACGGACCCCTTTAGCATCCAACAGTTACAGGATGAGACTTCTGCATGGAGGGCAAAGACAGTTTGAGAATGACATAATCATCATCTCCGCAAAGCCGGGATTACAGCGTCCCAAAACAGACAATGTGTTGGTAATTTGCACCTTAATAGGATGACCAGCCTCTTGGGGGGGGATATGCTGCTTAAATAGTCTTCTTTCACAAATCTCGCCTAAAGTCTGGAGGCAGTGTGGATGCAGAGGTTGAGCTTTTACTGATGGTAGTTTCCTATAATGCAGCACTGCCCCCTCATGGCTGTCAGTGGAACAGCAGCACAGGAAATTCTTGTTGGAGTCAGATTTGTCGTTTCAATTTACTTCTTTATGGGTTCAAACAGGGAGGAAGAGGAGTAAATTGTATTTGAGAGGATGATTAGACAATAGTGCTTGAAGTGTTGCAATTTCAGAGTAACTTGCGTACTGAAATAAAATATTTAGCAGCTCCTCTTGTTGTGTCAAAGTATAATGACTTGGCTGATATGTGTTCTAAGGTTTTGCCTGTTTTTAATGACCTTACATATATTTTCTCTGACAGAAAGAAACTGATACAAGCATCTAAAAAACAGGACTAAGTTAACTTTAAAATGGGCTTTTTTAATCCATCTATCTCTTGATCTTTACTGACCATATATCTGATAGTTATATGTTTTAAATTGCTCTGTTATGTGCTGAAAAGATTGATAAGTTTTAAAGAAGAGGAGCTGAACAGACTGAGTGTTAAGTCAGTCACTGTTATAGTTTCAGATACGTGAACTGAATACAACGGCAGCCTCGGAATAATTAACACGCCGCATGTTGCTGGGAAAACTGCTGGGAGTGTCAAGGGTGAACAATTCTGGCAAATGAAAGCACATAAATCTAATCTCTTCGGTTGGATTCAACAGTGTCACACTGACACCTAAATGTCATAAAAAGGTAAAGTGGATAAGGAAAGAAAAAAGGAGTTTGAAGGATTACTTGCGGCCTTTTAAACATTGGGTTACATTCGACGGGCTTGTCAGGTCATTTATCTGAGGTGCACTGCTGACATTGTTGAGGATGGCGAGATGCAAGGACGCTGACCTCAGCCCTTTAACAAGCTACAGGAAGCCTTGAGGACTGGTGACAAATGGCCAGAGCAACCCTGGAGAGTGTCACCTCAACATGTGACTTAATGCCCCTCAAACAGTCCACCGAGGCAGACTTGGGAGTCGAGGAGAGTTGCCAAAAAAGTAAAGAAAGTCAGTGCTGTGATGCACATTTGCATGCTTTTAACATCTCTGCTAAAGGCCGCTCTCCTTTCTATTCAAATCCAAATAATAGTTTTATGATCTGTGAAAATGACTGGGGACTAACCAGGACACACAAGAAACATTTTCACTTACATGTTTTGCTACCGATTTTCACATGTTGCAACCGCTGAATATGACTGAACATGTCTGATTAGTACGAGGCCTGACTCGCTAACAACCCTGCTAACAAATTAACAAGAGAAGCTTCATTTTTATTTTTAAAATAAACGTGTGGAGATTTTCAAGTCGAGATCTCACAAGTGACCAAGAGGAGAAGCTGTATATTAATCAGAATATAAGTGTTTTAATGAAATAGAATTAAAAGAAAAGAGCAGGAATTATGGTCTATATGGGTCATTGCAACATTGAATGTGACTCTGAAGTACAGGTTTCATGAAAAATGACTTCAGTGACTGTTGGTAACCCTGGGCAGAACAGGTGAAGAACAAGAAGATGAACTTTGGTGATGACTCTGTTGTTCGTCACCTCTGCTCAGACGGCTGTTGATCACTGACTGACCTCAGACGGACAAAGTGGATAATGTGTAAAAGTCATGTTGTCCACTAACAAATACAAGTGCACAAGGTTGTAGAGTGCAAAATTCCAAAATGTGACAATGTTCAAAGAGTAGAGAGGTAGTGAAAACCGTTCTATAATGTTTCCTACGGTGCTCAGATAGTTAAGTTATTTACTCACCAACGCTTTCTGGACAGGACCTTCCAGCAACCAAAGATCTACAAGATGTTTGAGATGTTCCTTTGAGGTTCGGGTCCTTGTTGTCAGATTTGTCAACTATCTGGTGTGAGAAAAATGGAAGAGGGGAACTAATTTAAACACTGATGTGTCATTATTCTGTAACCCCTACTCTGTGCAGTCAACAATTACTTCTTAATATTAAGTCAAAGCAGTTTGCCATAGCTAGCAGTTTGGCTGTGTCAGAAAATACACAATGCACCTTGCAAGGTGTTGTATTTTTCGCCATGCCGAGTCTCATAGTGGCGCCGAAGATTAAATTCCTTGCTTGCATACACACAGGTCTGTCATTCACCTCGGTGAACAAACAGGAAGTGGTCCATTTGTCTTGGAAAACCCACACTCGATGTCCACTTTTTCCTTTGTTGACGAAGATGTCTTGCTGATGGGCGTGTCAGGGCCATCAGAAAAGCAGGTACAATTCCCATAGCCAAAATGCCAGAAGGTATCAGAAGGTAACATTAGTTTGATCGATGCCTTCAACTACTATTAGACTTTATCTGGAAAGCAGTTTTCTGAAATGAGTTCTGAGTAAATCTGTCCACAATCAAACCAAGTACATAGAAAGAGAGAATGTTTGAAGAAACAACTTGTTTTCATTTCAGACCAGAAAACGCTTTAAGAGCTTTATCTGTTTTTGCTCTTTTTGATCGTTTTATCGTCTCTTCTGTTAAATTTGATCTTTAAAGTCTAACTGGTGTCTTTTCAAATGTTTTGTCTTTAGTTTGATTCTTCTTCAATGTTTAGTTTTACTCTTTTCTCACCTTTTATTCTTTTCTAATGTCTGATTTGATTTTGAAATGTTTTGTCTTTTCAGTGTTTAATTGTTTTTTTCAAATGTTTTATTGGTTTGTTTGAAAAATTTCCTTTTTTTTCCCAATGTTTATTTTTTAGATTAAATCTTTGTTTTTCTTTTTAAATGTTTTACCACCTTTTAATGTTTAATTTTCTCTTTAAATGCTTCATTGTATTTTCTGTTTAATTCCTATTTCAAGTTTTATTGTCTTTAAGATTTAATTTTCTGATTAAACATTTATTTTTTTAATTTAATGTTTTGTCTTTTTAAAAGTTTAATAATCTAATTACTTTGTATTTTTTTAAACATTTAATATTCTTGTTTAACTGTATTTTTTAGATGTTTAATTACCTAAAATATTTCATTTTTAATGTTTAATATTTTGGTGTAAAAATTGTTTAATTTTATAATTACATATTTTGTATCTTGTTTAATTATCTAATTAAGTATTTTGTTAGTTTCACATAATTTAATTGTATTTAATGTTTTATTGTATTAAATGTTTTTCCATCGATTTAATTGCTTTTTTTTAATGTAGTTTATTTCTTTAATCTTTTTGTCAAAATTTTAACCCCAACCTTAAAATTGAAACAAACCCTTAAATCACAATAAAAATACTTCTGTAGAAGTATAGAAGAAGCACCTTTCACACAGATGACAAAACTACACAAGCAAATAGAAAAAAAAACTGCTAAAACTATGATTAAAACTCAGACATATTTAAAAAAAAAAAAAAAAAAAAAAGATTAAACATGGTAATAAAATGTGTTGTGTCCAGGAGATGAAGGGGGTTTATTGAAGTCTTCTTGGTTCACACAGTAAATCAGTTAAAATAGAAACTTGATATTCAGTCTAAGGAAACTGCAGAGTGACAGAAGAACCAACAATATCTCCTGTTTTCTCCTTTAATGAGTCGACTCTTCTGGTGCTTTCAGACCAAAGAACTACAGACTCTTCACAACCTGCTCAAACTCTTGGTACAGGACCTCACCACACGGGTCAAGAAGGTTTCCTTCTCATTTCTACTCTGAAGCTCACCTTCTCCTGCTCAAACTGCTGACAACTGTTTGTGCTGCTCTCAAGTCTGGTCTCCAGAACTTCCTAAAAACTCTCAAAGTCTCTTCTGCTGCAGGTTGCTTTGTAGAACTGTTCCAGAAAACCTCACTAAACCACATGGAGGGGCCTCAAGATAGTCGTCCAAATGAAACCGTACAAAAGCCAAACTAGCACAACCCAAAAGCTAAAGTCTCCTGCAGCCTACCAGAGAAGCTCTTTAAACAGAAAATCAGGACAGGAACTCTTACCTTCTGGACAACCAACCTTGGATCACAAACAAGAATACAGAATGTGTCTGAACAAAAACCTCTAAAGACTCACTACAGTCAAGATAAAGACACAACTCAGCTGCACCAAATCCACTAATCACTGCACACATTAGCACCATGTGCTAACTGTGGCTAAAGAACCACATTTACCAAGACTACTATCCAGTACAAAGCCCTAAAACACACCAAGAAACACATTAAAGAGGATTTTACTGCTGGAAGCTGCAAGCCAACACCTAAAGAACAAACTAAAGCAACAGAGCCAAACACAGTTCAGTGAAGACAAGCAGAGGAAATGTTTGACTGCAGACATAAAGCAGGAAGACAGTGAGCTGCTCAGGTGTTCCTGATAACACCAAGCAGCCACCTGGACAGCCAATGGGAACACAGCTTACTGGAAGTCCAGATGGCTGGCTTAGTGAAGGAAATATAGTTTAAAGTTGAAGCAGAAAGTTAACAAAGAAAGTTGAAAATCACCTTCTGATACCTGAAATCTCTGAGTTTTCACACATAGAACACCTGAACATGTCAAACTGGTTCCATAGTAGAACCTTCACTGTAAAAACGTCATAGCATGGTGTGTTGCTCAAAAAATATTACGACCAGCTGTCTCAGTTTACAACAACACAACATGTGAGCAGAAAAATTACAAAGTCTGTCTTTAGTTCAGCTGAAAATATTAGTTTTTGTCTTATTTATTAACCAAACTTTTCAGGAAGTAGATGAAGAATAATTAAAGCTCTCATGTAGAAGTCCAACTTATTTTGGATCCTAGTGGAGAGTTTAGAGTTTGTAAAGCTGATGAGTTTTTACAGTCACATGGATTGTTTTGACATTTAATAGAGAGTTTAGTGTCTGTAATTCTGTTCAGTGAATGGATCATTTAAGTTATGAAGATATTTTTTATTTTTGCTTCAGCACTTTTTATTGTTGGCTGATGTGGTCAACTTGAAGCTGTTGAGTGCATTAGAATCCTCCAAGCCAAATGTTACAAAGTGCTGGGGTTATTTCAATTATGCAGATATTTATGGAAAATACTGAAATGTGTTGTGCACATCCAGCCACAGAACTTCCATCTATATTTTACATGAAGAACCATTTTCAGTACTGCCTGCTCTTGCTCTGTTTTTTTCAGATTTTTTTGTAAGCCCAATGTTTGTTATCTCTATAATAAGGGTTTAACAGGTTAAATGCTCTTAAATTACACCAGAATGCAGGAAATAGGATCAATAATTTTCAAAATTTTCTGGGGGAGGACCCCCACACCCCCCTGTCAGCATCCCACACAAACCAAATGTCACTCTAAGGTCTGGTCACAAGTTGGCAGCCCTAGCTATTAGTCTTTATGCTAAACTAAGCTAATTGTCTACTAGCTCTAGCTCTATGCCACTGTGGAAACATGAAATGTATGATGTGGAGAGTAGGGATACATCAACAAAACCCAATAAAGGAGAAGACAGCTGTGGATGTAAACAATGCAACCTTGCAAATATTAAAATCAGCATTGTGGATGTCTTATGGTGAAGGAAATTTATTCAACACATTATTTTTACTTTTGTTTTTAGGCACAGGTCAGTTAAAGCTGTTTGATTTTGGCCATCAATCTTTTATTTTCATCTCTTGCAAACTCTCAAACTTTATGACAGCCCATGGAACAGTGCTTAAGGTGTCCTCAAGATACACATAAAAAACAAGTTGGAAGTAGTGGTAGAACTTATTTACACGATCATAAAGAAAACAGGACATGAAAGGTTAATGGCACACATGGAAAACCAACTTATTTTTCATTTATGTATGTGAGAGTACACTCACATATACATGCGCTCAAGGGCAGCGCTAAGACTATACCGGTGACAGAATATGTTTCCAAACTGTTTTGCTTCACAAATTTTCATTTAGACGGGAGTATGCTAAAAGCCAGCCCCCTGTGTGTGCGTACAACCCTCAGGTGGTACCGTTTCCGTTTCCCACCTCCTGCTCTCGGCTTCTGCTCCTGACAAAGTCACAACTTCAAAGTCAAAACAGAGGAGAGGTGTGACACACACTCACTCACACACACACACACACACACACACACACACACACACACACACACACACACACGTGTGCATGCAGGCTGCACATATTACACCAGAGCAACCCCGTTTTTCCACATTTCCTCCCCTGCCATCCAGTGGGGCTCTTTCGCCCTTTGTGATGTATAATTGAAGCTGCGTGTAATTTCACCGACTCTCGTTTCCAGCCGAATCCCACTCGGAGCTGAACTTTCACTTCCCTCATCGTTGTGGAATATTCTGTCTGAAGTGGAGAGGCCAGCTCTTTGAACATGCTGGTTAACATGCCTCTCCCCCTCCATCCTGACCCGTCTCCATTAGACATCATTCCAACTTTATCACAGAAGAAGAACAAAGATGCAGTTCAGATGGAGTCGAAGTCCCATTGAGCAAAAGTTTATCCAGTGTCTCTTGAATCAGTTAGACTTTGTCCAACTTTGTCGCTAAGGGTAAGCCCACCATTGATTACTGAGGGTATTTGTGCGTTTATTTCTATCTCTTATTCATTCTTCTTACTATAAAGCAATCTGTAACTTTGTTATCAAAACTGCTGTACATCTAAACTGATTATTTTCTGGTTCTTCTATTGTCCTGTGTGGTTACATACGGTTATATGGTTGGATTAAAGGATGTTGCTGGTGTTATTTTATGCATTTTTACAACATTCTCCATACAGTAATCACTAACATGGCCTTCTGTGGATTATTCAGAATAACGAGGATGTTTTTCTGGACCAGGAAACTCATCTTGCTTCTGAATTTCTACCTTTAGTAAATAGCTTTTGTGAGTCGAAAGTAGCGCCTGATCAACATACTGGTTGTCTGATATTACAACCAACATTGACCTGTCAGTAATATATCAGTATGTGTGCACATATCAACGACATGCAATAACAGGAAATCTTTTTTGGAAATATTATAGTACAGTAATATATGCCTGGGGTAATTTAGAAATGGTGTGTAACAGTTTGTCTATCAGTGCATGCTCCTACTTATTACTCTCAGCACTGTCTGCAGCACATGTAGCAGAGCATGCATTAGCGCTGAGCAGACGGTGGTGCGGAGTCAAGCGGTGTCTTCATTTTAAGTTACTAATCAGTTTGTGAAACCCATTCCTAGAAAGTTAGTGAACATAGATCCCTTCATTTCCATACTCAATATAACTCTAAAATATGAACGTATTGTTAATTATTATTATAAAAACCTGAATTTTTGACTCTAGAAATCGATATTTAGCCATTAGCCCTATAAAATCCAGTATTGGTCGTGCTAGTCAAGATTGATAAGCAAACACGAGGGCGACATGCTATTGAGAACTTCACAATTTTAGCTTGAACAACCTGCTGACATTGACAGTTGACCTCACATGCTTCAAATGGGGTTCATAGACCTGGTTTCCAGTTTACTCTCTGAAAATGTGCCGAAACGTCTCGCATATTACAGTACATTGCTGCCAGTGATGTATAGACACACACACACACATAGAGGTCAACCATCACGCCCCTCTGTGCGACAGTAAACCTTTAATGACTAATAAAAGGAGCCTGACCTTGAACACAGTGTGATGCTCCCCAGCTCTGATCACATCTGATGTAATGCTGAACACAGCAGAAGGTGGAGAGACAGCGAGTTAGACGTCTGAACAGCACAAGGAGGTTCCTTCTCTTTTGTCAAGATGAAAGGAGTGTGAGGAAGTGGAACGTAGCCACAAATTACAACTACAGCAACATTTGTCTTGATGAAATGGCAACAAAGAAAAACAATCAGGGTAGCGTCTTCACGAACAGCTACTGTGGATGCACTGTCATAAAATCTGACAGGCATGGTCCACCCCACTGACTTTTCATCTAGCTACCATGCAGTTGACATGCGTTTTGAGTGAAAACTATGTAGCTAATTGCCACAACGAGATCCATAGATATTCAAGGTTGCTTCAAGTTCAAAACTAATTTCACTGATGATCCCAAAACTTCTTCTTCTTTAGTCTCATTGTGTGGTTTCAATTTAAATGTGTCCAATGGTTTGATTTATAGCCAAATACCTGCAACACTAATGACATTGCCATCTGCCCGACCTAATTAGTGAATGTCACAAAGCTAACTGATCGTCTGATGTTAGCATTTAGCTCCAGTCACCGCTGTGTCTAAGGACACCATTGTAGAAGCATTAGCGTGGTTTTAGGCTCTCAGAACACAATCTGTTCCTTAGCCTTAATGGGAAATTTTGGATTTTTTAAAAATTTTTCCACATTTTTAGGGTATATATGACAAACAGGTACACATTAGAAATACCAGAATTAGACTTTATACGTGACATTTATGCATTAAAATGTCTTAAAAAGACTGAATTGTTTTTAGCAGCCTGAAGGTAAAACTGTTCAGTATTCTTCAATAAAAACACTAAAAGTAAATAAAGACACTTGATTCTTTTTCCTTTGCTTGTTTATTCATCGTCCAAATTCATCATCAGTAGACTCAGAGAAATAAAAGGTATTTTTTTCCTTTTTAAACATTCTCTTAAACAAAAATATAACAACTATTTACAATCACTCGTAAAAAATACATAAAAAGCGTACAAGCAAAATCATGTTGTCTTTCTAAAAGACATAAGTTACAACAGCTATAAGTGTGAGACGAAAGCAAACTTTAAGCCACAGACCAAGTTAATACCTCTTTGTACAGATTGTGCAGCTCACTCACCACATTTAAGCTTATTGTTGTGCATTTCTGCTGTAATGCCAAAAGATGTCTACATAAAACACATTCACATCTCTCTTATTGCATTCCAGATAACACGGCAGGAGACGAGGAGGAGGGAGGGAGGGAGGGAGGGAGGGAGGAGAGGGGCTAAACTACAGTCAGACAGACGGGACTTCGGGACGTTTTCAGGTGAAGGAAGGTGACGCTTATCTTCTCCAGTTTTATGTAAATTGAAACGCTGACATGTCGTGCTCACAGCGCCAAGAGCCTGTGGGAAAACATGCCTTCTGTATGTAGAGGAGGAGAAGAGAAGGGGGTGAGCTACTGAGTGAAATTTAGCCCTGAAGGAAAGTAAAACAAAATGCAAAAAAATAAAAAATAAACTCTGCATTTTGCAAGGAATAAAACAAACTCCTGAACTCTTTAGAAAGATCAACATGCGCAGAGAGTTAGGAAGTTCATGGTAAAAAAAAACTCAACAAGCAGGTCAAAATATAGAGCTTCTTCTTCTAATTTCTCATTAAACTCCTGACTATTCATATCATCTGGGGAAAAACATTGGAAGTAGCATATGCTGCTAAAGAAAAAATAATCATTAATACTGAATTGTGGTTATGAATTTGAGGAGTACAGTTGTGCAAAAAAAAAAAGGACGAACTGTCAGTTTCTGACACTCAGTCTGATTCAAAGTTTCTATTATTGAGACTGTTTTTAAAAGAAGTGAGGGCTCACAGTGGAGATTCATGAATGTAGAATGAAATCTATGAGATGTGCAGGAAAGGTTGGAAGTTTAAAATCCTGCTGAGAGAGCGACTACGATGTATTCGGCATCGGAGCTCGTTGTGTTCAGCTCAAACAGACGGGGACATAATAGCATCAAAAAAAAAATCCTTTCAATCATCCCCGCTGTTTGAATGAACTCGCCTTGTGCCACGAAAGCGGCGGCAGGAGACTCGCGAGGGGCCCACCTTTCTGCAGGCGGAAGCAATCAAAGCAAAACTGCAAACTTAGAAGGGCTTTTTCTTGAAAATGACTTCTGAGCCTTTCTTCATCTGCTGCATCCCCAGACTGAAAACAGGATTATTTTTTTTAAAACTACGTTGATCCAGCCTCACAAATAATTCCACACACACACCGCCATATCCCAAAACACAGCAGCAATTACACTCAAAGAGCAGAAATGGCACCAACAACAGAGAGTGAGGGGAGAAAATATGTCATGAACACTGACAAGAACGAACAGAAACTCCGTTAAAGACTCCTGCCCCAAAAACAGAAGCAGGGCGATCACAACCTCGGATTATTTCTTATAACAAAATATTCAAAAATAGCCTTTATAGAGGACTCTCTTCTCTCATCTATACATGATCAGTTAACATTAATTTATGGCAAAGAAACAACAAAAATATATATGTAAAAATTCATATATATGCCATGTATATATTAGCATCAATCATTTCAAGTCTTTGTGTGGCAAAAACAAAACAAAAGAAGCGTCACAGAGCGCGAGACCGACAGCAGAAGGAGAAGAGCGTCTAATTCCAGTTACACCCCTGCCGAACTGCAGATAAACACGAATGGAAAACATGTTTTTTCCCCCCGTCCGAATGTACAAATTTGCGTCCGCTTTCATTACAAATAAACAAGTTGTTTTTTTCCAAGCACATCCTTTAAATATTCTACAAAATATACTATGAACATGGAATGGAGAGGCGAGCCAGGCGCTAAAACACATCATCTGCAGACTTGTTTTGTTGCTCTTTAAATAAGAAGCCGAGATGAGGGATGTCCACCGTGAGCACAGGGTCCAAGCTTATGCTGTATCTGCGGAGCTCCTGCTGCATTTATAAACAAATTTACAAGGTCAACTGAACCTGGAGCGATGTACTTTTTTTTTTTTTTTTTTACCATTTCAGCTTGTAATTCCATAGACAACTAGTCTAATAAACACTGTAAACAAAATGTGTAAGCGTCTGTGTAAACACTGTCCTTTGTCTTTACACACTAGCTAAGATTCCGCTGTGTGTTTTGTGTGTGTGTGTGTGCATGCACACTGTGTCGCCACACAGTGCTAATTTATCGTTTTATTATAGCTGCTGCAATAAAATAACAACACGCGTTTTAACTCTACGGGAAGCAGCAGCAAGGCATTTGTTCTTCAGCTCATTAAAAACAAGTTACAATACAGGTTTTATAGAACATCCAGGAGGCAGCATGCCGCTAAAGTACCTCACGTCAGACCGAACGAGCAATAAGAGAGGCGGGTGGTGGTGGTGGGGGTGAAGAGCGCAACAAGGAGACACCCAAAACTGCCTGAGAGATGCTGTTTGTCATTTTTTCTATGAAGCTCAGCAAAGTACAATAAGTGCTAAACACAAACAGGCGTGCTTTCCGTTGCTACCAGAGTGTAATTTCTCTTTTTTTCCACCACCTACAGGAAGTGGAAAATATGGCAAAAGGGCTCTTTAGTGGCTCCTGAGGGCTTTTCTGACCTCCAGTCCAGTCAAACGTGAGTATTGTGGGTGTTTGTTTGTGTGCATGTGGTTTAGTTTGTGGTGTTTGAGCAAATTTATCAGTGCCAGGGTTCAACAGAGGTTTGCAAAGACCTCAAAAAAAAAAAAAGGTTTTCTTGTTCATCTACATTCATCTTCTTTTAAGCAAACATTAAAATAAAACAACAGTAACAAATAAAAAATCCCCCACAAGCACTCGCGACTGCAACTTTGTGTCCCTTTGTCTGCTCCTCCTCACAATTCTCACAGGAAAACTTTGCAAAGCTCAGAGATGCAACTGAAAAGAGGGAGAAAAATCACTTTACAAAAAAATAAAAGCAGGAAAAGAACCACTGTACAACATCTTAAACTGTAAAAACAATATTCAACGCCTTTAGACAAGAGAGCTCAAAGCGCAAAAAATGGAGGTACGTGGTGGTCTGTTTCCAATGACGACTTCTCACGAGGCATCATCATTGTCACTCTTTCCTTCTGCTTTTTTATGAATTTTTTCGCCGTGCGTCTGCTGCGGTATGATTCCATCGCACCACCTGTTCAGGAGTTTTTCAAAAAGTATCTAAATCTTTCTGTTTTTTCTTCTCTGTCTGGTGAAATGGATTTAAAAACAGCTGACGGAGTGAGTCCTGGGAGGCGGCGAGAGGTCACCTGACCCGTCGGTCAGGTTCAGGGGCGTCACACGGGACTGTGGGCGGGGCTTAGAGAAAAATGTGCTGTGACATGTGATGACGACAGGCTGCTAGTCCAGTCAGAAGCCTGATCAACACGACTTGGTCCGTGTGTGAGAACGAGTGTGTGTGCGACGCCGCTGCCTTTACACCGCTGACACTTGTTCATCTGCAAACGAAAGAGAGGAAAGTTTTCAAAACAGTAAATCACAAAGTGGATTTTAGACTTCTTTAGACTTTGAAGATGCAAAGAAGAATGAAGAAGCCAAAAAAAAATGTGGGGACTTTTTGGCTGAACTGCAGGATGTGTTTACACAGAGCAGAAATCAGAGAAATATGGCAAGAAATGAAAAACAAACACCAACGTATCAGTAACATCTAGGAGAATGTTGTTCATGTTGATTCTAGGTCTCTTAACTTTTCCTAAACTGCACAAAAAACATTTCTGAGTTCTCTCTATTGGTAGCCATGACTTTACTGTTTCTAAAGAGGTGGAAGGTTTTATACTTCCATCACAACTGAGCTCACAGCGAGTAATAAAAAAGTCACAGAAGCAACAAATACCCAGAAACTGTTTGAGTTAAGAAAGGGTTGAATAGTGCACAATAAACTGATAAAACAGCCTCATCCTTTAATACTGATGGCTGCAATGAGATCTAAAAAGAGCATTTCAGAGCGACTAACAGTACTACACAGTAAGCAAAAGGCCTTTCATAAATCAAAACCTGTGAAAGGCCAAAAACACTTCTGCTCTATTTCACATTTGTTACATCTACACCGAGTCAGGCTGAAGTCTCATTGCCATTTATGAAACCCCTGAAAAATCCTCCCCTCTCACCCTCTGTCATGTGTTTAGAGCAATGGATGAGCAGACGCCAAATGTCGAGAGCGAGAAACATCTGAAGCTCCAACAGTCCAGTCATTACAAAAACAAAAGCAGAAATAATACTGCCTCATGATACACAGTTCTGGAGATATTCAGCTGAAAAATCTAGTTCAAAACTGACATCTTTGTCCTGCTGACGTGCTGCAGGCTTCCTACTAGTGCTCGGGGTGACACGTCGCATGACAGAAAGAAACTAATTCAGTGCTTCTTAAGACTTCTAAAGACCTGCAGATTCCTAAAATCCAATTATTGTTGTTCGTCCTGAATCAGATTTACAAGTTGTCCTCATGTTTCTAACGCTGTCTTTGTGTAACAAAAACCACGGATGTAATGTATGAACTCAAAAGAGGTAAGGTGACCATTTTCAGGTAGTACAGTTCACTTCAAGTCCACTGGTTTTAAACTGAGATGTACAAAATTAATCAGATTGTGCTTGACTGTCTGTCTTGACATTTTTGTAAGTTTGTGGACATCATGTGTTTTCACACGGCTTCCATAATGCATCCCACTCACTGCCATATGAATAAAATACGAATGAAGTGATTTAGCAGAGACTTGTTGTCAGTAAGAGAACCAACAGTTTGTTTTTATACCGCTACCATCCAGCAGGGACGTACCATCCTCACTATCAGCCAGGTCCTGTGGTGGGAGGCAGATGCTGGGCGGTCTGGAGTGGCCCTGCGTGGAGCCGGCAGTCCGGGCGTCTTGGTGCTGGAGGTGAAGGGCGCCGGCGAGCCTCCGAGCCTCGGCCAGACCGCCAGCCGCTCCGGGGCTCTGCAGGAGTTTGCTCCTCTGCAGGGCCACGCTGTAGTCCGGAGGTTTGAGGTGCGGGGGCCTCGGGAGGAGACCTCCTGGCCCACCTACTACTCCGTCTGTGAGGCCGAGATCCCCCAGAGCCAGACCCTGGTAGCCTGGAGGGGTGGGAGGGGGAGCTCGGTAACGCTCATCCTTGGCGGGGGAGGTGACACAGTACACTGGATGGTGGTGAAGATCAAAAAGAAAGGAGGGATGGAGTAAAGAAAGAGGGGAGTGACGGATGAGGAGTGATAAGGAGGGATAAGGAAGTTACCAGGAAAGGAGGTGTGTGTGTGTGTGGGAGGGGGAAGAAACAAAAAGAAAAATAATGTAAAAATCAAATCAATGTGGTGTTTCACTAACACAACAGACAACTATACATGCACCAAAACGTGTCGAAAATTAAAAGAAAAACATACAACAAATGAGATGGATGGCTGCAGCAGAAACACAGAGCTAGAGCTAATAATTATCAATCAACCTGTCACTTATTTACTGGATCAATCGATTAATCGTTTGCTTCTTCAGTGAAAAACTGTGAAAAATGCTCATTGTAACAGTCCAAAAGATAAAGATTTACTCTAATATAAGTGCAAATTTTCACATTTGGTGTGACATGTGAAGAGCGACTGACTAAAACGATTAATCGATTATCAAAATTATTGTCAATTAATCTTCTGTTCATCTACAAATCGACTAATTAAACGCATTGGCAGTGAATGTGACACCTTCTGAACTCCTCCTCTGTAACTCTTCATAGTTTTGTTTTTCTTCTAAAGCTGTCAAGCTGCTAATTCTTACAGGTTATCATAAAACTACAGCAGCAGATCCAGAAGACTTATTTACACTGTGGCTGACCTAAGGAATGCCAAAGTGCAGCATTTGAAAGCTGTTCACTGGAGAAAAATGTTAAATCGAGCAACAAAAAGCTGAAGTAGTTCCCCTAAAACAGCAGCAGACTGAACTTCACTACAAAATATAGACAGCCATCTCTCTTAATAGTCAGCATCAAGAGAGTTTAAGCAAAAGCTGATGTCTTCCTGCATGACTCAAGAAACTCTGTGTAGCTTATCAAACAAATACTAGAATGGAAAAGCTTATTTCTACTGCAACTGCTTCTACAGACACTCAGATACGCAGCAACAGAGTTGGCCTGGACTGCTGTCAAGCTGTGTTTACAGGGAATCAAACTCTCAACCTGACCCCTCACCTATCAGGCCCTTCTCTGTGCTTGATGTCACCGTTTTGTAGGCAGGGTCTGTGCTTTGCCCTCCTTCCTCGTTGGCCGGCGAGGAAGGGTGCTCCGAGGTGTTTCGCCGCTTTATCGTGCTGTAATTCCCCTCATAGGTGTCCGACAGCGAGCTGGACGACGCCCAGCTCTGCCGCGACTGATTGGACAGATCTGAGCTGGAGTCTCTGGAGTGCTGCTTGCAGCCGTCCTCGTTGGCCCACACCGGGCCGGCCGCCTCGACCTCGGCTATGGGCCTGGTCAGCTGCGTGTGCTTGAAGCCGCCCAGGTGTGCGTGCTGGAGGGCGAGCGGGTGGCCATGGATGCCGTGGTCCCAGGGCCGGCAGGAGGAGGGGGGGAGGCTCTGGAAGGAGTCGTGGGAGTTGGAGGAGCAGGACGTCCAGCTGCCACGGCCGCTGTCGACCACCGAGTCCAGAGAGGTGTGGTCCGGGGTCAGCTCCTCGGTCGATACGGAGGAGGTGAAGGTGGAGGCTCGAGCTGTGTGTCCTCGAGCAGACGATGAAAAATTACTGGGGAAAAAATGGAACAGAAGATGAGCTTTTATGCTGAATAAAACCATCTTTGTGATGATCAGGTTTACAGAGAACATTAGAATAATCATATCTGGGTGTCAGACACTTGGATAAAACTTTAACTAGTGACATGAAACCTGGAATATAAATTTAGCATGAAAGCAGGATCCATGAATCCGATCTTTGCCTGCATGGATCAAGTGTGAAGATGTTATAAATTTGAGTTATGGTAAAGAAAAATGTCAGTAACATGAAAAAACACTGCAACAATGATGTACACACTGAAATCAAAGTCTGACAGCAGGAACTGCAGCTTCATCATCTGTTCCTTTGATCAGATGGAGGAAACAGGCAGCCAGAAGCGAACCTGTTTTTATCAGAGATGTTGAGGGAACTGCAGCTTCTTGCATTAAAAAGACAAAAACACACTCCTGAATACCATCTTATTCATTGCTGCTGAGCTGCTTGAACAATGCAATCTAATACTTTAAATTAATTAAGAAGAAAAGCACTCAGAGAGCAGTCCTCCACCAAGGCTGTTCATATGGCATGGTCACAAATACAGCTTATTTTTATTAGTTATTGATGATCAGAAATCACAACAACATAGAATGCAGCCTGGTGCTGAGCACAGGCATGTGTTTTGCATGTGTATGTTACGCACGGATACAGAATGGCATGACCTAAATATGTAGTGGGCAGAGGGAATGGATGAGACTCAGAAACCCCCCCACAATTTAATCAGTTGTTCCTTGTATCATTTCCGACTGATAAGTCTGCAGCGGTGGATTTGTAGTAGGATCGCAATCATGTGATCGTCAGCGGTTCACTTGTTGTCATGGTTACAGTGACGTCATGCCGCTATGATACAGAAATCTTCACCAAATCCGTGGATCCAGACTATAAGCCGCATCACTGCCAAAATCTAATCACTTGGTCTTTGTGTCGTTTCTGACCTTCCTTGAAAATTTCATCCAAATCCGTTAGTCCGTTTTTGAGTAATGTTGCACACAAATAAACAGATAAACATACCCCGACTGTCACATAACTCTGCTTCGTTCCATGGTGGAGCAATTATCCAAGGTCACACATTTTAATACATGTTCACAGTGTTCTCATACTTTCAGAGTTGTTACCTCTACTCATGACTTTTGTGTAAGTTTCCTTCCGTTAAATTATTATATGTAATTTATATTTCAATGTACATATATATTTCCATCTAGAAAACTCACATTATCTTTTTTTAAAGACTTTCATGTTTTCTAGATTTTATTAGAAAAAAGGCTTTTATTAACAAGTTACTGGGATGGCAGCGTGTGTTTTCCAGTGCCGTTTAATTTACAAACTGACTGACTCATCTGATGATTACAGCAGGTGGTGGGATGGGACAATGCACAAGAGTTTTTCTCACTTTCCAGTACAGTTGTTCTGCTCTCCAATGCAAGCATCACACATCCAGATGTACAGAGACGATTTTGGGCGCTGTCTGACGCATGACAAGTGGGTAAACATACTCACGAAAATAGCTATGAAAATAGCTACAAAAAAAGTGTATATACAGTACATGTATAAAGTGTAGCGAAAGAAACAAAGTGAGAGCAAGTGAAAAATGTTTGGCATAAGTTTATATGAAACTGCTGATTGGTTGTAAAGGTGGAGATGAAGCTGAAATGAACTGACAGTGATGAGAGGAAAGAGGGAGAAGAAGGCAAAAGAGGTGGTCGAGTAACGATAAAACACTGCTGGCTGGAGGACATACGGGTCAGACGACAAAACACTAACAAGAGAAGACAAATGCAAACAGGATTTTTCATGTTTTTGTTGTTCCACCTATGAAATATTGCTCCTTTGAAAAGCTCAGCCATCCATGACTCATCTGTACACATGCTTTCTACAAAATCACAAATCAAAAAGCCGACAGAGTGCTCGATAGATCACCACACCTGAGTTAGAAAGAAAGAGTTTTCCTCCTCAGCCGCTTTTTTTTAAAGCAGCGGTTTGACTCACTGACGCAGTTTTACTGGACAAACAAGCCACTCAATGAAACGGAGCCATATTTCATAAAACAGTGCGGAGTCACACAGCGAGGATGCCGAGGTAATATAATATCGGGGAGGTTATTGCGTCCGGCGATATTTTAAAGTCTCCTCTTTATGAGACAGAATGGCCAGATCATGGAGGAACAATAAACAAACAGCACACAATAAAAAAACCGCTGCTGTTTACTCAGCCAGATTAAAAAGCCGCCTGCGTGAAAAGCGATACGTTGTTAACGGAGAAAAAGGAGGAGAGAGGACGGCAGTAAATGTGGGATGATAATAAAAACCTGCTGCGTTTTACGACTTCCTGTGCTCCGAGTTTTAATGAGGAAAGGACGTAATTGGAATCCAGCTGGGAGAGAAGCAGCAAAAGGTAGCAGACGGGGGATGTGTGGTGCCTTTTGGGGAGGTTTCTGATAATTATGAAATCGTGCAGCTCGGTGGTTCAAGGCCTGAGACATTGATGAGAAAAAAAACAATGCTGTCAAGTATCTGGACCACTAGCAGAGAATGCTTTTGAGCTCTCAATCTGGAACCAGTGTGAGATTCCTCTACTGTATGACTCTAATAACTTGTAGCAAAGTTAGGGGCAGGATATGAGCTGACAGGCGTCCAAACAGAGTAAAAAGTGGAAAGTGTTTGTGTGAGTTTAGAAGTGTATTTGTACACTCACTCACAAAAAAAAACCTCCACCTCTTTTTGACCTTAATTAATTAGCTTTACCAAAGAGATTAGATGAACTGAAGCTAATTACCTTGTGCTGGGCTGGCTGTAATCAGCATTTAAATGTGCATTCATCGCTGCCGTGCTCTCAGCAACCGCAGCAGCCGTGGTAGCAGTAGTCATAGAAGTAATAGAGGCAGTAGTAGTACAGGTCCTGTTGCTGCTATTACATCGTTCCTCAAGGCCCGGAGCCGGCACCGAGTCCACCGAACAGATACTGGAGCGGGAGGAGATCTCGCTGTGGCTGGAGTCCGACAGGTTGTCTGCTTTACCAGCTGGCAGGAGGGCATAACCTGGAGGGAGGAAGATTTTAGATAGTGAAGTGAAATGTTGGCTATTTATAATAATGAGGAAGTTAAATGTGAAGGATGGAAAGTCAGAGGAAACATGCAAATATGGGAAAAAAGGTAAAAAGAGATAAGGAAAAGAGCAGCAGTGTAGATGAATGTAGATAATTTTACTCTTATGGCAGTTATGATTGTTGTACTTCTTCATCTGTCATTTTTCAATAACCCTGAATGATTTTGTTAATCAATTTCTACTCAAAAACAGTCTCCATGTCACCCACATGACTGTCAGTGATCATATACAGTATAAATGTGTGAGGCTGTAGCCTTCTGAAAACTTGCACAATGTGAAGTCGAACATCTAAACAGACTGAACTGTGTGGAAATTACCGAGAAAGATACTACTGGGGTCCCACTTTAAACTTTATACAACAAAAACCAGCACAACCAAATCTGACTGCAGGGAAGCTAACTGAACATGGTGATTTAATGCTGCATGCAACAGAACAGTCACACACCAAAACCTCCAAAATAAACGACTGAAAACATCTGTCATTTTTTTGTGAGAATGCATTTGAAGTTGAAGTGAAAATAACTCCTGCTTTGACGTTTGGCTGTTCAGGGACATTGAAACTTTTACAGCTTTATGTTGGCAACTGAATAAACATTAAGAGAACTCAGAGAACACGTTGAAACAGCTCCATCTGTTGCTGCTGCCTCAGATTTTTTTTTTTATCTGTGCTGCATTATCTTCAAATATTCACTGGGGAAACTCTTAAGCGTCACATTTCTGTGGCTCATGTTGGATTTCATGGTGGCTCCTTCATCTCAACATTGAAATGTGTCGTCACTTTAAGGAGCTACGTGTGCAGCGGTTTCTCAATAAATGTGATTAGTCAACAACATGAAGTCTCTCTTAAATGCTTTCTTCGCTTCATTGTTTTTCGAATAACTGCCTCAGTGATTTGTGTCAGACAGTCTTCCTCCTGCTGCGTTTGTCTCTGCACAGCCAAAGGAAAGGGTTTGGGCTGACCGACCTCCGGGCTCTCTGCTCTGACTCTTCCTGAATCGAGGAAGTTTCAAACTCTCCTGCTTCTTCCTCATTCTTCACATGCGACCTGACTGCCCCTGGCCTCTCCCTGGACTGACTCCTCTCCCTCAGGATCCTGAAGGGTGACATCAGCCTCGTCCTGATGGGGGACTCTGGAGGTTTGGGTCTCATTAATCTGGGCTGGGAAACAGGCGATAAAGCCACGAGTCCCAACACTGGTAGGCTGGGAGGAGATCCACTGTGGATCGTGGGATGCCCTGTGTGTGCTGGGCTTCCTGCTCTAATTTTCAGGAACATTTTCTGTTTTTCTGTCTGGTTGTTCTGCCGCCTGGATCTTCCTCTCCTTTGCTCTGAATGAAACAAGCCTCCCTGAACTGCCTCCTGCATCATCTCCTCTTTTCCCTTTTCACTTCCTTCCTCCTCCTCCTCTTCCTCCTGCACTGTCTCTCTCTCCCTGCTACTGTCTCGGCTGTGCTGCCTGGTCATCAGCAGGATCCTCTTGTGTAGTAGAGCCCCACCTATGCCGTAGCTGCGCAGGCTGACGGCCTTTGTGCTGGCGTCGCTGGTCAGAGACGACGAAGATCCTGACAAGTTCATCTGGCTGGAGTTGTGGGACTTTGCCACGCCTCCCACTGAAAGAAAGAAACCCACAAGAACAAATAACAACTTTAAAAAACAGATATTAAAACATTATTAATAAAAAAATGACTATAAGACTTTACATTTATGCGTATTCATGCCAGAGATAGTTTCTGTGTAACTCAGTGACATTATCTTTAGCCTGGAGGAAACCGTTTCACCAAGTGGATAAAAAACCAAAACAAAACAGGGTGGCACAGGGTGAAAAGTTTCCGTTGCAGACCTTTGCGTGGGGAGCCCTGAGGCGACACCGTGGGGCTGGAGTGAAGGGAGGAGATGGTGGAGACGGTGTCATCAGATGGTCTCTTGCTGCTCCACTCCTCTGATGAGTTCACTGGAGGCTTCTTCACCACCTGGGGAGAGTTAGAGTCTGCGGGAAAAAAGAAAAATTACAGTTAGTAAAGTTCAAATGGAAGTTGGTTACACATTTGTAATAAGACAGAAATGGAAAATGGCGTTTAATTAGTCTTAAATGCCTCTCCTGTGATTGCTTACCTACGGTCTCTAACCTGTCTCTTACCCTCCGAACCACCTGGATGAATAACTGAACCCGTTTCAACGACTTATTCATGATGTACAAATACATGACAATACATTTCTTATGCTTTTTTATGTATAGCCACTGTTTTCTGTTGTCTTTCTGTGCTTTATAAACGGTAAAAGTACATTCTGGCATGTTTGGTTATACATTTTCTCCAGCAGGTGGTCCACCATTTAAAAAAAAAAGTGTCAATGTTCACTTAGTTTGCCAGTAATTGCATCTACAATAACCTGAGTTACAAATTTTCTAATTTCAGCCGATTTTAACATAAATTTGACTACATTAAACTCTGTTGAATTACACTACAACATATAATTGTCTTTTAAAGCACTTAAGACTGTTTAATTAATGTCACCCCTTTATTTTAATATTCAGCTCTAATGTGTTTCATCTGCTATTTTTTATTGTACAATATTTCTCTTAATTACATACTCTATTACAGCACATATGAAATTTAATTATGTATGATTATCAAGATTTTTTTTGTACCTTGTGATCTTATTTTATTTTATCCTGCTGAGCTGAACTGTTACTAATTATGGATTATGGAAGGTTTTATGAGCACTTAACCTGAATGAAGTGCCTCTCTGACTGTAAAATTAAATATCAATGCAGCTAATTACCACTTAACTATTGCTTAACTCTTGGTCAATGATAATCGATAAAAAGATGCAAACCGCAAATAGAAAATCGAAAAACTGTAAAGAAATTCTGAATATAAATAGCATTAAGGAGTAAAATATAATCGTGGGGCACTCACTAGGCGTGCCGATGTCCTTGGCAGTGCTCTTCTTTCGTAGAGGGTTCAGTGGGACCTGGACCTGAAGGACTTGTGACACCCTGTTTTGTGTTTTTCCCGTCGGTAGAGCTGACCGCAGCGACACTGGAGACATGTCTGACTTAGTGGATCGCCTCTCACTCAAGTTCTTAGACACTAAAATGACAAAACGGCAGACAAAAAAAGGTGATGTGAAATTTTAAACAGAATGTTCAATTCCTGATCAGTTCAACTATTTAAAGTTAGAGTCTTCAAAAAATTTTCAAGAAAGAGTCTTTCAGCAGTCTGCAGAGACTGATGTGAATAATGTTTATTCAACACAGAAGCTGTAAGAACAAACATGCAAAATCTTGACATTTTAACTGACTGCACAAAATGTTACATTGTATTACTTCTCCTAAACGCTTTCTTCCGTTCTGGAAGGCCATAACCCATCGTTTTAAGAGCCATTATAATAATATATGATGTAACTGTATCAAAAGTCAGACCTCCTCTTTTTTATTTCTGCTTGCTTTGCATTATTTCTGCTTGGCTCAGCGTGACCTAGGTTTCAACTTATCAGTGCAGACGAAGAGAGGCCATGAACTTCCTGTCTTATGCCTTATATGGGCTCCATGGGCTTCTGCTGGGTTGCTGCTTTCCACAGAATTATTTAGTGTTTTCATAACTTCAGTTGACACGGTAGGTCTTCCAATCTTATCATTGTTTGCTCTTAAATTTGATTCGCACATCTTATTCGTCTAATTTTATCATTTGTTGATTCGTAAACGCCATGACACGCGTTCTATTCCACAGAGACTGTGGATGATGGAGCAGGATCAATGAACAGGTTGATTAATTCAATCCTGTTATTTTCTGCATGGCATTTGCAAACACACTAGGTGGCAGTAGAAGCTAACAATACAAACGTCACATCAATTTTCATTCAGTGAAATACTTTTGAATTTCATTTTGTTAACATCTCATAATTTTAGGCTTATTTGTTTTTCGATTTGTGCAGTGATGCTCTTGGGTTTACCAGGTAACAACCAAAGGCGCTGACTTGAGTCACAAAACATGTAAAGTCTGTGAAATCGACTCAGCATCTGTGTTACTCACGGGTGTTGTAAGCCGGCTCACACTGCAGGGACATGATCTGGTGTTTCTCCTCATCCGTCTCCACCGTGAGGTTAGAAAGATACTGCTTCACCTTTCTGGCCATCTGAGCGTCTTCATACAGCTTCTTGGCGTTGAGAAGCGAGCTGCGACGCACTCGCTTCTTATGGGCTCCACCCTGCACGTCCAGCATGTTGGAGTTGGTGCTGCCTTGACTTAAAGACCTGATGAGGGGGTGAGAGAGGGAGGAAGAGGAAGGGAGGAAAGGTAGAAGAATAATGAAGGCACAGAGGAGGAGGAGATTAAAGAAAATGAGGCAGGGGAGGAAGTGAGATGTGTAAAGAATGTAAAGAGGTGATAGGCATTGTTAATGGTATTGATTGATGGAGAGAAGATCAAGATTGAAGAGGATGAAATCAAGAGAATAAAGGGAGGAAAAAGGAGAAGATAAAGGAGGAAGGGTGGAAATGCACGTCGAAGCGTAAAGGCAGAAAACAAAAAGGAAGAATGGTAAATAATGATCAGTAAAGTCACCAATAAAAACAGGCAGGAATACTTTCTCATCAAATGCTGCTTCTACTATAAGATCTGCACATCTGTCTTTGTATTGGAGCAGAGCATTTTTTAAAAAACAGGACCATGCAACTGGGAGGGAGGCAGCACTCCCTGGTGTGCCATGCTATCACAGTACAGAGCAGAACATTCTGTCAGATGGAGGCAAAAAGGGTTAGGAAACAAAAGATGCACATTTTTCGATATGGGGAATATTATGGCAGGATGCAGATATGAGCAAACACCAAACCTGAGTCAAATAGTATCTACAAATACTGTTGGTTTTATTTGGACCTTTACTTGGCAGCTGGATGAGGGTTTCAGCGGAGGCTCAAAGTACATGTTTATTTTGGAAATTAGCAAATCAGTCCACCTGCAGGTCCATTTAGTGGCTTTTCTGAAGTTTTCACTCATAGTTCATGATTTTCAACAGCAGATAGAGTTTGCTCTTTCACCACGGAACTGTGTATGTTAAAATTTCAGTTTATTCTGAGCGCTGTTTGGAATTGCTGTCCTTGTTGGCTTAAAGGGTTCAAAATCCATTTAGCAGCTCTTGATGAAGATCCTGTGTGATACTAAACTGCTGCTTTTGAGCTTAAGAATGAATTTTTGACCTCAACTTTGAATCCAACTTGGGCAAAAAGTCCTCAAAAATGTGCAAATTTGAGCGATAATATACAGAATTTAATAGCAAATAAAGAATAAAACTTCATCTGCTTGTGAAGATCATGATATAAGTTCCAGAAACAATTTAAACAGACCTCGGGGTGATATTGTTTTGCCAAAGAATTTTCACTTTTACCTTACATATATTACATTGGGGGGATTTTGGCATTATATGCAGCCACATGCTGTAAAGTTTTGTCACAGTTTTATCCTTCACCTGAGAAAAAAAGTGACATTTTCTCCTATTGCAGCTGCATACTTGTATTTTAAACCTGCACTTATGGAAAATGCCAGCTATTGAAAAGGTTAGTCAACCTTCAAAGTCATGATGTGAATGTGTTTATTTTTTCAAGCTACTATATGACTCAAACATAGAACTCATGAACACGGCAGACAATGAATGGGTCAATGATGAACTTCAGTATGGTTCATGTGAATGGCCACTGCAAATGGAAGGGTTAATCACACAGAAGCACAGGCAGATGCACATGTACACTCAGATAAAGTAAAGGGGAGGGGGGGGGGGGGTCATGCATGGTTTGTGGCGGTGGGGATGCAGGGTGTACTGAATTTCTGCTGGTCCAGACCGAAACAGGATGAAACCGGTAACCAGGACAAACTTACCCTAAACTCTTCCACCTCTTCTTCCTGCAAGCAAGAGGCGTGAAGATTGAAGCGTGACTCAGAGACAAGTTCAAGGGTCAGGGAGCAGGAGGTGGAGACAAGACTATGTAGAGGTCATGCCACCACAAACAAACAGAAAATGACTGGAGATGGGAGGACACCAGACATAGGACATCTCCCCATATCAACCTGAAGAGTGTGTGTTCTGGATTTGTGGATCCACATTCATTACAGCAATAATGAGTGTGTGATGCACAAACATTTGTCATATGATACAATGTTTCTCTCTAGAATATGAAGTCTTCTTATGAGCATCTTCTCTGATTTGTAGTGTGATGGGAGTGTCTGCAGGGGGCAGTCATGCACCACAGCAGTGACAGACTGTGATCAACAAACACAAACTGAGTGATACGAACTACACACTGCAGCTGGCATCAATTCTACCTTCAGTTCCAGTCAATCCATGTCTTGTGTCCCCGTGTGGTTACATTCCAGGGCAGGAATGCAATCCAAACACCGGGAGAGAGCCATGAACTGGACGAGGAAGTGAATGAGAATTGACTGAACCAGACCTTGAGTGCGTGCCTGATCCTGCAGGTGAAGGATCCAGGTTGGCCGGTGGAGGTATGGTGTTGTGGTTCCCTTTTTGCCAACATTTGTCGTCTTTTTAATCTTAAAATCTAGTTGGTTATGCATTCATTTTCCAAGAAGTGTCAGTAAGGCTGCCTGCAGTCAGGCTGATGGGAAACAGGAAGAGCCAGTTTCAAAGAACTACAAACTTTAAGAAAGGTGTTGATTTTGTATAACTTTACTACACGGCTTATCATCACACTATGCTAATTAACTGGTCTCTGTTTCCTGTCATGATTTCCAAACCACAATTACAATATCATGGTATTTCACTAATAAATATATTGATTGTCTCATTTTACTACCAAAAACAAACCACAACATTAATTGAAACAGCATAATCCCTTATTAGTTGGCACATTCTGCCTTTCAGTTCTTTACCGCTGACTAAAATAGCTTTAGGTGACCCATACCTGTCAAACTAGCTCTAACAGCAGCACTGAGTTAAAACAAAAATAGCAAATAAGGAGAAGAAACAGTTAATTGAAGTTGTGGTATCACAACAACCAACCTCTGTCTGAACATTAGAGCGGGATCCATGTTGGCTGAAGTCATTCGCACCACGTGTCTGATCTCCTTGGCGATCATCCTCAGCTTCTCAAAGTTCACAAGACCATCGACACTGGAGTCGTTGCCTGGAAAGACAAAGTAGAACCACATAATCAAAGTGTCGGCTGTCAGCGCTGTAATTAAGATTATTTGATGTTGTAGCTTATTTATTTTCTCCAAAATGCAATTCCCATCAAATCTTCAAAGTGAAAATGTCCTTATTCTGGTTTCTTTCTTGTCATTCTACCAGGAGATCAAAGTACTCGTTCTTTCATATTTAGTCACACTGGGCAATTTGAGAATTCTTGTAACTTGCACAATTAGGGAAGTTTGTAGTTTCAATCCTAACACGGCCGTATGCACTGTTTTAAAGATGAGAAGAAGTCCTGTTTGGGTAGTTTTGACCTGACTCAATGTGGTCTGTTAAAAGGGCAAGATGGGGAAGCCTTTAGCAGAAGTAAACCTCCTGAGTGAGCCTGAAATTAATCCTCTGCACAACACAGAGGAAGTAGGGACATTGAAGTGGACAGAGTGACATGTCAGACTCAAGAAATAGCTTCAGTATTTCAGCCTCTTTCAACACCTAAAGGACAACATGTGAGTGATTTGAAAAAAAAGAAGCTGCATGCTCGCTGCTAACTCTTCTACCTTCGTGTAAGAAGGTGAGGTCCTTCTTGACCACCGGGAACAGCGGGATGATGGGTGGCTGCATGCTCTGGCTGCTCAGCACGTTGCGGTACTTGGCCATGTTCCTGGACGGGTCGAAGACGTCCTGCAGGTCCCCAAACAGCTTCTCGTACTTACTGGGCAATTTCTCCCACGAGCTCCGCAGTCGAGCCACCGGCGCCAAGTTCAGCCCGCTGTGTGAGAGAGGAAGGAGGCGCAAGGAGGGCGGAGAGAAGAGACAGAGATAAATAGGTTACGGTGGGAAGAAGAGAGGGGGAAGAAAATGAAGAAGCGGTGAAGAAAAACAAGGACAGAGGACAAAGGACGAGAGGTTTAGTTGGTGTTTTTAATACCTGCATCCCATTCAAAGCCTTTCTGAGCTAACTAAGTCCCCATTTTCCAGAGCAGAAAACCTCTTGAGGTAATGTCACCTCTGAGCAGACTCATTCGGACATTCATTGATTATGACTGGAATTCTCACTTTGCTCATTTAAAAACCAGCTCTGCTGCTGGTAGGTATATTTTTGGATTTCCAAATTCATTTTTTTTCCCTTTGTAGTAACTGATGATGTGGGTCAGTCACTAAAAAGAAACTCAGCTTTGTAACTTTTTGTAAATTTTACCTATTGTCCCCTCATTCCTCCACCCAGCATCTCTATCACGTTCTCTTTGTACTATTTTCTCACACACAGGCACAGCACCAGCCATGCTCCTGTCACCAGGCAGGTTATGCATCAGAGAGCCATATGCGCCAAGACATCCTGCCGCGAGTAGGAGTGTAAAGGGACGCAGAGGTCAGACACTTCTGCCTTTTACAGCCACAAACAGAGGATCAACATACTGCTGGGCTCCTGAAACTACAAGTCCAGATTGGAATCGGACACGAGTGCCGTCTGACATAACAAGTGCACAGGGCTCACTGCTGTGCAAGAGCAAGGCTAGCAATTATTGTTGGTAGATGAAGAAAAAGAGAAGAAGCTGCAACCATGTCAATTAATCAATATATATATATTACATCTACAGAGAAAATCCTTGCAGCACTAAATCTTCTTGGACTGATACTTGGATTTATGCTGCAGAAATATTGCAGAAAATAAACTTGTGATTCATCCTGTGGATTGGACAGCACACACTGCAACGCAAAACGCAGCATCCAGGCGAGGAAAAGGAGCATAACGCGCTGTTTTTGAAATATTACAGTCATCAGGATTATGTTACTGTTCACAAAAACAAGAAGTGTTTATCTCTCCAGTTGCGATATGTCTTATATTTGCTTATTTTTTAAAACAGTATAGCAATAATCTATTTATATTTTTGTATGGAAGTATAAAAGCATTCATTCTCATGAAATATTAGCATGAGTTAGTTTTTTTGTTGTGTTCTTTACTTCATGCAAGACTTGGAACTCATCTTCTTCATTTAATTTTCCTAATACTGAAAGACACTTCTTTGAAAATAAGGATTTATATTTAAAAAAATGGAACAAATACAAAGAAAGCAATGTGTTCATGGAAAAGAACTTTACAGATGATCAAACGGGAAAATTGTGCAGCTGCTCTGAGGTCTCAGACCCTCATGGGCCCTGGAGGAAATTAAAAACTCCATTGTAAACACATGTTTATCTGATCCTGAGGTAACAACAACACGGGATGATTACACACACGCTCACAACTGCCTGTGCAAATGCAAACATGCTTACACATGAAGAGTGCATTCAAAAGCAATCCTTTCACCGAGTTCATCCTTAAAACACATGAAGCAGCACTGACTCGCATCCCCTCATGTGGCTTTTATCCTTGAGAACAGGGCCATGCTAACATCCTCGGCTCAGACTAACATCCATCGAGAGCCAAACCACAGAGGCCAGAGGGATTCGGCGATGGCAACAAACAATAAGCGTAACTATGGGACTCTTGTTTTAAAGGCTGCAGACGCAGTCTCTGTGCGGTTGATTCAATAAACAGGGAGGAGGGGGTGAGGGAGGGAGAGGGGAGGAGGTGAGGCTGGCTCTCCTGAGGATGTGGTAAAAGGAGACAAGCCGCCAAAGCTCATTTGGCACAAACGCTGCCAGTGGAGATGGAGTAAATGCTTGTTGTCATCACAGAATAAAAACCCTGTCTTTGATACGACCACTATGCTCCAGCTGAGACAGAAATGCTACAACAACAAAAAAAAAGCTCACCTGATAATAGCGAACATGGAGTTGAAGTTCTTGCACTCTCTGCAGTGCAGTGCGATTTTGATGAAGTGTTTGATGGTCTTCATCCTTTTCAGGGCGTTGGGCTCCTTCAGGATCTCTGTGGCCACCCAGAAGGTCTCCTGGTTTATCACCTCCTCAAACTGCTTCAGGTTGCCGCTTCCTATAGAGGAGTCCAGCTTGAACAAGTCATCCACGTACCTGCAAAAATGACGTGAAGTAGAATTTGTTAGCTGAGAAAATATGATCTTGTGATGCTCAATATACCACTAGCAGCTATATTTGCTCATGTTTTCCTCGGTGAGCTTGCTTGTAGAGTTATTAAAGTGATTAGGATCATAAGAATATGTTGACTTAAGCTGCGTACTCTGTGGACTCGATGTTCCTGAAGAGTTCAAAGTCTCTCATGGAGAGCTGGGCAGCGACCTCCATGGTGCTGAGCTGCAGCAGCGAGATCTGACTCTCTCTGAGGAGGTCCTGGGCGTCCTCATCCGAACACAACGTCTCCGTCTCCATGTTGTTTTTCAGGTAGTACCTACAGGGAGGATGAACGGATGGAGAGTGGACAAGATGTGAAAGCTGGAGCATTATTATTCCCTAAAAACATTATACTGCTAATAGTCTCTTACAGTCCCAGATTTCTGTAGCCAATTGACCAATTTTGAAAAGACAGAAACCTCATTAGTAACTGGAAAAAAACAGAGGAGAGGGATTGTTGTCTCGAAGCCTTTGAGTCTAAAAACTCACAGAGAAAATAAGTGACAATAATTACACAGAGTGCAGGACATGGAGAGCGTAAAAGACTTTAGAAGTGATATCATCTCCATGTATTTTTAGCACAGCAGGTACTAGATCTGCAGTATCCTCAGATGCTTTAATAAGAGCTGCAGAGGCAGACAAGTGGGTGGACAAGATCCAGTTTCTTCATCCCGCTGTATCTTTGTGCACACATTAAATCTCTTGAATGTTCCGCTCAGTCACATTTCATTTTAAATGGGCACATTTTCTGTCTCCAACTTAAGATTAGTTTGAGGGAAAGGCAAAAATACTCTGATACGGATGGGGTTGACAGATTATGGTTGTATTTTACTTTGCAGTAAAGAAGGAGAGAGGGAAGGAAGATGACAGGCGTCTGAGTAGGAAGACAGAAGAGCGTATCTCTTTAAGGTGTATCTCCACAAGTGTTCTGCTGTTCTAGCAACAGACCATCTCTCTTACTTCATTGTGCACCTCTGTGTTCATAAATCTAACCCCCCCACTTCCACTCTAATGGAGCCGTGTAGTGGTCATCCAGGAATGCAGAACCTCTGAGCACTATAGGTTAAGCGTGGGCAACCCTCAGGGGTAAAGTGTTGGCACGGATGCAACTCTGAAATGCACTCTATTATTCTGCCTGAAAAGGTGGACAGAAGAGCACCGGCAGGCTGCAAGGTGAAGGAGATGGAGTTACATGAGACATTCAGGAAGAGACTGGAACATTTCTCAGCAGAATGTAAACTTGAAAGGCTTTTTTTTTACGAATTTATTTAAACATAAGAGTTTTTCGGGATTTTCTAGAAACCTGTAGAGGCTGAAAAAGTACGGGAGGTGATAAACGAGGAAGAATCTGAGCAAACAAGGGGAGAGAACAGGGAAGTTGGAAGAAGAGGTGATGAAAATACGATGGGATGAGAAAGAGGAGAAGAGAAAACAAGAGTGGTGATGAGAGGAGACAAGACAAAGTGATGCTAGAGTTAAGAGATAGGAAGAGGAGAAACAACAACCTGAGAGAAGAAATGAAGACGACAAGGAAACAAAAGAGGAAGAGATGTGAGGAAATGGGATAAGATACGAGAGAAGGAGACTTGGGAAGAGAGGAGTCTGAATTAATGATGGACAAAGTGGTGCTAAACGGAACCAGGCGAGGTGAAGTGGATGGAACCGAGCCATTGTAAATGGCCGTCGGCGGTGTGTGGGAGTGTGTATCAACGTGTGCAGAGCTCAGGATCCCCTCGCTGCATCTATATGTATTTTGGCAGAGCGAACACGGCTTTCTATTGGCTCGGCCTGCCCCCTCCTAGACCTCCTGTCAATCACCAGCTGCTGAGCGGAAGAGATGGAGGAGGCGAGATACAGAGGCAGAGAAGCCAGGAAGACATTTATTTACCTACTGCTCCTGACAGACACAACTAGTGGGAACTGAGCTGAATACAGTGACACAGTGGGCGTGTGCATTCTGCTGACAGTGCACATGGTATATGTATACATGCAAAAATACTGGAGGAAAGCAAAGAAATAAATGTAGAAATGCTGCTTGTTTACATCTTCAAAATGTACGCTTCTGAATATGTGTGACAGATGGTTGAGATTTACTCAGAATTCCTGTGCGTGCTTCCTGGCTCAGTTTGTGTACGTGATTGAGTAAATGCAGTATTTCTAGCATGCCTGTGTATAAGCAGGTGATTGTATCTATATCTTGTGCCTGTGTGTGCATTTGAGTGTGTGTGTATGAATAATTCCAGGCGAGCCGTGCAGTCTGCAGAGGCCTCCGCCCCTGACAGAGGATGAAAAATTCATGCTAACCTAGTTGGGAGGGCACCGACGAGGGACCAAAGGAGACGAGGAAAGAGAGAGAGAAGGGGGAAGGCTGTGAAAAACTGATGGAGGAGTCATTCTGAGGCAGACTTTATGGTCGCAGTCAAATTATCCTTCGTGTCCTACTAACTTTCATCTTGAAAGGGAATGTGTCTAGCATCAAGAAGAGGAGGTAAGATTTAAAAAAAAAACCAAAAACAGGAGACAAAGAAAGCACGGCATCAGACAATGTCTAAGTAACGTTAAAACTTTCTCACTGTATCCTCACCTTATTGTGAATTTAACAAATCACTGCAGCACTTAACCAACATTACATGCAACTCCCTGTAAACTGCTGGTTTGGGTTTTTAACAGCACAAACTGCAGCTAGTTTTCAGCTCAGAGAAGCAACTAAAACTGTTTTCCAGCTCTTTCAAGTTGTAACACCACTTAATTCATCATTCCACTGAACTAGGACAGCGGTTCTGACTTCTGTTCCTCAGCAAACGGACTCCTGCTGGGTTTCATTCAAGCCGTGCTGCCAGGAAATGTGAGGCGAATTAACTACATCTCAGAACCTGTATCCTCAGGACCAAAAAAACACTGCTTTAGAAGAATTCAATCATTATATACGTACAGTACATGACCGACTTTCTAGTAGAGCTCGACTCAAGCGGATGCTATGAAGTTTGAAGCTGTTATGTTAGGAATAATTTGACAAAGATGTCTTACTAGATGGAATTCTTGTTCAGTGCAGGGCTGTAAATCTATTTAGAGAATAAAACTTTCAGTAGTTGTATAAATCACTGAGGGCTGTGAGAACTTCTGTAATTTGAAACAACTCCGAAATACTCTTAAAAAGAGGAGGAAAACCCCGTCATGTCTCATGGTTATGGGCTTCGAGTCCAACCCCATGGCTTTGGTTTAGTCATTCAAGCCTTCAACATGACATAGGTTTATATAAATCCTCAACTTCTCTGTTCCACTTCCAGCTGCTTTCTGGTCCAAGATTCCCCACTGTGGATCAGATCTAAGTAGAAAACCATGCCTTTTTCCATGACCAGTGTGCTTCCCTGCCCATAAAATATCGTGTTTATTAAAGTGTTCTTATTTGTTGTCGTGTGTGATTTAAACACAGAAACACTCTCAAGTCTGCAACAATTTGGGCTCACTTTGGAGAAACGTTTAACCCCAGACATTAGACCATCGCTGCTTCTTACCTGCCGTTGAGCTGAATCCGATCAGCCAGTTTGGAGAGCTGGTCGGGAAGGCGGCGCTGCTTTATGACTCCCTCCGGGCTGACAGATACTTCGCACAGGGAGTAGGTTTCAGGCGCTGCGATGAGACCGAACTCATTGACAGTGTGGGCGACGACATCCTTGGCAGTAGTGTCCTTACTGATGATGATGTAGCAGCTCTGCTGGTCGGCCTTGAACACCCGAATAACCTGGTCTGGGATATCTGGGAGTGGAATTAAAAGGAAATAAGGGAACGATCAGTGACTAATTAGTACTGGATGAGACGATGGCAACACTATGAGGAAGCTAAATGCAATAAAGTCTATGGCAGAGTAATACAGTAGTTTTAAAGCAGTGTAATGAAGTTTAATTAAATTTTCGGTTGACAAGACTTAGAGCCTGCACTGTGAACAGATTTGCTGACATGACTTTCTTTCCTGCCAAAACTTCTCTGGCATAAAACCAAACGGACAAAGACACAACAGTTTCTGGTGTTAACTAAAACTGAACTTAAAATAACAATTCAATGTATTCAACATTTTGCATTTATCCTGGACATTTCTAAATCATCTTATTCAACCAAAACGCGCTCATTTTAAAGCAGATTTTTTTATGGATTTCTGCAATATTTCTCATCTAACTGCAACATACACACACATAAAAACACACAAACTGCAGTTATTCTTACACCATGCATCAAAAACAACTATTGTTATGACACTGGGGACACATACAGGCACACACAGGTCCCTCACATATCACGGTAAACATGAACACTACAGCCTTGTAGTTAAAACCTTAAAGTAAAAGATAACAGACAAACAAGAACATATACACCCAGAAAGGACAGGGGAAATCATGCATGCATGCAGGCATGATGCTGCTACACCTGGAATGACTGCAGAGCACAGCAATCAGCTCATCATTCAACTTGGAAAGCCACACATTTATCTGGCATCGTCTCTACTTTAACTCATGTCTTCTGTTGGTAGATTTGTTTGTAGAATCGCATAATATATAATTTTGAGCTAAAAGTTCAACAGATGACCTCGAGGAACACCTAATATTAAGCCAACAAAAAAGGCCACTAACCCAATGACATTTCAAAGGTGTAATGCCGTATTGTTTCTTAATTTAAGCCAAAATAAAAGCTTGAATGATAGCAGTGACTACAGATTCGTGGGGCTCCTGATGCCTGAGCATCTGCACGCGACCTGCATGGTGTGATGTGTGTTAAATAATGGAGCGAAACACTGCATTAAAGATCCCAGTGTTTGAGTAAGGAAGAGGGTACGGCCCATTAGCCACAGGCAGCCCAGGAGCTTTAAAAGAATGACTTACGAACGGCGCTCAGTGGCAAGTGGAGAGAGAGTTGGACCAGCAAATTAAGCTGTCATAGAGCAGTAATGTGTGTGCATGCGTTCACATGTTCTGTGTCGCTTCGTTTGATCACATGTGGCCACAGAGGCTGCAAATGGAGTCAGATCATGAAGAGAATGCGGCGTCTAGAAAAGATAAAATGTGCATCTGGCCGATGACTTTGTTCAAATCATGTTGATGCAAATGCACACAAGCAACCCCGCTGCTTCATGTTCATCAAAGAGAAACGGATGAAGACACAGAGTCATTACCTTCACCCTTTTACAACACGGATCTCTGATCTGTCTGCGACTGTGTGGGACTTCAAGTGTGAGCACCTTCATTATCATCATTACAGCAGCAGCACAATAAGCAGAAACAAATTGCCCAAGGCAAAACCAATAACAATATTGTTTGAGCCAATGCAGGAAATCAATCACCGCTGTTTGTTTAAGGAGCTGCATGTTGTGGAGGTGGTGGGATGTGGGCATAGAGGGGCACATTCTGCTGCTGCTTTCAGTGTCATCTTTGCAAGTGTAATTAACATATGGCATTTTGACAAGAAAGTATTGATGGATTTTCTTTTAGACCGCTTTAGAATATATTTTCTCTAACTTTACATGGCATTTAATATTATTTCTGTACTGTGAAAGCACATTTATAGGCTTCTATTGCTTTATTTAAAAGCAAGCATCAAGGTATTTTTCTGCTTCGAGATTTTTCTTCAGCCCATTTTGTATCTGCAGGTTCTTGGAATGAGAGCATATTGACGCTTTCACACTCGCTGCCTTTCTTTGATATGAATGACCTCTTTATGGACTGTGAGCTTCTAGATTTCAATCACAGGACACACACACTTTGCATGCCAGTCAAACGATCGCTGACTTTTATGCTGAAAATGGAGATATGCACATTGTATTTTTTTTCTATTAATCAAAGCCTGCATCAGAATATTAAGTGCAGCTTTCTCTCCTCCCTCCACGTTGCTGCAGCAGAAGAGAGCTTCTCTGTTTATGTGCAGCGGGGTGGTGAGAGCGGGCTGACTGGAAGCTAAATGCTTTGTGTCTCATTAGCTGTGATTTGTGATGAGAGTGTGGGAAGCCCTCGGATAAATAGCCGGCTATCACATCCGGGAGGGGCGCCTAATCACGTTTAATCCTCTGGACGAGCTGCGACCTGACCCGCTCACAGGAGGACAATCGCTGCCCACCCAGCCAAACAGCCAATCAATTATCATCTTTAATAAAGCATCGCTCATTTTCACCATCAGCAGAGGATTTACTGATGGACTGAGTCCAAACAGGATTTCTACACAAGAAAAAAAAAGCCTTCATGGTTGTTTTTTTTTGGGTTTTTTTGCTGACACAGCACTAAGAGAGGCTACACACTTCCCACAAGCCTCCTCCTCCTCCTCGCCCTCCTTTCTACTGTTTGCCAAAGCTTTTCCCAGTCACTCCATCATACAGTCAGAAGGCATAAATCACAAGTGAAAGCATCCAGAGCAGAGCAGAAGAGAGCTGGGTATGACGGCTGGGGGTCCAGCGGAGTACAGTGGCTGCAGTAGAAGACAGGGGACTCTAATGCATGAAATCTAATGAAAAAATATTTAATTCCTGAGCACGCTCTTAAGCTTGTACCTTACAGTGTAAGGCTGGCATTTTTTTAATGCTTTTATTATTACAACCAGATCCCCTGAAGGGACTTAAACTAACAATGAATTCATCCTACAAACAAGTGTGGTCTCTGTAGCCTGTGTGTAATGAGAGTCAGGTTTTGTCCAACAAACGAGTAAGAAAACACAGTGAAGTCGCATTCTGTGCCTCAGTACTTCATGTTCACTTTTGTCTTCGTGACTGGAGTGGAGTCGCTTTTTTTGACTGACAAGAAATCAGTCTTACAAACAAGATTATTGCACTCCTCAGATGAAGCATGAAAACCAACGAAAATGTCTTCAATCGCCACAAATTCAGACGACAAGTGGAAGATCTATAAACACACTTCAAGGCCCAGAACCTGAAAGATGCAGTTCATGGATGCAGAGATGCAAAGATTAGTGTGGAAAAAAAAAAAAAAGCTCATGAATTAAAGAACGACATCAAGATGCAGGGAAGTGCTGTGGGGAACTTTTACTGAAGCACAACCAAACAGTGGCAGTGAAAGTATTTATACTTACAGTACAGTCCCAGGGCTTGGCAAGCAGAGAAGAAAAAGAGAAAACACAGTGAATGAGTGAATGAGAGTGTGGGAGGAGCTCAAAGAGCCACAGCGGTTGGAAACATCATGACAGAAGAAAGAAGGAGGGAAGACCAGCGGAGTTTTCTACTGTCGCCTTCATCTGCTCATGGGAAACCGGAGAAGCAGAGTGTGACTCAACACAGCGACGCTAAAACATCTGTTTAAAATCACAGCGAGGGAGATGCGAGAAGAAAGAGAGACAGAGAGAGAAGGATTGGGGGAAATGGTAGAGGCTGAATAACGAAACAAGGACAGAGAAACAGAAGAAAGGGAGGATCTGAGGGCATAGTTTCCCACAGAGAAGACATAACATCACTGTGGAAACATGAGACCAGATATACGCAGCATGCAGCCACTGAAGAACACACTTGTCTCGGTTTAGTCTCCGATTTTTACTTGATTGATTACGCTTTTAGTCAATTAGTTAAACATTAGGGCAAAAAGACAGAAGGAAGCAGCAAAGTGTCACGTCAGCAAAACACAAAGCAGAGATATGTTTGCATTTTCCCTTTTTAGAAATGATTTAAATGACTATCCAATTGTCAAAATGACAAAAATGATCTATTAATCCAATAACTGTTCCAGAAGTTATTTTTATTGGTTAATTTAAAGCATTTATCAAAGCAGATTTAAAAAAAAATCTATCCAGGTTAAGCTTCAATTACTTCTAACGATATTTCTAATTAAGTGGCACTCAAGCCAATACATGGTGCTATATACCTTTATATTTAACTATATTTCCAAACATTTATTCAACCACGTCAGCTTTATTGAGACAAATAGCTAATATATGCAGCGACAACAGTGACACCACAACAAAATCCATGAGACAAATAGCACCAAATATGCCACAAAGTCAAACATGACGGTAAATTCATGAATAATGTTTGCAATACAGTCAGATTTTACATGATATGACACGTTAAAACAACCCAAGAGTCGTTTAAAAATATAAAATGGATCCAAAACAATAGCACAACGAGACAAAGACGTACAAAAAAACCTAAAGGTAGAGAGCAAACACGGTATACATGCTAATGCTGGCCAGTATGGGCGAAGGGAGAGACATGACGGTACATTTGCACTTCAGCTCTCTGTGTTAATGTATTTATAATAAGGACTTTTGGGGGGGTATTACAAGCGCTGCGGAGCATCTGGAGAAGCAGGTTTTGTTTAAGGAGGCCATTCTGTGCCCCACTATTAAACCTAATGGGAGGCCAGAGCACTAAAGGAAACTTGAGCTAATGGTGGATGATTAATGTGGCACAGTTGTGTGTTTGTACTGTAGGATAACACAACCACATGTGACGTAAAGGTCTACAAACTGGATTTGTGCACAGGAGCATGTATGTGTGTGTGTCTGAGCGTGTGTAGCTCACTGACAAATGGCTGCTGGAATAAATCGGGACCAGATTCTCTCTCTCTCTCACTCTCTTTCACCTTTCCCTTTCTTGCCCTCCCTTCTCTCAATCTTTCTTCCTACACACACATAAATAACCCACACAAGCCCACGGGGAATTTGTGTGTACTTCATGTTAGTTTAAATAATCATGGGCTCAGACACCCGTCGGACAGGAAAGGATTAAAAAACTCTGATAGTCCAGGAGGTTAATTCCTGTCAGACGGACAATTCTGCAAAAAGCTCTGTGGCACTTCAAAAACAAAAGACCTCAGGTTGTGTTTTCACTGATGTAGGAAACCTCCCTGAGTTTACTTTGAGCGAGTGAATGTGCTCCTTTGTCAGCACAAGCGTTTTGAGGAGTTTGCCTGAATTTCAAGGAGAAAGAAACCCACACCACAATCCTCATATGGATGCTTTACACAATGATGTTCAATGGTGAGAGTTTGTTTGCTCAGCGCCTCTCAGTACAGTCGCTGAGCACCGGAGTCCTTCACTCCACAAGTGGCTTTCACAGCTCAATGAGGCCGAGGTCTCGAGTCAAGTGTGACAAACAGCTTCAGGAGAGAAAACCCTGAACTGTGACAGAAAAACCTGAAATATCCAGCGATGACTGAGGCCACAGAGGTCATCAACAGCTACAAACAGATGCGATGAAAGCATTGCATCCCTGAGACATAAAGTCCTTAAAAAACACAACCATCTGGATCGGGTTTTGCAACAAGAGACTCATTTGAGGTTTTCGTTTTTCATCAACATATATGTCAAAAAAAAATCATCAAATATTTTTTAAAAAGAAAGTCTTAGCACACTGTCCCCTAAGACTCTTCTCCTCTGGAACAATGAAGCAAAATTCTGCTTCAGTGCAACCACAACTATGTTATATATTACTAGAAAACTGTAGAACTTTGAGACCACTTCATACTGGTTGTGAACAAACCAGAAGCAAAAGACAGAAAGATGCAAGTAACAATCCCTCGCTGGAAAGAAAAAAAAGGTAGCTGTATCCAATTCCACAGTTATCCTATGCAGGTGTTTAGAACGTGGTGTCTTCACTAATGTGTCACAGTGTTGTACTGAGAAAAAAGAGACGCTGCTCACAGCTGGAGGCTATTCAAACAAATTGTGGGGAAACAATTTAGCGAACATCCCAGACAACCAAAAGAGAAATAAATATCGGGAAAAACACTTTTCTACCAATTTCTGATATTTAATCAGCAGCAGCATTCTAAAGTTGTTGTTGTCTCGTGTCTAAAACTGGTGCTGGTTCTTTTGTAAGCCAACTACAAAAACACCATATAAAGACAATTCATTCAGAAAAATAATATCAAAATTGCTAGAAATTGGGTGAATTTGTGCAGTAACTGCAGCAGATGAAAGCTGAGTTTGGACACTTAGAATGGAATAATGTGACTGTTCCCATCTCTTTCAAATACATTTGATTGAAGTAGGGGTTTATTTAACATCTGACTGTCATGTTTCTTTTAAGATCTGACCTCTTTTTTAATGAGGACACTTTCTAATATCTGCAATTTACTTCAACAAACCACAACAATTAGCTGTAAAAATCTGGAGTGTGTTATTAAAAATCCTAATAAAGTATGCTCTCATCCTGAAAACCAAAGTCCACAAAAAAAGAGCGGTAGTGGAATATTATGTCGACACAGGGGTCCTTGATGTCGCTGCGTTAACATTTGATTCTTACCTGCAGGGTTGGAGAAGTCGAGGACGCTGGTCGCCGGCTGCAGCAGGTCCGGGCTGCTGGATGAGAGGTTTCCAGGAATCGGCATGATGGCGACGCTGTGACGACACTGCTTGGTGCCCACGATGCTGTCATCCTGAGACTGACCCATGCCACCATCACTACAGAGGAAACCAGGGGAGGAGCAGTGGGACGAGTGTGGACAAAAGCAGGGAGGTGAAGGTTGAATATGGGGAAAGGAAGGATTTTAATTTAACAAAAAAGGGGTGACAGAGAGAGAGAGAGAGAGAGAGAGATACAGAAAATCAGACTAACTCCATCAAAAACGAACCTCATGTTCCTAAATTAACTTTTCGGCTTTTATTTTTTGCAGCAGTAGACATTTATATAAAAAAAAACCTTTTTATCCCCTTTTGGTATATGAGTTTTACGCGCAGGTACTAGAATGAGAGCATTTCCCTTCATCTTGGGAACATATTAAAATCACAACTCATAACAGAGAGGGGAAAAAACTGAGATTTAATCAAAATGTCTACTCCTGCAGAATGACAACACAAAATATCAGCACCATTATATTTGTCTTTTAATATGCAGCCGTGACACTGCTGAAATTCACCCATGAGGAGATTTCATGAATGGCAGGAACTGATAAGGAGCATTCACAGATCGAGACACACATGGTCACCAAACACACACAAGACGATGGTTTACACAAGCTAACACGGACACAGACACTGCGAACAGAGAAGGACATTTGAAAGTAAGCGATAAGTCATGAGTATGTTATCCACATTCTTTACTTTGTGGTTACAGGTGTCTTTATTTGTACATTTGCAGGTTCCCGTCACTGCTCTTAGCTCGTAAATGCATCACTGTGTGTGAGTGTTTGGCCCTTTTGCTCTCTTCTTTGTGTGTCCGGCGCCTTCCTACCTGTCTCCTCAGGTCTGCTCGGGGATATGCAAACATCAACCTTTACATTAACGGTCTCATTACACTGCCTGGATCAGCAAAAATGTGATGGAAATGGCAGCCATATACGGAAACAAACCCACAGACAGGCAGGAGAGGTATTCTGATTTTCCATTGTCCGGCCTCAAATGATAAACGGGGCCATCTGAATGTTCAATAACATCTAAGAGAACTCTTGGAGAAGTATGTGAATTCAAAGTGTTTCAGATTAAAAATAAGCACTTCGATGCTTTAATGATTTAAAAATCTTAAATAGATATGACACAGATTCCTTGCGAGATTGAATTTGAGTCGGAAACTGTCTGAGACTCGGAGTTCATCTGTTCTGGCTGCATGCTAATTGTAACTTCCCTCTAGGTCTGTGTGTCTGTACAGTATGTACTGGAACACGGCGCAGTAATGCAGGGCTTCCGCTAACACAGCTACGTGCTGCTGTAGCAAAGCCTCTGTAATCTTTGAATCACCAGCCGATAGGTGCCGCAGCGACGGGATGGAACAAAGAGAGCAAAGATGGAAAAAGACGGAAGGACGGCAAAAACGGATACAGGTAGATGAGGAACGGGCAAGAAAAAGAGAGGAAATGGGTAGATTAAATATTTCCCAGCTTTGTGAAAAGGCGGGACAGAAAGGAAAGGGAGATTTAGGAAGAAGATAGTGGTGAAATTGAGACAGATAAGGAAAGCCTGGGGCTCAAAGGACTACACTAAGACATTGTTAGCTCTTGGGTGAACTCAGACTGTAATGATATTCACACTTTGAACAATGAAGGTCAGGGCAGAGACCTAATAATATCTCATGATAATAAACATGTAGAGCTATTTTGTAATCTGAACCAGAATTACAAGTATTGATATTCTTTCATCCAAACAAATTTGGTTTTAGACGCGTATTAAAAATGTATTAAAAAAGACAAAGCATGAGAGCAAACTTTTACATTTTTATGCATACAAATATTAATCGGATTTACACAGATGCCACTTGCACTGACTGTTAAACAAATCAAAAGCATCTGCGGCCAATAAAACATTTCTCTCTGCTGCAGTAAACTAACTCCTCCTTGATATTTTCTGCAACATCCCTGCGGAGTGCATTTGGCTGAACAACCTACTGTAAGTTCACAAAGAAGTGCCGAACATAAATTTAATTGCAGAGCCTGAATGAGAAAAATGAGGAGGAGGAGCACGTTGACTTTGCAGAAAAGTGGGATTTGTGTGTGAAAGGAATTAGCATGAAACCTACAAATGTAGTCCCCTAGTCGTGTTGCTGAAGGTCAGCAATGCAGTTGAATGTGTGTGTGAGTGTGTGAGTGTGAGAGAGGCTGCCTGCTGTGTGGTAGCAGGTCTGCAGATGGATACTGAATCAAATGGTTGGAGGATGGGGAGTTACGCAAGAGGTCTTACCCAAACAGGCCCCTGAAGCAGCAGAGACAAACGGGGAGAGAGACGACATTGAAAAGCGTGAAAAAAAAGGGGGGGGGGGGGGGGGGGGGGGAGACTGAAGCAGCAGAGCTCTGTTGAAGTGATTCAGCGACACCAGTGCAGCAGTGTGACAAAGCTTGTGCATGAAAAGCAAGTCCTCTTTTTCTTCACACACACACTTAAAACAATACAAACAAACAGGACAGGATATAGGACAGGCAAAGTTTAGGCGCAGTGACAGGTTTGCTGAAATAAAGAAGCAGAAAAATGTCAGGAGCAGTTTCATACTGTCAGCATACACTCATAGACAGATAGAAGTGTCACAAAGTGGCAGGAGTCAAGAATTATTCTCATTTTTTAACACCATTCAAGTGAATGAGGGTAGGATAAATAACAGGACTACACATCAGAAACACATCTCTATTGTTTCAACAATAACAGATAATTAAAACCTTTATAAAGGCAAGCAAAAAACACATGCTTGTACCTTCTTTTTCCACACAAAGATAAAACTTATTTGTATCTTAGTGAGAGGAAAAGACAATTATTTTCTTTACAAATTAACCTGCCAATTATTGTTTTGAAAAATTGTTAGACTGTTCAACAGTCATCTTTTCATTACCGTCTACCTGAAACAATCTGGTTTGTGAAATAAAATGGAAACAGATGCAGAATCTGGATCTCAGGAATCATACATTCAGATTACACTGCACTCCAGGTTACAAGTTATCAGATTATTAGAGAACCCAAACATGGACATGAAGGGAACCACTTACCAGAAATGAGTAAACTGGCGTTTTGCCTGGAAAAATCCAATTTCCACTCTACAGTTTTGAGTTTCTACTATTAATGCTGCGTTAAAGAGCCCATATTATGAACATTTACAGGTTTACAATTTTATTTTTTCGGTCAGCTAGAATATTTTTTACATGCTTTAATGCTCAAAAAACAACCGATTTCCTCATATGTAATTCTTTTTAATGTTCTGGTCTAAAATAGTCAATTTTAAGTTCCCCTTATGAAAAGCCTGGTGCGCTCTGATTGGTTAGCTGGCCTAAAGAAACTTGATTACCTGTTGTAACCCCATATGGGGGGTACTAGGGCTTTGTGAAGAGATGGAGCCCGAGTAAAAATAGCTGGTGAGGAAAAAATTGTGCATATGTGTTCCATTGTGACATAGATAAGTAACGGAAAAAAGCCTGGACTTCAAACAAGCTGTTTTAGGAAGGCTAGGAGCAGAGCTTTGTGTGGACTTAAGGCTTTGTTAGCTTGCACATACTTTACATGCATACAATATTTATATATAGCCCATTAAAGGAAAAGAAAAAACAAACAGAAAAAGCATAATATGGGCTCTTTAAGATGGAGTACTGTATTTGTATCCTGGTTTTCTCCCCACGTCTTCCTAACAACAAGTGATTTTGGAGCTTTGGAGAGCAGCTAGTCCACAAACGTTCTTTCTATCAGCTGTTCAAGCGAATCAGAAATAATTTTCTGAACAATACTTACTTCCGTGCAGCGACTTTATAGTAAAATGTAGATGCCGTGGATGGTGAAAGCTGGTATGCACAAACACTTAATAACACTAACTGTTGTGATACACCCCATGAGTTAGCACATGTAGCTGTATCACAAAGAAGTAGTGAGGATGAAAATGCTATCATGCTACATGGAGAATTATGGGGTTTATCTTCATCTCACTAAATCACCTAGACTTCTGAGACAAACAGAGTAGAGCCTAAAACCTCTGTCTATTGCTTTCCAATCTGTGGAATATAAATCAAATGGGCGGCATGATATAGGATGAAGGTAAATACACAGAGCTGGACATCTTAATTTGGCAGAAAAGCAACTTGTTTATTGCCAGTGTGCCCTTGTCATATAAAATCCTGGTGTGAAGTGGAGTACAATGTCAGCCAAGAACAGAGAGAAGCAGCAGCGGTGGCGTTTGGTTTCAAAGCCTGCTACCTGGACAAGAGCAACTGAAAAGCAGTTTAAGTTGCTAAGCAAGGTTATCTGCTTTAATTTATTTTAGAAAATGTTTAAAAAACGAGCAAAAGCAGTGAAATGTACTGGGAGAGATGGTGCACCATAGCAACGGTGGTCGCAGGGTGCATCTGTGTGAGAGCCAATGTGTCCTTAAAAAGACAGTAAGTCCAATGTGTTTGGACCTAAAAATTACACTGTCTTCGGAACAGCCTGTACTTTTTCATACATGTTCACACACACAGACACACATACAACTTCACAAAAGTGCCTCAGCTCAGAGTTTCATCCCCCGACAGACACTAATGATGAGTCCTGATTGACCCAAATCAGCCGTCTCATCTTCAGTCCCTTTAATCAGTCGCTGACTCCTTTGAACCAAAGATTCGTTTGAATTGATCCAACTAGCCAAAAAAATAATAAAATAAAAACACAAAACAATGAAAGTCCTTGTTTGGAAGCTGTGCACCGAGTCGGATCAATAGCCGTGTGATGGCGTGTTGCATTATGAGGCCGAGCGCGTTCAGTTTTCATGCAAACTGCGCTGCTTTGTGGACGTAATCACAGCCGAGCTGGAAACCGATAGAGTGGAGAGAGAGAAAAGCGATAGCGTCTGTGGATGCGTGTGCGTGAGTTTACGTCGAGCGAGTAGGCTCTGTAATTAACAGGGCGACAACAGTGTCCTCTCTCTCCAGCTCCGACACAGTGTGGAGTTAAACGAGGCCTTGAGAGGCATGAAATGATGAAATGAAATCAACTCTGTATCAGCACGCGACGGGTGGAATATTGAATGTGAGCCTCCTCTGCACAATTGCTCCAGATGCTGCCAGTACAATGGCTGGTTATGGATGACACTTAACAACGGTTACATGACGATGACGATGATGCCTTTTATGTTTTTGCGACTTGCCCGGAGCCTATCTAAATTACGGCAGCTGGAGATAAATGCACGAGTAAAAAGAGCGGTGCATCTCAGAGAACCACAAGTTTAAAAAAAGTAAGTGCAAAAGTGACTACCACAGTTTAACAGCAAGGTTTCTCTAACCAGAGCTTGAACCGGGATGGACTCTGAGCCACCACTTTGGAGTAAATGTGGGCAAGCATTATAAATGGCTGGGCTGAAATTGCTCGATTTCCCAGCCAGACGAGCTGAAAGAGGAGGGCAAAATGTGCTCCTCTATCACTTTCTGTGGTGCACAGAGTGGCTCGGTTCAGTCAAAAAGCTAGAAGGTTAGATTTCTGCTCACTCCTCCGATATTTTCCACAAGAAAAACTGATGGGATGGCAGCGGACTGATCCAATCAGAGAGGAAGCCAACTTGTTCTAGAGCTGCTCTCTAAGAGGAGGTCTGAGAGGTAAATCCACCTGAGCTCACTAATCTTATAAAGGCCTGCTGTAAATCTTTCTGACATTCAATTCATGCCATGTTGTGTTTAGGACTAATTACCAGATTTAATTAGCATCATTTTTGTCAATATTAAAAAGCCCTCAGCAGTCTGTGGTGCTTTTCAGCTGGAGCTGGTAGAAAGTTGTCCTTTATGTCATATCTAATTACTGAAAAAGTGCTGTATATTCAATTCAATGTGCACAATTTTAACAGCCTATTTAAAACGAAGTGCTGTTCTATTTAGTCCTCATTTCAGCACAGCCGGGTGCAGTACAGACAGCAGTGTTCAGGTAAGTCCTCTCACCTGAATGGTTTTGGTGGCAGTATACTGAAGCGCGTCTTCTCCAGCATCTTCCTGATCTTGTTGCGTCCTCCAGACACAGTGTTGGCCTTCATTTTCCGGGTGCTCTTGTGGTCCGTGGGGAACTCCATGTCTCCAGGAAGGTCGGGGATGGAGAAGCGGTTGCCTTTTTTCTCCTGGATCTTGGGGATGTGGGGGCCGCCGTTCTTCTTCTCGTGCACGATCCTGCTGAGGAGTTCTTTGAAGACTAGACGGACGGAGGCAGAAAGGAGAAAATGAATGGCTAGCCTCTGTCTGAAATGTAGTTTTTGTTGCATTTTGCGACTTATTGTGTAGACTCTTGGCTTCACTCACCAAATATGTTGGTTTTGACAGTGAGGGAAAGGTGGGTGTTGTTCCTCAAGATGTCAAGAGCTTTGGAGAAGGAGATATTTTCGAAGTTCTGACCATTGATTTCCATGATCTGAAACACAACAGATGAAATGACAAAATTAAGACTGGATCAAACAACTCAGGACTTTTCAGGAGTAAATAAAACTGAATTCCACTCAAAACCACCAGGATTTAGATAATCCTTGACTTAAGTCTGAAACACATGAGTTGTGTTCTGGTCTGTCTGTCATGATATTAGTCTTGATTGTCTGTTACCAAATAAAAAGCATGAACAACGTAGTTCCAGTCCTGTCTTAATGACACAAAAAGGGATGTGTGCAGCTCAGCATGACTGCTGGGCAGCTTGTCAGTTCATGTCACTGTTAGAGGAGATAAATCTGTTTGCAGGAGATAAAATATTTATTTAAAAATGGCGCCTCCGATATAAAGCGGTACAGAATTCTGAGATCATAAATGGGAAAGGAGTTGATTAGCATCAAATATCTTAGACGTAAATGTAAAACAAGGTTGCTTAGGGGATACACAGACTGCCACACAAACTAGAGTTTTTTAAAAAAAATCTTTTTAACTATGCGTTTATCAAGAACGTTAAGAACAAACAGTCCTACATCAAGACATCTAATGTCTAACTGCTTCTTCTCTTCAACACAATTAGCATAGAGACAAAAATATCTGAACTGTGACAACAGGAAGCACACATACTGTAGACTAAAGACAATAAACGCAAACAAGATGAACACAGTAACAAAGCAGTAATTCCAAAGTGATAACCAGGCAGGTTAACCAGCCAATACATCCAACAGGAGTTCAGTTTGACCACGTATACAACAGAACAATCCCTGTTGTTCGATACATGAATTTTTTTCCCATTATTTCTTACAGAAGCTTCATCAGACTTTAAGTGCTAATGAACAGTGTTTATAATTTTAGTTTAAGCTTTAACTCCCAGCTGATGTTTGTGATCATCTTTTTGTCGTGCTAAGAGGTGCATCTTTAACCCAGAATGAAGTCATGCGAGCTCAGGTTATCTTTAAAGACCTCACTTTACTGTGTCTAGTCCCTTTTTCCATTCCCTACATACTGACCAAACTCTACTGCTGAAAAGCAAACTGTGATGCTTTCGACACAATGTCTCGCTATAACCAGAAAATTAAGTAGAACTGGGTTTCATAGACGTGATGCTTTGTGGTTTTTGTTCACTATACTATCACTATACTGCTACTATCTTCAGTCATCTAATTAGCTTGTTTTATTCTTTTGCTAATTGTGGGACATAATATTTACAAGCGTGGAAATTAATATATTCCCAGATATAACTAAACGTCATTGTCATTTATGCATTTGTGGGCTACACTGCATTGACTAAACATCTTGTGTAGAATTGCACATCTATGCGAAATGTTCTTGTGTCCTCCACTACAACTGTCACATGATGTTAAAGTGCTGACCTTGAACTGAATGGATCAGATCATGAGACATTACAACCAAAAACCTCACAGCTTAAACGTGGTAAAAGTCGTGTGCTGCTGTCAGGAAGGTGACTCATGAGAATACATGTTTAAATGTTTAACTTCTGTTTTTACCACATTACACACTGTTGATGAGAGGCAGCTCTTATCACAAATATTTTGCAAGACATTTCCTATTCATCTGAGAAGTGGTTGGATAGAGAGCCCTGATGGTTCTCGTTAAATCTAGAGGTCTGCGTCAAAGGATAGCAATGTAGCAATATTTAGGTATTTGTACTGTTTAGATGCTTTTCTATGGGACTGTAAATTTAAAAAAAACATGAAAGATTTCTCATTGTTTACACAGATTAGCTGTCTAATGGCAACATCATTCCTTATAAAAACACACACAGCCATGTCTCATGTGGTCCCACTCTGTTTTACTACATGATGTCTTCTCACCTGATCTCCCCGTTTGAGTCCGGCCTCTGCAGCTTTGCTTCCTTCTTCCACCGACTCAACAAAGATGCCGAATCCTCTCTCACTGCCTCCCTGCACGCTGAAGTAGAGCGGCGACTCCCTGGACGCCTTCTGCAGAGTGATCTGCCTCCACTTAGCCTTGGCCGCACAGGCTATGTTCAGCAGCCTCAAATGGCCTTTCATTTTCTGAAAGGAAACGGTAGAAAATTCTGAACTTGAGGAGCCTGTATTCCTTTCGTTTGTGTCTGTTAAGGTCTGCTATGTAGTTTGGGATGAAAAATGTACTTGCTAATCATATTTTTTTTATGTAGAACTTAAATAATAGCAGAGTAATTGCTTGATCTCAGCTACAATTCTGACCAAAAAAGACTAGGTTTCTCTTTTGGGTGTTTTGCAGTGATAAATGCAGGTGTGAAGCTTTGCTAGAGTTCCAATAACTAAGTTATTACAGCGTCAGTGCAGTAAAATATATATCTGCAATATGCTAAATGAATTCATTCCTGTAGCCTTGAGATGAATACAGAAAATAAAATGCTAAATAAAGTGCACAAGACAATAAGATAACAGAAAAAAATACATCAATTTTCTGTTAAAAGAACCATGCAGTTGCATTGATTCAACAGGTAAAACAGAGAATTGAAGTGTGTGAATAACACGCTGACTGAACTTAACTGCCCTTAAGTTAAAACTAAGTTCAGATTGTTATCTGATCTTACTGTGGCCTCTAGATGTTTCTCAAAATCCTCCAGGAAGCGTGTCATAGCGGGGTCACCCTCAAAGTCATTGAAGTGGTTGTTGACCCACAGCAGCACTATTCTGGTTACCTGTGAAACACAAAAACAGCTTTATTCAGCATACAGAGCTCCTCTAACTATTTAATTCCACTCTTCATTTCTTCACGGACCTTGAAGTGTTGGAGTATGAGCTGCTTTGATAAATAATTTGTCGAGAGCTCTTGCAGAGTATTTATAACGTCATATTTAATGACATTGCAGGTGTTTGGGTGCTGGTAATTTGTTCAAGGACTCTCTAGAAGGCTAAATGATCTGCAACATGAGTGCTTTGAAGTACCGGTAATATAGAGTCAAAACAGTCAAAGATAATTTGCTCAATATTGTCACTGTTGCCAAGTAAAACGCACCTTCAAGGGTCAATAATTCATCTTTCTGTCTTTCTTTTATGGGGATAAAAATTCCACATTCGCTAGTCACACATGATAATCAGCAGGGAGGCTATTTAATGACCTTGTGCATGCCTGCAGAGGAAACCTTTATAAACACCAGTTGACTGCCTAATTTTGCACCACAACAATTAGAAGAAAAAAGACAGACCAAAAGACACTTGGGAAACAATCATTTCTGCAAATTTACAGCGGTGGGAACTTTGTTCTGACCTTTACAAAAGGTCAGAGCGGCAACCGATGCATCAACACAGAGCATCAATCAATGAACACACTCCTTTTCTTTTGGTTTCTCGCGCCATCTCGTCTCTTTACACATTCTATGACTTCCTCTCCGGTCGTTCTATACAGGATTAGATCCTATTTAATGGGGCTGAAGATTATAAGCCTGAATGACAAGCACATAAAGACTATTGACAGGACAAGACTAATCTTAGGTTAAAGCAGTTATGGACAATGGAAGCGTCAGGCATGAACAAATCACTACCAGGCTCAAGGACAGCTGAGCTAGCTGAACTTGTATTGATCGGCATGTGAGCGGCACGGCACGTAAATTTCCAGCAACATGCATGAATACAAATCATCTGGAGTGCTGATACGGGCATAAAAAACACAATTTAAAACTGTACACTTACTGTACGATAACATCAGCTAATATAAGCAGTTTTAACTCAATGCAGTGCTTTTCTACCTTGTAGCATTTATAGCTAAGTCACTTAATATTCCCATCTCAGTGAAATAGCCTCATTGACCTTTCTTGTTCTCTCTAAACCCAACACATACACATCGTTTTGGTACACATTTACCAAACTTTTCCATTTCTCTTCACCTTCATATTCTTTCATACTTATCCCAGCTTTAACCCTCACAACTAAAAGCCTGACTCTCACGCCTTACCCGAACATATTTTTAATTTGCACCCTAAAACTAAGCTTTAACCCTGATAAATGTCCTCACAAAGATAGCTTCACATGCAGACATACACACAGACTGACCGTGTCCCTGAAGCTGTCCACCTGAAACCACTCCAGCAGCTTCTTGCCAACCTCCATGGGACTCGACAGGAAGGTCCTGTAGGTCAGCAGAAAGTCCTCGATGTAGGTGGGGTCCACCACCGACGGCTCCTCCACCAGATGCATGATCAAACGCTCCGGGGTTCCCTAGGGTGAAAAATACACACACACACGTAAGGATATGCACAGAAAAGCATACATCACATACTGCACACGTTTATACACACACACAAGACAGCTGAAAGGGCGCATATAATCTATAAAGACACACACACAAGCAAGCAAGCACAACAGCACACAGCAATTTGAATAAATTATTTCAACATTAATCATAAAAGTGACAAGGACATAAACTCTAAAGACGAAGCTATTGAACTGAGCTGTCAGTCTCCCATCAATGTAACCAAGACAGACAAACACACACACACACACACACACACAACAGGTCTTATACAAGAGCAAATACAAGGTTTTACCACACAGCTGTGATTTGCGTGGAAACTAAATGCATGAATTCAGGATTTCTACGTCCAGCGGAATTTTAATGCATAAGTAGCAGATGGAAAACGTTGAACACGCATAAACTCTACTGTTCTCGTTTCGCCGAGTTTGTTAATGTCACCACAGCCGAAGGTTTCTGGGGGAAACGGTTCACTTGACAGGGAACAGAAACTAGAAAGGCATCCACTTTTGTCCGACACAAAAAGAACAAAGCCAAAAACAGAAGCGGAAATGCTAACACTTGTGAATTGACTCATCTCCACTGGATGTGTTTTTAGAGCCAACAGCTTTCCTCGGAGCAGCAGCCAAGAGAATCATTCAGGCCCATTATCCGATCAATACCTGGCTGCCTCTGGAGATTTGGGGGAAAGGATCAAAAGGCTTTGGAACGCACTGCAATGTAGCGTACAAGAAAATGCTCCGGAAAACACTAATAGTGCTAACGGTGGTGCTTAACGATCAACGAAGAACACCGAGCAGCTGCACTGATGTTTTTGCAAGACACTGTATTTGAGGGAATGGTCGGTTGACACTGAGGTAATACTCAAATCAATTCAAAACATTTTAGCGTATTTAGTAGATAATAATGAAAAAAACTAAGGAAAACTTGAATCTTTGATTTAAGAAGTTAGTCGTGTTAACCCCAAGCTTAGGATGAGATTAAACGTGCTTATTAGCTTCTGGCATGCTTATTAGCTTAGCTTTAACCTTGGACATTAAGCCTTCTGGGGGTCTTTCCCAGTCTCATCTTGATTAGAACATGCTCTTGGACAAGGTTAAATGTATTTCAGTATTGAGTTACTCACAGAAAACAACCCCAGCCTAACTTGACTTTGTGTTTGAACCTCAAATGTCTTGCATCTATACTTTGTTGTCCTCAATAAGTTCACACTTTGGTGCTAATATTGTGCCTCTTTATTGACCTTTAACAAAAGTCAAAGGGGAGTCTAGAAGAATTTCACTAGACTCCGCTTCTTCAAATCTAACAGCTGCTTTTTCTGACTTAAAATCACCAACCTTGATGACAATGTGTCCCTTCCTGGTCCCGCTGCGATCAAGCTCACGGTGCTCCTTCACCATCACGATCTCCCCTTCCTCCTCCACCTTGTGCGTGTTCTTCTCCACATGGTTGAGGATGCGCCAGTAGTCCTCCTGGGCGATGCAGACGAACTGATCGAGGATGACATGAGGACAGCGGATGAACTTGTAGTAGAGCACGACATTGCTGTGCACCAAATTCGGGTACTCAAACAGCAACACAGAAGACGCATGATGGCGGGTAGAGAGCGGCATGGGAGGGACGGACGGATGAAGAAAGAAATGTCTGACAACACTGTTCTTTCACTACACTAAGTGGCGGTCCAAAGTCACCTCAACCAGCCATTTCGCAGAAGCATCCTTTACTACAGCTGGAGCTAAACAAACCTCCCATGATGTGTCGCTGAACAGAAACCGCTAAGACATAGCTCTACCCTAAAACGCTGTCACTTGCTGCGCTTCTCTTTACTAAATCATCAATTTCTGCATTTGCTTCACCAAACTCTACCTCCGCAACTTCCTCTGTATGTAAAGGCAGGAAATGATGTGCACAGTGGAGGAACTGGGCAGCGTTGACACAGGGGTTGCGGGGCCTCTTTCACCTTTCACATCTCCGCTCTATATTAAGTCTTGGCTTTGCTTTAGAAACGCACAAGGCTATAAATGATCAGAGAAATGCACCAGGCAATGAAAATGCACATTAAACATACAACTGACTTCCCACTTAAGATTCTGTCCTTTAAACCTTCTTTAAAAGTAAAACAATTCTAGTTTTCAAAATTACAACTTTTATAAAGAAGGAAACGTAAAAGGGAATTTCAGATGTGTGACTGCTTTGTTGTGGCTGCAACGCTCTAATGTCAAAGGAAGAAATGAAAACAAGACTTCACTTTACACTGGAACACAGTAAGCAGAGCAAGATTAAAATGAAAATACATGTACTTCTGTATGAATCGGCATAGGCAAAAACAGTAAATAATGGTGATTACAAAAATATTTGTAGCAATAAAGGTGGATTTGTTTTGGTAACAGTGGCAACACAAGATTAGATTTTGTCTTACAAAATAAAGTTCCTAGTTGCATCATGACAGACGCTGGAGTCGGCCAAATGTCAGTGTATGCAAAGAGTGACACTACTTTTGAAGGGAAATATGTCATTCATCAAATGCCAACAGTCTTTTTCTAAACTGCAACAACAATTTGCTCCACAATCCTTCTGTCACACTGAGGCTTCATCAACCTCTTGTACTGAGCAGCTAAACAAAGAGTCTTTTCTTTTCAGTCTTTATCGGCCGTCTTTACCTGGCAGTCGTCCCCCTTTGTGCGAACTTCCCCGTTCATGTACTGTTTGTCCAGCGAGGGTGAGATGCCGAAGCTGTTGCCCATACAAAGACTCTCCGTTCTTCCCTCAGGATGGCTGATCTCCACTGCTCCATTCAGGATCACATACCAGAGATCCAGCTGCAGACAGATGCACGGAGAAGACAAAATGATGAGCAAAATCATCAAACACACAAAGTTAAACCTCTTCTGGTCTGCAGAGGTCCTACTACTAGCCATCTTGCTTTTCTTTCATAATGCTTTAAGTCAATTTATGGCACATCTGCTGTAGTGTTGAGAGTAGAAGCTACAACTGGAGGTGGCACACAAACACAAATGTCAAATATGTGAATAGAATAGCTTTATTGTCATCATACATGGGGGCATGACGAAAATACGCCCGACTGTGGCTCAGCAGAAAAGATTATTCACAATCATTTGACACAGTTTTATTTCAAATTGCTCCATTTACAGAGCAATAACGCTGCACAAGAACGAATGTAAAAATGGCAATATATTACAAAGTGACGTGCAGTATATTGTGAGCGTAATGAGTGTTGTGTGAGGTATGAGAGCGGTGGTGAAGAGGTATTGTGTCTCCGGTGGTGACTTTAGAAAAGGAAATGCTGGCAGGCATAATATAACAAGCCATTCATCCCGGGTGTGAGCGGATGGAGGGAGGGTAAAGGAGCCCTGAGCTCCCTTCGCAGCGATAACTGATATTTCCTCCTCATTGCCTTTTCATTCTCTTGCTGTTTCTCACCTAGCAAATCTCCAATTCTCCCCTCTGTGCTTCTCGCTTTCTCTCCCCATCAGTCAGCCTGTCACTCCACTTATTACTCAGAAATAATATAATGCTATTAAGCCAGGAGAGGTAACGTAATCAGCGACATATATACTGCAAACAAAAGTTCTGGAGAGCCAGTTTTCAGCGACATATATACTGCAAACAAAAGTTCTGGAGAGCCAGTTTTATGTAAATATAACGTCATTCTTGCATATACTATCTGAATTTACATCATGAATATCTACAGCAGCCTGAGAAAAGTGGATTAGTTGGTTTTATGATTGTGTTTCATTCTTCAAATGAAAGGACAATGAAAGAATCTTGCTGGTTCCACTCTTCACTGTAACTCTGACAGTCCTCATCTTCCATTTTCTCTTCTCGTCTGTCGTGTGAAGCACTTTGCCGCACTTTTTTACTTCTGTTAGACCACTTTAGACTCTCTATTTTCCTTTCCCTCTCACTCACTTAGCAAAGTCCTGTTCACTTCAGAGAGGGGCCAAGTGCTTCTCTTTGACCTTCAACGTGAATCCACAGAGAGACAGTGGAGTGGAGGAGAGCTGCCCGTCAACCGACTCCACACAGACAGTACAGAGACACACACGCACATCCGATGCACATTGCCTATTCATGTATACTTTTCCACAAGCGTGTGCGTTTACGGCTTTTTGTCCTGCTGATGTGTACTCTCGTCCTCCTGAGCTTAGCGGGCTGGGAGTTCACGGCCATTTATCGCCCTGTCGGTTCTAATGCTGCTGCGTGTAACCAAACAGCCATGACAGAGCTCCTGTTTCTCAGGCATGTAACTTAATTAATTAGCGGTGTAGCAGCTCAAGTGATTGACGGGGCTTATGCACTGCAGTGACTTTGCACATACCAGTTTCTCTGTGAATTAGCTTCGAATAGACTGAAGAAAAGCTGGGAATGTGTGTGTCGGTGCCACAGGAAACACCTGTATATGCTCTTTAAATCTCCAGCATATGTGTATGTATCTTTATATGCAAATTCATCGTCCAACTCTTAAATTCTTGTGCGCATTTTAGTGTTTTGCAAGACATTACATCATCTGTTTATATGACGATAAAAGACAAATTTAAGATGTTTCAACTGTAATTATATAGAACAACCCAATTGAGAATCAGCAAGCTTGCAAACACATCTTTCTTGCTGACTGAATGAAGATAAATACGAATTTAATAGTTGAGGGACTTCACTGTAATCGCGTTAATGAAGCAGACGTAATAAAAACATATTTTGCAAGTCATAATTACTCCGCTAGAGATTAATCTAAATGGGACATGCAGGGAAAAATCAGCATGATATATTTATACTTGGTAAAGGCTTTCTGTTTTCTGTACAGACTTCCTTGTGAGCTCCTAGTCGGATCATACCTCCTGTTTGTCGTGCAGTATGACTGTTCCAGCCTGCTCCACCACCTCAAACACCATGACGCTGCACAGGTCCCTCCTCACAGACATGGTCATGTTGGCGAAGGCGGGCAGCTGGTGCATGAACTCCAGTAGTTGCTCTATTTGGCATGAACAGAAAGGAGCAAAGGGAAGAAGGCAAATGAAAAAACGAGGGAAAAGCAACACAAGGCCTTGAGAACAAAGCAAAGAGTGTGTATTGATTAGACTTGTGTTTCCAGAGCATTGTGTCTCAGGTGTGCAAGTCAAAATGCACATTGATTTTTTTTCCCTCCCCACAGACCAACAGCTGCATTTTTAAAACAATTTACGGACTTTTAAATGATCCTTTCTGCAAGCAAATGTCACTCACACGGCTCACAGGGGCGACTGTTGATTGAAAAACAAAAACAAAACATCTTGGAATATCTAATTTCCAGTCTTAGTGTTCAAAGAGAGAAACCATTAGTGTTTTGAGCAAAAGCTTTGTATTTATCTTCACTATGGATACTACTCTTTATGTATTTTCATCACCATAATATATCTTAAAGATCCCTACCACCTGATTTATGATTGCAGAGAAACTTTCACACCCTGCTCCTTTCCTACCGATGTTTCTCGTTGCCTCGGGCACACTATGCTGTCTGGTTAGGTGGCTGCCTTTCATTCCCCCCAGATGCTATCACCATATTTCCTCTCTTCTTTCTTACTTCTAGCCTTGTGGTCTTTTAAGGGACGGTTCAGTTTCAAGTACAAAATAGTGTGAAGTTTCTCAGATGAGAAAAACACAGAATTACTAAATTTAGATTCAATTTGTTGCATATTCATTAAAACGAGTGAAAACAATCAGTATGTGATAATCTGGTAATCTTAGCAGAATAAAGCTTTATTCTGTAAAGTTATAAGTGCAAAAAGAAGCACTTGCTATTAGACTAATAACCTGATTTAACAGAAAAAATAGCAAATATTTCTCTACTGCAGTGTTTTTACTCAGGTACTAATGAAATCTAAGTCAATTATCAGGTCCTATCCTATTAGGTATATCCTATTATGGATATTATGACGACTGCATTGAAAACTGACAAACGCACCGGATCCATTGATACTGGCTTGTAACACAATCAAATCTCTGTCCTCATGCAACCCCGTATGCCTGCAGCTTGTGAGCAGCTCAAACAAAGACCGGTTTCGTTCTCCACGGCTGTTTTATTTGAAAACTTTTCAGACGCTCAAAGATGCAATTATCCGGTAATCGACAGGGCAAAGGTAAAAAGAAATCTGGGGAAAAATAAACCTAATTTTGCACAGAGCAGAAATGATTGCTTCTGCTTTAGTATTCTTTTCAGCAGCTCATCGATGTTAAGATTTACCACACGGCGCCTCGGGCAGTTATCTGTCTAAACCATTAGCATCTCTGAGAGAACATCTCTGCCTTTTTGTTTTGGAAAATACTTCCAGAGCGTCTGGAAAGGACAGAGCAGCGGTAAAAAAAAAAAAATGCACAGAAATGAAGTCAAGTGAGCCAGGGAGAAGCTGGGGATAAACGTCTTCTCCGCTCAGCATCTCTTTACATTCTGTCTTTCCTATGAATGAGCCGTGTCTGTGATGGTGAAGGCCATTCACTCAGCAGGCACACAGCGAGCCGGGACTTTACAACTTCTCCCAGCTCTCTGATGTGGTCACCTTCTCCTCCAGGACCCCACTGGGTTCCACTAATGAGGTTGACTCTCTGATTGCCTGCTTAAAAATACACACTGAAGGGCACTGATGTTTGGAGACCACTGTGAGGGGTCTTTATGAAGGAGGGGTGTTTGTGTATCTCCCTTGTGTGCACTTACTGAATGATACATGGTCCAAAAATAGCAACTGAGAGCACTGGTCAAGCAAAGAAGGAGAACGACATTCCTGCAAGCTCCCCTTTTTCTCATTTGACATACATAACCAGAAATGCTCTTGTGGTGGCATTTGACCTTTTCAAGTAATTTATAAAATGAGTATATTGTTATTAAACGACGTGGCTAAAAGAATAATCGAGTCAAACTGACCGATGTCGTCGTCATTGCGGTCGGCTGGATCTTTTTCCAAACACTCTCGGACCAGATCTCGGCCCAGAAGAGTGTCTGAAGCTCTCTCCAGATCCTCATCTTCCTCCTCCTCTTCCTCGCTGTCCACTGCAGCCTCTGGAAGTCCAGACAGGTCCACATCGCCCAGTTCGCTCTCAGTGGCCTGGAGGACAGACAAAACAGCAGTGTGGTTGGTTAACAACAGCACAAGAAAGGAAGGAAGTAGTTTAGATAATTATTGTAGTAATTCACCTGTCAAATATGAAAACGTCCTTCTTTGTGAAATTTAACCACCTTTGGTTTAACTGAATTTGCCTTCGGGTTAAACTCAAAACTGTCTATGTCAAGCTTTGATTCCTGCAATACTGTGACTTTGAAATTAATATTAGAAGAATTGATATGTGCCAAGACGAGATGGTTCTCAAGAACTGCAAAGAGGACACATGAAGATTTGAATCAAAGCACGTAAAAAGGAGGTTCAATGGTGTTAAATTCCGTGCAGTTACAGAGAAATGAAAAGAACTTGACGTGACAGAGACACAAAAGCAATTCTGATATAAAATCAGCCAAGTTCAAAGCGATCATCTTTGCAGTCTAATGCGCTTTATATCTTCAGTTTCCGACAACTAATAAGAGACAAACAGTATTGAGTGTGTCAGTAGAGTGCGCTAACTTCGACTGAATTCCATTTCTGGCTCAATAGGTCTATTAAATTTCTGCTTTTATTTCATGCATTTTTCAGTGACGCATCATCCACATAAAACATGCAGAATAACCTTGGGATGAGCAGCTGTACCTGTGACCTTGAGCTAAACCCTGACACCAACTCCCAGACCGGAAAACACCGGCCAACAGCCGAATATTTAAATCCAGAGGTAATAATTCATATTCCACCATATTTTCCCTGTGCTGGGTGGACAGATGGTTGGCAGATTATGGATCTAAAGGGGCATGGGGGCTTTTAGGTCAGATGGGAATTGAACCATCAACCCAGAGGTGAAAAGAGGAGCTCTCCGATGGCAGTGGCAGCACTGCAGGCCATCTGTTAGCTTTTGCAGGTAGGCCTAAAAGCAAAAAGAATCAGGTTTTACCTCTGTTTCTGTCTTTTCTCCAAGTAAATTTTTATTGATGTGTTTATTTAGGCAGAGAATTCAATTACTCCTCCAGCATTTATCTTCCTTACTAAATAAAAAGTAAGAGGAAAGGCGTCGTACTGTATTTCTGGTTTTCTATCGTAAGGATGAACAGGTGCCAAGGTGGTAATTTAAAGGACTACAAGTAGCATTGATATGGATCCTGATGACAGATTTTATCTGTAAAAGTATTTTTTGTTCCAGATCGAATAACTGTCAGAATTGGAGTGTGGTTATCGTAATGTAGTAGTGTCAAAAAAACTGATATTTACATGATGATAGAACTGTTTTACAGAAGATCAAGGTGACAATACATCATCACTATCATTATCTAAAGGTTTGTTAGCTTTGAGAGTGATAAACACAAAAAAATAATGCCTACTTCTTTCTAGTCATTTTTTGTGTCTCTTTGTTGTAGTTTTGTGTCTCTGTGGTGGTTTTTGTGTCTTTTTGTTGTGGTTTCATGTCTCTTTCTACTCATTTTGTTTCTTTGTAGTTGTGGTGTTTCTCTTTGTAGTCATTTTGTTACTCTGTGTTTGTTTTATGTCTCTGTAGTCATTTTGTTTCTCTTTGTGTTTGTTTCATGTCTCTTTGTAGTTGTTTTGTTTCTTTTTGTAGTTGTTTTGTGTCTCTGTGGTGGTTTTTGTGTCTTTTTGTGGTGGTTTCATGTCTCTTTCTACTCATTTTGTTTCTCTTTGTAGTTGTGGTGTTTCTCTTTGTAGTCGTTTTGTTACTCTTTATTTTTGTTTTATGTCTGTAGTCATTTTGTCTCTCTTTTTGTTTGCTTTATGTCTATTTGTAGTTGTTTTCCTTCTTTTTGAAGTCGTTTTGTGTCTCTCTGTGGTAGTTTTGTATCTCTTTGGTGGTTTTGTATCTGTGTTCGTGTCTCTTCGTAGTCACTTCGCGGTTGTTTTGTTTAAAAGCTTTGATAGTGATAAACACAAAACACAAAAATAATGCCCACTTCTGAGTAACTATTGCATTTTTATCAGTTTTCTTCTTTGCTGACAAAATTTTTATCCTTAGTCACTTTTTTCTTCTTCTTCTTTTTCTCTTGTGTTACTATGGCAGCATGCCACCTTGAAGGGCAGCTGTGTAATATAAAGGAAGTTAAAACTCAAAAAGCAAGCCGGTATCCATTTCACTCAAGGATATTACCCTGTAGGCAGCGAATGTTTAGGTAGTAGTGATTGAGTAGACTGGGAATGATTTGGTCGAGATGTTTTAAGTGTTGTAGCTTGTGGGAAAGAAGTTAATTTCCTGGCTTACACTCTACAAGATGGACTCTCCAATCGAGCTCCTGGGTTCCGAAGGGATTTGGGACAAAAGGGTTTCATAGGTTTTACAGTTCATCCCAAGTTCAGGCACAGGTCCAATCTTGTTTTCATAAATTAGGTTGGACAAGCTATTTAGAGGACTTCTAAGACACAACAGCTGCTCAGCCCTTTCTTGTTCCCAGTGCACCAGATGCATTTAATTTGGCCAAATAGATGAGACAAGGGAAGCCAGACTAAATACCGTCCAAAATAAAAAGAAGAGTCTCACTTTAGTTTTTTGCTGTTCTGTTCTTTTTCTCATCACACCAAAAGATAAATGACAGAACACGACCTGTGGTGCTACTTTTCTGCAGAAACAAAAGAAGCAGAACACAGGGTGGGACCAAGCAGCTCAACAACAGCTTTCCTGCAAAATTCCTCTGCCAAGTGCAAGCTCTATAGAAAAATGTATACCTTCATTTGTTTCATGTTTGATTTATTGATCCTTGGAGAAAATGAGTCCCATTAATATGAAAACCCAACACAAATGCCAAGAGGCCTTTTTATAGCTCCAATATTTCCAATTAGAAGCTGGAGGTTGTTTAATTCTCGCAGAAAAGTGACCTTCGGTTTGAACTTTTACAGGATAAGGAGGAATTAATGTAGTCGGGGAGAACAGTGGTGCAGTCCTGAGACAACAACTTCTTGCTATATTCTCACTCTCTTTCCCCTCACCCACTGTCACTGACATATGTTCCAGTGCTTCTGAGAGCCCAGTTCATTTAGAATGCAGGATGTGCGCTTTCAGTCCAATACCCCTGGTCTCAGGACAAGTTTGGGCCAGGAGGACATTTCCTAGAGACGAGGGACTTCCGATGTGCAAGAAACACTGTATTTTACGGCCCCGTGACAGGAGAACAGAAAGAAAAATGAAAAATGAGGCAGGATTGTACAAAAGGTGTAGGATATACAGGAGCTGAGAGATCAAAGCAAAGAAGGGAGGAGTGTGAGGAGTGAGGGAAAGAGTTGAAAAGTTGGGGAGAGACAGAGTCAAGTGACCCGCGAGTGTTAAGTCAAGGCAAGAAGAGGGACTGAGGAAAGAAATAAAGAATATGTGGGAGAGAAACTCACAACAAAAACAGTCTGTTGCATTGACAGCTGAGGAGTGCAGCTGACTGGAGGGTCAGCGCTTTAAGACAGCTGTAAACAAACACGGAGCCGGGTCAGTGACAAGCGGATGGGATCAGATGCGTGTGATAAATACCTAATCTGAGGATGAAAAGATCAGGCCTCAGTGTTAAACGTCTGACCCAGGCTGACCGGACTTACATCAATCTGCAAACAGACAGGCTGAGGAGGCAGGAGCAGCTGTGGCAGAGACTCCGATGGGTAGGAAATAAGGAGGTTAAAATATCTGTATTCTGCAAGCTTTTTAAATCAGAAAAGTTTTTAGTCTTGATAGTAATTTGACAGTTTCTTAATTGTGTTTTCATACACTTCCACCTTACTTTCTCCTTATATAGTCATTTATTTTTGGTTGAAAACGTTTTTTTGCTTCAGGAAATCTTTCTAAATAGTGAAGATATTTTGTATGCTACAACATGTACCACAGTTACCACCTAAAAAAATGAAAAATCAGGACATCAGCATTGTTTCTCAATGAAACAAACGCCCTCATTAGTTCTGTGGCCGGCAGTGCCCATAGATCACGGCCGCTCAACTAGCTCATTAGTGTGCAGCGAGCAGACCTCACCGGCTCCCCTGATGAAAGTTAACAATGCTAACAAGCCGGTGTCAAAAAGAGCTTCTGCTATCACAAACATGTGCAGGATATGGTGAGAAGGCTGTGGAGAGGAACAACAAAATAATCACTGCGGTGCTGTGCAGTCGGGGCTGACAGATAATGCTGAAAGGTTCTTGGATTTATTACAACTTTCTGTGTAAAGAGGGGAGATTAGGAGAGCAGGGGGATTAAAATGATTAGGTGACAGGCTTATCATGTATGCTTTTATGGGTTATTGATTTGCGGCCATTTAGATACTCGACACCCGAGAGCTGCATTTCATTCCAGAGCACACTTGAGCTGTCGAACGCCCAGAAAATGTCACAGAAAGGTGAGCGAGGCACTAGAGGAGCGAGAGTAAAGACCTCCTGGTGTGGCGATGATACCTTTAAATACGAGAAACTACATTTCGTGCTCTCAGCCAGCTGCTTTTTCATAATTAATGCTGACATCATACCTAAGGAGAAGCAATTCTACAATTTAGATAGAAAAAAAAAGTCACACAGGCTTCCAGTCTTTTCATTAACTAAGCTGTTGTGTTTGTTTCGATGCGTTGTGACCTGAACTGAGCACATTACTTTAAACCACACCTATGATCCATAGCTCTGTGTCAAACATGGTCATCCACCATGTCTTTCTCAGCTACCATGGCTCAAGTTCCTTGTCTCGGGATTTAAGCAAAGAGAGGAAATAAGCCTGCTGTAGTGCAGAGTGGGATGAATAGGCTGAGCTAGCAGGTGTTAACCACAGATAAGGGTCTGTGAACTGTCAGTGACCTATATGGAACTAAAATGCCTTTATTTACTAATGCAGAGCTTTGGGTGCAGGATCTGGGAACCTGCACTTCATCGGCAGATCTGAAACAGTGTTAAAACCCAGAAACCATATATATTACCTTTGTCTTTCAATATATTCTAACTCAGTGGTTCCCAACCGATTTGGCTTGGAGCCCCACTTTAAGCTGCACCACAGCCCCAGTGCTGCGCTTTGCTTCCTGATGTCGCCGTAATTCGCTTGGTTTCATGCTGTCATTTGCTGACATTTCACCACAAATAACACATTCACGCCAAATTCTTTCTTGTTGTTCAATTGAAACTAAACTGAAGGTAACTCTGGAGGCACAGCCTGAGTTTTTATTTAAGGTACTGATGGAATCTTGGGCAGTTTTGAGTTTTTCAGATCTTGTTTCCGTCAGTAATTTTCGAACTGCACACAAAAATAATGGATCTGGATGAGCTAGCAAGTCGACCTGAAGAAAGCGTGGACAGAACTTGGAAGGTCAAGGTGGTGAGGCCATCGAAGTAACAACAGATTGTTGAGGAAAGACCAAATAAATGTGTTTTAAAAATGTTTTCTAGATAGACTTGTGATGACGCAGTAAGTCAGTTTTATCTAGAATGTGAAAATCTAATATTTAATAACATCACAGCCTCAGAGGAGACAAAGCTTTGCGTGGACCCCAGGTTGACTAATCCTAAAAAAAAAATTGAAATGATAAAATTTCAATGGCATTTACTCACAATTGTGCCTCACACAGATTCCTACAAGCTCAACTGGATGTACATTTGATTTCATTCTTTTCTCAATTTTCCTACCACTCTTCACTGTATTTTCTACCTACAAAGACCAAACACGTGCCAGCAAAATGATCCCCATACACCCCGACTCACTGATAATGCTACAGACCCCTATACATGTAGCACAGGTATAGACGCAGCTGGAAAGGTTGGGTTCATTTCCTACATGTGACCTTTAATCCACAGCAGGAAGTTCCCAGGGAGGCGAGTCACCGGGATGCGCAATAATTAGCGAGATAGAGGGATTACAAGGAGGGAGAGTGGGGCTGATGTTGACAGATGTGCTACAGGTAGGCAGACAGAAATGGAGCACATCAAGCTGAAGAGAATCCACCATCAGTAAAACACTTCTGCCACGGAGCAGATGTTGTTGCAGTGCAGAGCCGGAAGTTTGACAGTATACACATTTGTCACTGGATCTGACCGGCTTTGTTATATTTGTAATTAATGTTCTAATGGAGGCAGAGGAGAGAAAAGCAAAACTGATGAAGTATTACACTTATAGAGTCTGGATTCTTTATATTTTAAATTGTATCAGTGCTAAACAATGAATCACATGTAACACAGGATAAAAAAGCATCTGGCAAAGTGAAAGGAAAAATCCCTCATGTTAATGGTAAGCTTTATCAATGTGACGTTTTACAGATCTGTAGATCAATAAGTAAAGATTTTATTGTTGTCCCTAATTAGGATAAACTCCCTTAGCAGGAAATGGTGCATTTATTTTGCTATTGGTGTAGGAAGAGAGAAAAGAAGATAACCAAAAAGGAAAACGATTCCAAAACTCGGAGATACACCTACCTGGTAAATATCTGACAGGCTGCTGCTCCCCGAATCGCTGGCGATGCTGCATCCTGATTGGCTGGGAGGCATGTGCATCACCTGCTGGTGGGCGTGGTCTGTTAGGTGCATCTTATTGAGGTCAGCAGGAAGCTGTTCAGACAGACGGCGAGCAGAGGAGATACCGAAAAAGAGAAACAGAAAAAGCAAAGAGGATATGAGTTCAACAGACGCAAACGCACACAGTTCAGCAGAGGCAAACACACGCACACACACATACAGACACACACACACACACACACACACTCAAACAGCTGCTTCATCAGCCTGAAAGCCAAAGCTGCTTTGGCACCGTTTGACATGTTATACTCCGGGATAATTAACCTGAAGAGGATAGTGCTACTTCAGATGGCAGGAATTTATGGTCTAGAGGTGCAGACTGATGTGATAACTGGTGATATTATATTTTTGGAGTGGCCTTGAATAAAAAACAGCAAAACCTGACTTCTCTATTACAACAGCTGACAGCTTATATGATGGCGACATGATCAGACTGTACACACATGCTGAAACACAACGCTGCAAAACCTCCCAGACGTCCACAGACTTCAAAACAAACACTGTAATAAGCACAAAAACATACACACGGAAACACCATTTAAACAATTAAATCTGCAAATACATCAAGCAGCAACAAACAAAACAAATACCCCAAATAAATCTGTTTGCAGCGGTCAGTTTGTTTACCTCGAGATTAGAAGACAATTTGCACAAAGCAAACCTTGAGCATCGGCACAAACAAAATCCATTTGTTTCTGTCCTGTTATCACAATTTCAGAAAATCGCACACACGCTTCAAAACCTGAATTGCCAAGAGCACAAACAACTCACCAATCCAGATTCAGAATGAGACAAAGATGTCAGTCAAACAGGCGAGTGACCTTTAAAAACAAGAGGACTGTTGCACTGTAAATCTAAACGTGGACAGGAGGACATCTTGTACATTTTTACTCTCTAAAACTGCTTTAGAGATGCAAAATAGTCGCACAAATCTCATTAAAATAACACATAACATCAAAACTACTGTTAGATAACTTTCAGCTTGCTTTAAACATACTACTAGGTCCAATTTAACACCAATTTAAGGAGGTGTGATTAAGGCTAAATGTGTATTTACATGTGCTTGTTGCTTGAACTTGGCTGGTTTTGCTGCATGTCGCTAAACATACTGTAAGTGGCTGCAAAAAATGTGCCTACCTTTTTACACCTCCTTGCTGTTAAGAAACACATTTTCATGATCAGCTGTTGGACAAACTAAAATGTCCTACTGACATACTCTATTCTCGCTTAATTAACAGACTAATTTAGACTCATTTAATCAACCCTTTATTCAATTTTGCTAATCATAAAACAAGAGTTATTATGAATGCCTTTTACTCAAGCACACAGATGAATTACCTAATACAGAACACATTGATAGTAATAAAACTGAAAAGTGAATAAAAAAAACAAAATGATGCCTTTATCTTACTATGAGGAGATCTCCAAGCAAAATAGTGTAACTGTGACCTGGTGTAAAGCAGAGGATAGTGGAAGTCAGCACTGACTCAGAGATGCAACGCTAAAAGATTCACAAGCCATCGCAAAACTGGACAAGCCTAAACAAGCAGCTCACTGGCCAACACTGGAGATTCAGCACTACAATGCTGTGAGAAAAGGACTGCTACATTCATACAGGACAGATGACAGAAAGCTAAGAGGTATTTCTACTGTCACTGAAAACTGTATGAGGATGTTAAAAATAGGATTTAGTATAAAGTGGGGCAGCTAGGTGTCTCCTCAATTTCCTCACTTTCTCTGGTGGACCATCGTAGTCGGCGTCCCTCCTCTGCTCTAGAAGAAAGCCCGACGAGCTTCAGATCTCAAGTCTTACCAGTTTAGATTGGGGCAGAATCAGAGTGAGAGAAGACGTCCTCCTGCGACACCGAGCAAACCGACAGCACACCTCCTCCATCGCCACATCGGACAGCCGTCCAAACACACACATAAACACCAATTTAAACACCCACACAAACAGCCGTACATACAAAGCCGCACAACGCCAAACTGAAGCCTGGACGCTAGCTGAGACTGCTAGGACCTACGGTGCCAGCATGCAATATTAAAGACACTGAGTCTGGGGGCACTGCCCCCTCACTACTCTCTTCTTATAGTCCTGCTGTACTGTACAACCTCATCAGCACTTAACCCCCCCCAGAACCCAAACCCCCAGGGAAACACAGTATGGAGGGGTGGAGTTCAGGAAGTTCAATGACATGTTCCTAATCTGTGGCATATTAAAGGGAGGTCACTCAATTTATTCATGGATGGATGGATGGATGGATGGATGGATGGATGGATGGATGGATGGATGGATGGATGGATGGATGGATGGATGGATGGATGGATGGATGGATGGATGGATGGATGGATGGATGGATGGATGGATGGATGGATGGATGGATGGATGGATGGATGGATATTGTGCCTGAAATCATTCACTGCAATTAATCTGCGTGGAGAGTCAGTTCTGTCATTTACATCTTAAAATGATCAAAAAATGATCAAATAATAACATTATTTTACAATTTAAAGTTACCATTAAAATAGTTTTAAATTTAAATAACAAATACAGTGTATTAGATATGTGCCAATATAATGCAGAAAGAGACAATAAAACTCACTGCACACACAACCACAAAAAGTTAATCTCAATAGCAAAGCATCAAAGTTGCAAATAAATTATTTCTATATTCCCATAAACTATTGGTCTTCTATAAAAGTCTTTTTGTTTAAAGTGACTTTTTGGGGTTTTTAGGGGTGTTCCACAGTACAAACCATATTTTCTTCTTAATAAGGGTGTAAAACTAAGATGCCTATTTATGTAGCATGCATCAGTTACGTGACTCTTTTTTTTTTTTTAAAGAGCAGCAAAGTCCACATTAGGAGGTTGGAAGGATGGTGGTGTGACTGACAAAACACAGGACTTTCACCCAGGAGACCGTGGTTTGATTTCTGTGATTTTTTTTCGCATTTTGTTGCGTTTCCGTCATTGTGGACTTCTTTGTTTTCACTCGCCGCATTCTGTTGCTGTTTACTTTGGTTTATGCTACAGAACTACTTGGTTAGGATTAGGAAGAGATCATGGTTTGAGTGAGAATACGGCCGTGCGAATGCTAACCACAAAGCTCCAGTTGTTTTCCAGGTTGCTCGGGTGATGGGTAATGTTTTTAATAGCGCTTAAAAAACAAAGGCATCTCACAAATTATGACCTTTTCTGAGAACAAAACAATTTAGCTATTATAGATTTTGGTGTGAGACGCGGATGTGAGTGAAAACACGTTTCTCTGTTTTCTCTAATCTTAGTATTTCGCGAAAATACTTGAAGTAGCTGTAGTGTTATAGTTACTAGTTGGAGTGTGTCTGTATTCTTAAGTTTAGGTCATGCAACATATGGCAATTTGAACTGCTTCTTAATATAAATACAGTCATGCTGAGAATAATTTGGGTGTGTTGCCATAAAATGAAAATCTATTTCATGACTCCATTATTGCTTCATTTAGAAATGTTTATAACACCCCCAGGGGATCCAGTAAAGTAAAGAAATACACTTCCTACATACATCTTTTACCTACACTCTAGAGCAACATAATGCTTTAGATTTTATTCATTTTGTATAGGATGACCGCTTTCCCTGAAAAAATGAAAAAAAAAGCTTATTTATGATTTGCAAAGCGCCACACACTCGTAAAATAAAAGCAGTTAAGGGGGTGTTGCATTACAAATGCACAGATTTTCAGACCAAACTCTGGCCAAGAGAGGATATTGACAGAAATGTCAGTCTTTGCGTAGTAGCCCTACAGATTCAAAGGCACTCGTGGTCACATACACAGGAAATTTAAGTGCTTCTCGGTGAACTATTGTACTCTAAAATTTGGAATTTAACACATTTGCGGCCTCTATCCTCCACTAGACACCATATTAACACATTGTATTCTATTTAAATATGCGCTTCTCCCTGTCACTCAATATTACCATGTTTATAGCGCTATTAGCAACTCTTAAATAGCAGGATTCTAATTTCAAAGTGTGCTATTATAACATTCACACACGAGTAATGACTCTGGCACGAGGCTTAGGTCATGAGTAAGGAGCATTTAAGTGAAATCCATTTCCTATTAGGGACGGCGGTGTAATGCATTGTGGGATTCGCATATTGACCCGCAGACAACACATAACCCAAGACTGTTGGTTTTATTGACTAAATTACGCCCAATCACACACAGACACAGGAAGAATTCTCCACTCTCACCAGTGGCGCTTATCGTTGACCAACACTCTTCACTTTGTTGCTGTGTTTCTTTGTTAGTAAGAAGAGACAGAAAAAAGCGGCAGAGAGGACAGAGAGTGATTGCTACAGTGTTGCAGGTAAATACTTATTGATTTCTGTGTCATGAAGCAGTTATCAGGCCGGTGATGATGAAACTCCCACCCGATATCCATTTAATACATTTGCCAGAATCCACATAGAGTCAGAAATGAATGTGTCAGACGGCTGACCTCAACCAGACTCGGGGGAAAGTTCACGCAACACAGAAATACACCCAAGCAAGATATCAAAAGGTGAGAACCAATGCATTACAATTAACTTGTCCTTCCAATGCACAAACTTAGAGATGTCTGCAAAGATCTGTAACTGTGTATTGATGCCACTTGTGGCAATTTATACCTACAATGTGCATTTAGCCAACACCGGCAGAAAACAGCGGCACTTTTACTTCTTACTAAAAAATTTAAGCCCACAATTAAAAGAAAGTTTTCAATCAAGATTTGTTCTGTCTCCTAGTAGCGCCAGGACTGAACAAAAGGGCAACGACAGAGAGAGGGAGTGGACGTTTTTGTCTGAGCGTTTTACAGAGCGAGGGATGGAGGGGAAAAGTCGAGTGACGGCGAAGTGAATAATTGTGGAGGGTCTCGTGGCTCCTATTCACACCACAGACTTAATCCCGCACTAATCCCCCTCTTTTCCTCTCCCAGCAGGCCGAACCACGGGGTTCTGGGGTGGGGCGAGGGGGGTCTCCCGTTCTCCTCATGCATTAAGGATGAGAGTTAGGAGATTAAATATAAATGTGCACGGTTCCTTCGGCTGTACACTTGCATCACGTCAACGAGCGGGCACAATCACGGGAGGATCAAGCCGACGGTAGGATGTTGTGTCGCTGCCAAACGGATCAAAGATTTCACAGCAGCAATCAGGGTCTGATCGACTCCAGAAAAGTGCACCTATCATCTATCATAATAAAGATTTAGCGTGAGTGAGATGCAGCAGCTGAAGACAGTGTGAATTTATGAGGAATAAAGCCTGAAGCTGTCAAAACATGAAGCTGCTACCGAGTTTGGCAGCTTATAAATGAATAATAAACCAAAAGAAAATACAGCTGGGGTGGACAGTTCATTGTGACATGAGTTAAGGAGATGATCATTTGGCAACTTCACCGCTTTATATTTACTCTAAATGATGTGCTGAGATGCATTTGTTAATTCTGTGATCATGAAAACACTCACAAAGATGTCATAAAGACTGTGTGGCCAAAGGCAAAGATGTGATTAAGGCAGCACTTACACAACATCACACAGCTCGTTGCAGTTTACCACACAAACAAGGATTTTCCCTCCACCAGGGAGAAAAACTCAACATTCAAAGTGCAGCTCTGCATTTTAAGTCCTCTTTATGTCTGCATTTGTTTTTCTGGAGACCTACCCAAGCCTCTGAAAGCAAAGCATACAAGTCAAAACATATTAAGGTGATATCCTCTCTTTCCTTCTTCTCGAAACTTTTGCTTATTGCATCCAGTTTTAACAATGAGATTAACTAGCTGCAGGCCTGAGTGCTCTGTTTCACCTATTTCCTCAGTGGTAAAATGGGCTATAAAGGCCAGACTGGCCATTTGGACACGCAGACCAGAGGCTGAGTTTCCCAAAAGCATTTTAGTGCTGGGCTAATCTTTGCTATGTTGCAGGTCATTGTGTAGAGGGAGGCTCTGGGGCCTCAGTGGTTTTGGGAAACCTTGGAGACATTAACGGATGACGCCTGGTCTATGTCTGGAATTGGTTGGTTTGAGGTACCAGAAGGGGCCACGCCATTAAAACATAGGATAAGGATGGGAGGAGGGTGTGGTGAACACTAAATCTGAATTATGTTTTGCTTTAATGTGGTTAACAGTTTTTGCACCCAATATCGTCTTTCCGGTATTTAATGACTAAATGACGGTAAACACCTGAGTCTTCGGTTGCACAATTTGGGCAAAATATCCAATTTCCTTTTCTGACAGATATTGCTATTGTGAGTTGGTGTGTGACATAATTTTTTTAAAGATGAGCTTCAGTGTGTAATATATTTAAAATACATTATGGAGCATTACTGTCATACAAGGAGGCTGGCATTAATTTAAAAAACTATTGACATGAGAGTCAAAATGTTTAAAGCATATCCCAAACTGGGCTAAATCGCTAAACACCAGGTTTTAAATCAAAAATGTAAAAATCAAACTGCTCGGTCCCACCTGAGACTTCACTAAATGTCTGATACACAGAGAGAAATCCAGACAACAACAGAGACCGAGGCCAAGAGGATTAGTTACATTGACAGATAGAGCAACGAAAAAAAGATTCACTAAAACATACACATCAAAAGCAGACAAGGAAGCCGAGAAGAATGAAGCAGAACAATACATTAAGATGAAGAATCAAGAGGACAAATGGCTTAGCGAAGTAATTAAAGAAAACGCGATGAGGCTGATGAATCCTGATGAGGATGATAATTAAAGCGGGTTCAACAAACAATGATGGAAACAAAGCTGAATGAATATTTAAAGGCGACAGTGCCAAGAGAGACCAACATGACATTAGAATAGAAAAAGACTGTTGGTGTTAGCAGTGATTACTATTAAATCTCTGCTTTAGCTAAATTGCATGCAGAGTGAGGGGCGTATAAAAGAAACGAGGCCGCAGAAATGAGTAGATTCACATGCCACTTTGTGCACAAAGAGATGCCAAAACCACATTTGAACGAGAGCTGTTGCTACATCAAAAAGTTACTAGTTCATTCTTGTAAAACACAATTAGAACCGCAGCGGATCATGATGATTCCTAATATACACAAAGACACCGAGTTCTGAGTTCAAAGTCCTGATTCAGTCATTAATTCTCCCAGAAACCAAGCAGCTAACACATTTCTTCTGCCTGCTTTACGCTGCTCTTAACCTCAGAGGTTGGTGCATACAGCGTGGTAATGGAGGTGAGGTCACTGGTGGGGTATCTGACACTAACATAGATGGCCTGTAGATGTCAGCAGTGGCAAACTGCCTTGACCTGAGCGGTAGATCCAAGCTGAGCAACCACCTCTCATCATGGAAATAAAGCATGCATACAGAACAAAGCCTGTTAACAGCCATTTATGCTAAAATACTGAACATACTTGCATGAGCAGACGCTGCTAAATCATAGTGACGGTTAAATGTTGGAGCAATTATGTAAGTTCTACCTAGATCACTATCAGGAGGATAAAACTTCACAATAAAATGAGAGGTGGCGAGTTTATGCGTCAGGGTTTCCTAGCTCCATCTTTTTAAACAGAAGCTTCACGGGAAAAAAGATGTCCATTCCATAAAAAGGCTTTCCCACTATGGATATAGAGCATAATTACACATAAAAACAGTGAGCCTCAGCTACAGTCGCTGATAACAGCTGTCACCGTGTTGATTTAGCTCTCGCAGCAGATAGTTAAACCAGAAACCACATCACAGGCAGAGGCAGTGCACCCCTGCAAAAAGGAACAATGCCGCTCCTGTCTCGCAGAACAAGTGAGTTATCTGTCCTTTGATGTAACACTTAACTTGATGTCTGAATCTGATTTCCGCTGGTTTTCGGATTTCTCTGCACCCTGACTTGCTCGGTTTCTTTGCATTATCTCACCTCCTCGGTTATTAACTCCGTCTCTCTACATCCGATTGTTCACTCCCTTCATTACAAACTCAACTCTCCAGTTCCCCTGTCACTACTCCAGGCTTATGTAGTTTCTGTCACTTTCCCTCTTGGCCTTCACTGCTTTCTTTCTATTTTTTTTTTAGATGTTCTTCATTCTTGGATATATTTTTCCACCGTGGGATCAAACTCCAGCGTCAAATTCTGCATCAAAGGGAGCGAGGAGCAGGAAAATGACTGCAAGTAGCCTCATCAGACCAGCTAGGTGAGAACACTGGCTCTGATGTCTGGAAAGGGACACGCACACATGCACATTTTGAAGCTCCAGATTTAGCCCCGTGGCACTCGAAAAAGCTTTGATCAATCGAGGCCACTGGTGACTCTAATGTTGTAAGAGGTGGACAGTGTCAGGAAACTCACACATGCAGAGAGGAAATGCATGGTCATACACACACACACACAACTATACAGTCACATTCATGCAAAGGAAAGCCCACACCAACACCATCAAAGAAAACTACAGAAAAATCAACCTACACACACAGATATTTTACTACATGCAAGCTGCATGCGGCTACAGGCGTCATTCAGTAGAACTGAGCTTACTGAACAGGCTCAGCGCACAGCCACGCTCCACTCCATTACTGGCAAGCCCGTAGACGGTTAGATTAAGATACAGTGCAGGAAGACAGATGGAGATGGGGAGAAAATAGACAGACCTGAAGTGAATGTGAGCAACAGAGACAAAGAGAGAGTGGGCCAAAAGAGAGGAGTGAAAGAGGACGGCAGCGAGGAAGGCAGAATATGGTAGAGACTGAACTGTGTGTGTGAAAGAGAAAGAGAGAGAGAGAAGCAAAGGTAGGAGAGAGCGAATAGAACAGAGATAGGACTGACAGCGTGGGGTGGAATGAGGATGAAGTGAAAATGAGGGAACAGATGAAGATAAAAAGTCTCCAATATTCTCTTAAGAATCCAATTCTACCTCAGTCCAGACTACCATATCTCTGACAGTGCGACTGTGTGTGTGTTTGCACGCCTACATGTGTGTGAGAGAGCGTCTGCACCAGCTGGAGCAAGGGGACATGTAATGAATTGAAGTTGAAATTGGAGGTGACAACTGCAAAGGCAGACGTGTAACAGAGAAAGGGTGGGAGAAAGAGAGAGTGGCTGGAGTTAGCAGGGGACCGCATGAAGAGACGAGGACTGAAATACTGTCAAGCAGAGAAGACCGCATGTGCATACACAGAAATAAGAGCTAACACACACACACACATATGCACACACTTTCCTGAACTCCTGACAGTGACACTGCTTCAGATTCTTCCAGCCATACTTCTCAAAAGTTGGCTTTAGCTTACAACAAAAATCTTAAACAAAATTACAGTGGCCTCTCGCCATGTCGCAGTTGCATTCAGTATTGCAGATTTTTTGCTATATAGCGGGATTTTGCAGTGCATAAGTATTTTTACATGTTTATTATTGTGGCAAGCTGCGTCGAAGAACGAAGCTGGAGAAAGGACATTTGACTTTTATGCACTCTGCAACTGTCAGACGCTTATTTTGACACATACAGAGAGAAACATTAGAGAAAATGTGGCAGGAAGTCATCAAACACACTACACACTCACTGTCCTGATAACATAACACTTCACCAAACTAACTAGGCTGACTAAACCACAAAAACACAAACACTATTAACACTGCAACACTAACATGAACCAAAATGATGACATTCAAATCCCCAACACCCCAAACTCCCATGGTGCATTGCAGCGCAACAACCGGCTCTGCGATCGCTACATTATTTTAACTTTTTTTTTTTTTTTTTTGTAAAATAGACATTTTCTAGTCTACAAAACTGAAAGCAATATAAAAAAATAACTAAAAAATAATAATTAAGACATATTAAAAGAATATTTAATCGAAACAAAATGCATAGCGAACAGTGCTGGGTGCTGATTGGCTCAGCGACCGTAGCATCAGTATCCTCCGTCTCCCATGTGTAGCAGCATTCAGCATCTGGCCTGCTCCATTTCACATAGATGTCTGATCACTGCACATAGTGTTGCTCTGCGGTGTGTGGGGAGGGCTTATAAAGCCTTAAAATATATATAAATAATAAAAAAAAAAAATATGGTCACTACTTTGCAGATTTTCATTCATCGCGAGGGGGTCTGGAATGTAATCCCTGCGATAGACGAGGGACCACTGTATACCGGAATGAACACGGAACTAAAAGTGTGCTGCTTCGCATCGCTTCTTTATGGTTTGTATTACATTGCAAGCTCCAAAGCAAAAGGAATAAACAGTCTGTCTAACGAGAATAAACACCGAGTGCACCTGATGATACACTGAGAAGACTCCTACCAGTTTGTTTAGAAAGTAAGTTGAGTGTGAAGTCAGTGTGGTGCTCCTGTTTGTTCAAACATCATTTGCTACGATACAAATTGGTATGTTGCTGATTTTTAGCTCACTTTACTCACCATGAGGACTAATGTCTTCAGTGGCTCCAGACGAAACATGAAAACGCCTTTGAAAGTTTGAGAAAATAACCCTAACGATGTTACCATAAATATGATATCACCAGTGTTTCAAACTTAAAAGTGGTTGGCATTTACCAGGCAAGAACGTATGAAATAAAAGATGCTAGTGGGTTGCATTATGGGAATTGTAGGCTCCACAGTTTTCTGGGTGCAACTGCTATCATGCAATGAGAGAGCTCTTGCTCTGCTGCTTTGCTTTTAGTATTCTGTTTTGCATCAGTTTCACAAAAGACCATCAACCTCTGTGCACTTTGCCTTTTCTACAGCGAGTACGAGGCATTTTAAACTCAATATGATTAGAAACAATGTACTGTTTAAGGAAATGACGGCAAAATATTTTTTAGCAAGGTTCCTGTTTTCAGTCTGACTGACATGATAACTTGTGCACAAACTGACATTTAAGCTGCACAATCGTCACAAAAAAGCCGCAAAAACATTCAGTTATTGTTGTAAAAACTTGTGTACTTTCCCCACAGTATGTCTTTCGCTAAAAAAAGCACTGGAAGAGAAATGAAACACTGATTGTTGGAACCTAAAAGTGGGACAACATGAGAGACAAAAATACTTTTTTCCCCCCAAAATGAAGTGGGAATTCTGCATAGCTACAAATTACCTCGAAAACTCTTTGAATTTCATTTTAATCCGAGTTGAGAGAAGAAGCTGCATCCTGTGATTTGGCAGGAGCTGGTTTGTGAGGTACAAGGTTCAGCAATCATTGGTTGGCAAGTTCTTAGCCTTGATGGACATTGGCTGGCAAGTTTCGACAGCGGATAAACAGCCATTAGTTGGCAGTTTCCACCCGGTGCCGTGCCAGTATTGTGACAGACGGGATGCTGAACGACACCAGCACTGCCAAAGGCCTGTGACTTTTGCCCCAGATGTCTGATGAAGGAAAGAGACAAAGAGGAGGCACAGGCACAAGAGAGAAGAAAGATAAGCAGGAGGGAACCCACCGTAGAGGAAAGCAGAGTTTTATACATGTGTGATGCCCTCTGTACTCATTTCACATTGGATTAATCATCAACAGATTCTAAAATCCTGAACACATTAATGTATTACCAAACACGGGGATTAACCTTTGAACAATGGACAGTGGACTTGTATACGAGTGTGAGGGGTTTTTGTGAGGATGTGCGTGACCACTTGAAAATGAAACATTTGGAGATCATGGAAATTTCCATCATCCTGAATCAGCTCCAATTGTTCTGTTGAGCACTAAATAATGACACACTTCAAAGGTAACAAGTGCAGGACCAATGAATTGTTTAGCAAATCACAAGGAAGTCTTAATTCTTAACTGTGAAGTCGTAAATAAGGTAAAAAAAAAAAAACAGTTCCAGAGTCCAAGTCCCAATTTTTATGCTAAACAAGTCAATATTTTTTATACTGTTGTGGAGGGCAAAACACTGCTTTCATTCCTGCTAATGCATCATGACTGCTACAATCAAAATTCAAGTTGCAATTCCTTTTTTTTTTGCCAACAAATTACCCAATAAGTGCAATTTGGTAAAAGATTTAGACACAACTTGCTGATCTACTAACAACCGAGACATTAGATAATGTTATGGGTAAGTAATAATAACATTAAATGATATTTCTGCCTCCATCCTTTTGCCTGAATAAATTCCAACAGCCGGGATTTTCTCGGTGAGTAATGGCTCTAGGTTGGCTGCAGGCTCATTCATCCCCCACAATCTTTACCACTCATTCAGTCGTCTGGCGGCTTACACAGCGAAGAAGGTAATTAGCATGGGTCGGCACCCCTGCAGAGACAAGTATTCTTCTCCGGAGAAGTATTACAACCAGGCTTTAGTGGAAATTCCTTCCAGTTGGCACCTAAAGGGAGTGTGTGTGTGTGTGTGTGTGTGTGTGTGTGTGTGTGTGTGTGTGTGTTCTTGTACTTGCTACATGGTGAGTACCATTTTCTGCATTTAACTATCAAAGTGAGGACATTTTTACAAAGTGAGGACATTTTGGCCGGTCCTCACTTTGAAACAGCCATGTTTGAGGGTGAAGACTTGTTTTTAGAGAACAGGTATGAATTGAGGTTTGGTTAGGGTGAGGGTAAGGATTAGGGTTAGGCAATCAGTTGTGATGGTTAAGGTTAGGGTAAGGCTCTAGGAAATGCATTACGCCTATGGATGTCCTCACTAAGATAGAAGTACAAACATGTGTGTGTGTGTGTGTGTGTGTGTGTGTGTGTGTGTGTGTGTGTGTGTGTGTGTGTGTGTGTGTGTGTGTGTGTGTGTGTGTATATTTTTGAGTGTGTGTATGGCAGCAGGTAGCAGATGGTAGTCGCTGCCCAAAAGAGTTGGTTGTTTCTGAAAGGAAAATTCAACCTGTCACAGCCCTCCTACTGCTGCGCTCGCTTTACTCCTGGATGAGGAAATTTTCATGTTGAGGAGGGAGCGTGAATTTAAAGCAGTGTGGATTAGAAACGGTTTGAGGTGTGCTTCTCAGGACAGTTAAGCTGATCAGCACAAGATGCAGTTGAAATGAGTTTTTTTGGCAGGAAAAGACAAGATTTTCTCATTGATGATCACTGGATTGTCTGATGTCACCCACCTTTAAAAAAAAAAAGGATTTCTTTTCTGCTACATCAGCCTTTTCTTTCCCATCTGCCTCCTCTCTCCTTCATTCACCTTTCTTCCTCCATACTGTGAAACTCCACTTTATGTTTCTGCTCTGTTCCAGAATAAAGTCTGCATAAAAGATCTGTGTGTGACTTTAACTAGGCTGATCTGGTGTGAATTGAAATGATGGCACCCACATCTACTGGCTTAGAGGATGCTGCTGCGGCTTCACTGATGCTGTCCTTTAAACTGTATGAGCTCTGCAGGCTGGAGAAACTTCACAGGCTCAAGATTGAAATAACATCTTACAACTGAACAATAGGTGGAATTACTGTCCCCATCTGTTGCTGAACAAACTTTTTTGGGATGAAGTCCTGCCACTGAGAGATCATTAATGTGTGTATTCATATGTACACCAATAGCTTTATTTTGTTCTGTTTGCGTGTCCGTTAGCGAGACTGTGCGTGCTACAGGAAGCTACAAGGCGTCTCTGTCTGAGCCCCTGAGGAAGGTGGGCCACGGCCGGGTCTGCCGGATACAGGAGGGAAGGCGAGACACTTTGCTTTACTACCGAAACGAACACAAGTATGCACGTGCACGCAAACGCACACAAACATGTGCACAGATACATACAGAAACATGCACCATAGCACCTCCTGGCTCCCCTCTGTTAACAGATGCTTCCTGCCCCACAAGCCCAATCCACAGTGCTTCACAAACACATGCAGTGCGTCCCTGGCACTCCTACAGGTTGACCCCGGGGCCGTTTGGAGGGGCAGCTCCACCCCGCGGCTCTCTTGTGGTGTTTTTGTTAATGTTGGATCCTGTTCCAGTCTGCTGGCCCACTTACCTCAGCCCAAACACACGAACCGGTACTAAAGCCTGAGCAGGACAGGATATTAACTTTTCCAAATAATCCGGAGTTCCGGAGTTTATCAGACATTTTATTATTCTACCTGCCGAAAACTGCTCTTGACAACAAAAGGAAATCAGATGATAGGTATTAGATGAACTGCTGCTAATGTGGTTGAAAACAGCTTTCATTATAATATGAATTCATCACCATGTGAAATACATCGAGACAGGCTGCAGATGTGCATTCGTATTTAAAATAGTTTAATAAATATTCAGGAAAGAACTGTGAATAATATTAAGAGGTCATAATAAAGCCTTCAAGCTTCAACTAAAACCAAAAGAAGCGAAACATGCAAATGTCAAGTGCGGCTGTAGTTACAGAAATCTAACTCCTGCAAACTAGAAATGTGCACAAACCCTCAACGACAAGAACTGCTTTAGAGGTTGATTATTACTTTAGAGTGCGTCTGTGCAAAAAAAGAACAATTCATTAGCAAACACAGTAATAGATTTTAGCGTTTCTGCATCTCCAAACTGCCTGAAAGACCTCATAGCAGCCCTACCACATTAGTTTCCACGCAGCCATGCCTCACTCTGCTCTGCTTCTCTGTGCTATCCTTCTCTTTGTTTTTCTCACAAATTCACACACAGCCAACAACACAAAAGAGACACAGAGCAGTGACCCATCCACCCCATCCTGTATTTATAAATGCCCTTGAAAATTATCCAGTAAAGGCTCTCTGGTTGTGCAGGCAGACGAGGGGATGTGGATCAATAGCAGCGAGATAATGGGAGCAAGTGAAATTGAGGGGGTGGGGGCCATGAGTGGTTGAAATATCAGCACTAGGGTGTGTGTGTGTGTGTGTGTGTGTGTGTGTGTGTGTGTGGAGTGGTGTGGGGGTAGGAGCTCATGACTGACATAGATCTGGTAGGTGGAGCCTGCATATATAAAATGAGGGTGAGTAATTTATGTGCACATGTACTGTACGTGTAATTTATTTTTTGACCCCTGCAGCCTGTGTGTGTGTGTGTGTGTGTGTGCTTGTGCAATTGTGGTTGTTAAACAGCATCGAGAAGCAAGAGACCAACAAGTTCAGGGGTCATATGCATATGTGCAAAGACAATGAATAAATGTGTGTGTGTTTGTGCACAAAGGCTTCAGAGTGCCTCAGCATGAGCAGCCTCACTTTCAGTCCATTTACCCTGTAATGTTGACCAGCTTGGCCATGTAAACGCACACAGGGCTTGAGTGGGCTTTTCACTTGAAAATTCCGGCCTATCATCGCTAATGGACAGTAATTACACCATTCAGGACACAACACAGGCCCTTTTATGCCATTGTAACTTCTGAAACATCCAAGTTGTACAGTTTTTCCCCCGTTTCTCCTGAACCGAAAGGTGTGTTAAACTACTAAGAAAGTAAATACTCTTTCTCTATTAGCTGCTTCATAACAGCAAGCAGTGCTCGGATGAAATTTGAGATATGTGCGTATTTAAAAACTGGCTTTTGAAAGCATTTTTACAGATCATCCAACCAAGGCTAATGTCTGAATTTCTTTAAAATGAATGACTGGTTATGAATTGTGGTGAAATGTTGCGGTATGCCACTTCATCATGTTTCAAAGACCACCGACAATGTGCTTCAACTGAATAAGCAAAAGCTCCAAAAGGGCGACCTACAGACCAGAATTCAGGGGTGAAATTATGTAAAAGTGTACAAGGCTGTTGGTAAAAAGAGCCATCATGCCTTGTCAATAAACAGACGCTTCAAAGCGTATGCTTACAGCTGTTATATCAGTGAGTGAGGCACTGCGCTGCTCCCTGCCCATTCAGTCTGAATGCCAAAGGATGAGAAGTGCATTCACATATCTAATGACTTAAATAGAGCACTTGTGATGTACTGCAGTGCAGAAGAATGAACTAAATAACTTCTCAAAACACTAGGAAGAGACAACAGCACATTGACAAAGCCTATCTGAACTCTGAGGTTGCACTGAAGTGAATTGGAACGACAAGTTATCAAACAAAAAAATCAGTTCTTGCAGCAAAACAGCAGAAGAAAAATCACAAAAATGAAGCCTTTCTGAATATGTGGCAATCTGTACTATGCTTACGGTGTATATGACACTTTCAGGCATGCACACAAGCCAATAACTTCCCAATATAATATGCTACCCACACATGCACTTTCTGTATCCATGGAAAAGAGGAGCAAAACTTGAGCAACAATGTGTGTTTTTGTTTAGAAGGACCGAATAGTAATTTATGAGTTATGGGGGGTGAGTAGGGCATGGCCTGGCTTAATGCAATCCATATTGATCTTTATCACCCCTACTTCCTGTGCATATGATACCCTAGACCTCCCTCGGCATGCTAAAAGCCCTCTCTCTCTCTCTATTGTTGTCTCTTGCTCAAATTCTCTGTCTCGTTTTCTGCCTTTGTCACTCAAACATTTTCTGTCTCTCGCGCTCCCTCCTCCTCCTCCACAACTCCCTGAGCTGAAAGGCTTCGTTACCTTGAACCCTGCGTGGATTCTGTCAGTTCATCCATCAGCCCGTCTGCTGGGCTGAGGTCAGAGCAAATCTGCCGAGGCCAATGTGAAGAAGCATTACCTCACCCGCCAAAGGTCATCCTCTTAGTGCACAAAAATGTTTCTGTCAACATATTCACGTACCAGGGGAGCCACCGAGCAACTATCAAATATTCCTTTAATGGTGCCTGCAGTTTCCATCCGCTGATCTGATGATGCAGAGGATTACAGTACAAAGTGCATTTTATGATCGACAGCTACTCCGGCTGCAACCTGTTGGCTCCGTCAATTTTTAATCCACTAAATACTTTCCGATGAGATGCTGAAAACAGCGGGATTGGATTTTTTGGATCTAACTCTTTAGCTTCCAGTGACAAGGCAACATCGACAAAGGCAGCAATTAGCACAACCACACTGGATTGACATGTTCTTTGTTGCAGCAGCTAACTTGAATGTTGCAGATCTTGTTTGGGTCTGAAATAGTCACTATGTGGATCACTGGTATTTAGAAGCCTGTAGTTTATTGTTCCTTTCAAGTAATGACAGTACAAGGGGTTTTCCAAGTTTAGCTCAAAATGTATTTTGTCATTTTCTTGTGGAAAATGCAACTGGAAAAAAAAATCTGCATTGTATGTGTTATTGCAAAACTAAAAACTTTATTCCAGATATTTCTCCTTCTTCATAAAATAAACATTTCCAAGTTTGTGTAGTGTTTCCTTGTACGGGCGATGTACACAGGTCATCATTAGTAGAGTCTCAGTTAATATTTTGACCCGAAGACACCACAGCAGACAGAAAATGATTGCTGAAAGGATCAAAACTGGTCAAAATGGGAGAGGCCTTGTAAAACAATATATACTTGATGCAACCATGCTTTCCTTGTCACTGTTTTTGCCAGTTGTTCCCACAATTTAACTCTAACAAGCACTTCCTTTTTTCACTGAAATGAAACAGGTTTGCTTAATACTTGAGGTGTTGTCTTCTTATCACTCAGAACATGTCCCTTCTTGAAAAAAAGTGTAAAGTTTCAAGGTGCTCAGCTCCTAATTAGACTCAGACTGCTGTCTGGGCGTGAAACCACAGCTCTGAGAAGGGTCAATAGACTGTACTGAAGAATAATTAATCTCCTTATTTCACTCAATAGAGGTTCAGCAGTTTAATGTGGATATCTATCCTATCTGATCTGATGATGAATGGCAAACCAGTAGCTGCAGCTTAAATCAAATACAGCATCTAGCTGTTCAAACAGAAGCGAATCAGAGAGGTTTTGAGATTTTTTTTTCTTGTGCTCTACACTCATTCAAATATACTGCACTTTAGATTATATTACTTGTTAAAAACCAACTACTTTGACCATTTGTATCTTGCGTGATGAAACTCCTCAGGTATACTAAGTTTAATGAATGGTGCTTATTTTGATATGCCAGACACTTTGTCTGTCTACCTGTCCATCTGTCTGACCAGCCCTGCCTGGCCCTGGCACTAAATCCATCACTCCACTACCAATGCCTCCATCGCTCCATTACTATTCAGTACAGCATGGATCCACACAAACTGATTATGCCAATGTTCAGCAAAGCCCATTGATTGCTGAGGGAAGCAAAGGCAGCAGCCTGGGTCAGCCTGAAGTTGTACCTGATGCACTCTGCCGAAGACATCTGAAGCCGGGAGGCGGGGATTTGTTAGAATAACTTTCAACCGCAGTTATTTACTTGTGTTGAGCACAAATCCTTTTATCAGCAATGTGTGGGACTTCATGTTTTCTCAGGCAAAAACTTATCTCCACAGCCTTTGTCAAAGAAGAGAGGAAGAAAGAATAAAAGCCCATGAAAGAAATGTATGAATTGTGTTGACGTCTTTCAACTTCCTACCTCTTGCACCAATGTTCGTTTACAAAAAAAGTCATTTTCATTCTCAAAAATTACACATCTTCCTGTAAACTTTGAGGAAAAAACTGCTAATTCAAGTGTGAGTAAACAAGCTCCAAAATTAGTTGGACTATCACTCAGTATCACCATCATGCAAAGTCTCCAATTTAAAGGCAACTTTTAAAATTTTAACTTTCCAAGCATCAGAGAAAGGAGTTAAAAGGAAATGCAAGGCATCTGGAAGGTTAATAAGTAATGTCTGGCATTTGGTGTAGGCACAGAGAGCAAAGGTTGGACTTGTGAGGATGCAGATGGTTTTAGAAGGAGTTGCTGTGATTTATAAGACAGGAAGGAGCAGATGAGTGAGGATGCAGCTCAGCAGGGCAGCAACAAAAGCAGCAGCAGCAGCATCAGGCTGGCAACAACAACAACAACAGGGTCCATTATTGATGCTTCAATAATAGATAGGGATGGAGAGATGGAAAGGTAGCGGGAGAATAAGAAGTGAACAAGAGGTAAAGGATGGAAAATGAGGAAAGAAAGAGGCAAAAGAGGAAGGAAGAGGGCGATAAAGTTAAAGAAAAGCGTGACAGAACATGCAAGAGGCACAAAAAGACACAGAGGAAGCTCAGAAAAGTCCCATGTAGGAAGCAGGGAGGGTCAGAGAGTTCAGCAGCAGAACATTTTGACAAGTCTTCCAGCGTTGGGAGGACGTACACTGAGGTTGTGTTCCGCTGGGATGAGCAGGATGTGATTTAAAGGGACAGTTCGCCCGTAAACGCAACACAATAAAACAATAAAGTGTAAGCAAGACGTTTGAAAGCCTCTTAAAAATTCAACTAACTGGTTTCGTAAGTGGGTGTACCCAAGAAGACCTCCCGTTAAAAGTCCTGGCTTGTTTACTGGAGAAGTAAATAAATCTAGACCTCACAAGGGCTCAGTGCCTCAGAAAAGAAACCCTCCTGGCCCCGCAAAACAGCTCCACTGGCCTACATTTCCCTGCCTGTCATCTGATGCCAAATTTCCAGCCACGCAGTCAATATTTCAATAACTATCCTCTGACGTTAGAAATTAGAGCAAGCAAGTATGGCGTGCTATTTGTTAGGAGCTGCCGTGTAGAAGTCATGGAAGTATCTACACGGCTAAATGCACAGTTAACTTTCTGCAGCAGTTCAACCGAGAGATTTCTTCTCCAACAGTGTAGTAAACAAGCTGCAGAGAAAGCTGTAAAAGCCAGTTGGGAGTTGCAGATTCCCTGCAGAGACATAAAGCTAAGTGATTCGTTTGAATCAAACTGCAACCTGCCCACTATGTTTTGGTCTCTTAGATCTCCTGCAGTAACTGCTTTTAGACCAAAACTGCATTTAGGCAAATTAAACCTCTGACTGGTGGTAGGTCTATTCAACGCAAAGCAATGAAGAATGTCACCAATCTCAGCCGGTTCAGGCAGCCAAAACTATCAAAAGAGACTGACTTCTAGAGAAAATAATTGGCTGCTATTCTGTGACTCAGTCAATTATAAAATTGTGAAAACCTCTTGTGGAATAAAACCACTGCTTCAGAGGCTTTCTTATACACATTGATTTATTTTCTGTCTCTCTCTCTGTTCTCTTTTCTCTGTCATTTTTGTCTCTCAAACTTCAAATCACTCTCCAGAATTGCTCTCCATCCCTTCTTTCCCCATTCCATCTTGTCTGAGATCCCAGTGAATGAGTTCACACCTTCTCAGAGAATGTAAATCCCTTCGCAGACCACTCTCATGCTTCTTTTTCCTTCAACCCAGACTGCGGTGTTTTTGATTGCTACTGTACCTCCAGACAAAGCACAAGTTGCCTAATGGGAGGAAAAGGGAGACTTCATTAACCTTTGGAAAAGGTGGGCTCATCACAGACGCCGACCAATTAAGCACGGACTTCAAACAGGCCACGCTGGATGAAACCTCAGCAGCTCTAGACAGAGAATAAATTAGCTCATGCAGCTCGTGGATGGGCCGGTAATAACATACGGATGCACTAGTTCAAGGTAGGCAAGTGCAAAAAATGCAATAATGAAAGCATGAATGGTAATGAATAAATATTTGATTAAGCCAATAAGCAGGAGGAGATAAACACAAAAATGAAAAAGACCACCTGAGAAGGAATCAGATCTGGAAAGGGAAAAGTTGTGATGTTCAGTCATTAATCAAACCTGACCAATAAATCAGCCATTACTAGTTTTATGCCAAAACATGTGCATCAGTGTGTTATCTCAGTAAGTAAAAAGAAATGTTGAAACTGTTGGGTTACTGGTTTTGATATTCAATTTATCATTAAAACATCTTTGCATCTTTTTTTTTTTTTTTTTTTTTGGGGGGGGGGTCTTTATTGCAATTGCAGTGAAGAGAAGCAGAAGCAACAAACAATGACATACAGCAAATGACCCAGCTGGGAATCAAACCTGCAACTCACTGCTGAGGGCATGTGCACCTTTATAATACACAGCATCACCACTTGGCTATGAAATCATTCCAATTGAAGCAAATTTTCAGCAAAAATAAGCAATCCCTAGTTAACTTTCAGGGTTTAATCTTATAATTCGTCTCATGTCACAGTAAAGTCATTCTTTGTTGCTTTAAGCATGATAACTGAACAAGGCAAACCATACAAAAACATGGGGAAATTTCAATTTTTTTTTGCAAATTTTGGACATTGAAGCAGGCCCACATAAATGACTAACTGAAAATAATCATTAATTTTGAATTGTAAAATGCTCAGTTCAGAACATATCTCAATGGAACTTCTTTAATAATAAAATTTTAGGTACCTGTATTAAAAACTGTTACTTCTAAGAACAGTTTTAAACATTTCAATGTAATCAGATCTTTTAAAATAAAAATCTGTATTTCTATCAGACACTAAAATCTATAATAAGTTATTTTCTAGAAATAAACAAAAGAATCTGGGTGTCCACTGTCCAAGGTGCAACGTCATAGAACTTAACCCAGTGGGCCACTTAAAAAAAATAAGCCTCCTGAATATCAATACAGCCAATAAATGGTGTTTACCAGCTGCTGCGAGGAACTATTATGAAGTGAAATGAAAACATAAAAGCAGTGCTAGCAGATCCCCAGTGGAGCAGACAGAGCTGTGTGCATAATTTCAATCACACAAGTGATGGAGGGCAATAAAGATGAGCGACAATGTATTTAAGAGTTCGTTCTGTACTACGCGTGGTACAGATTTAATGTGTTGTCTTAGATTGAACGTCTTCTTTCTTTATCCCCTTTCATCTCCAGAGACCTAATTATTACTTATCCTACTGAAAGCACGTGCACACACATACACACACTCATAACACACTTACACAACGAAGACAAACATCTCTGGGGCTTCCAGCACCCAGACAGATGCTCCCAAAGAGACAGACATATAGGGATATATCTGATAGCCATTCTGCTAGATGAGTCACAGCAGAGGGGTCCTGGCATGATGTCACTCACCTCATCCTTTATATCACTCACTCATTATGGTTTAATATTTTTTTAAAAGCCACCAAATAACAAAACAAGCAGCCCTAAGAGACGCAAACGACATTTCATGCACTGTAGTTGCCTTTCTTGCATCATCAACAAGTTCACCAGAGGCTAACTCTGGCAGATTATTCTGAGAAACTAAAACTAGGACATCAAACTGTTAATTATACACACAGCTACATCATTACCAGCTCAGCGCTGACTACTGGGAGGAAGCAGACAGATTAGACTGATCAGATGGATTAGAGGTATAAACTAACAGATACAAAGAAAAACACAACAATGTAGAAAGATGGACGTCTGCCTGTTACTGCACAGAGCAGGACTTCGAGGCTTGTAACTTTATCTGCAGTGCTTTTGCAATAATGACAAAACTATTTCACTGGATTATATCACTTTCATCCGCGAATATTACTAAATATACACTTGTACGCTATAAATAGTGCAACCTCTTCCACATCTTCATCCTCGATTGCTGCTCATTTCTAAATATAACACTGCAAACAAAAGGAAAAAACTTAAAAATAGACATTAAAAGACATAATTCAAAGCTACAGGAGCAGACCAATGTGGCTCCCAGATATTATTTTTGGAATCCTTCATTTTGTTCTCTGGAGAGTAAGGAGTGTTGCTGTTGAAGCTGCTGAGAATAATAAAATATTGGTGCAAAGCCAGAAAAAAAATAAAAATGAAAAAATCATCAATGCATCAAAGCTCTTCGGTGGCCGAATGTGCAAGGTTTTAATATGTACACTACTATCAGGTTTACCCTCTCTAATGGCTAAAATCTGCCAAAAAAGGAAAAGAAGGCATATATGAGGCAGGTTTTCAAACACTTTAACAAATAGATCCTAACATTTTTATTTTTGGTCAAGCAACACATCTTAGATTCCCGGCTGGTGATTTTTTGTAGTTTTTAAACCCTCCCAAACAATGTAGGGATTGAAAAAAAAGGCTCTGGCATGGTTCCAGCAGCTGTGGATATCAGGATTTCTCAGTATACAGCAGCAGCTAAAATTTAAATTAAAGCAAGAAGCAAAGCATGCATACGTTTTCTGAACAGATAAAATAAATATTGGTCATATGCATATGAATCAAGCTCATTTCCTCTCATCCCCACCCTATCTCCCTCTCTCAGTAACACACACACACACACACACACACACACACACACACACACACACACACACACACACACACACACACACACACACACACACACACACACACACACACACACACACACACACACACACACACACACACACACACACACACACACACACACACACACACACACACAGCGGCGGCGGCGGCGGCAGCATCCTAAGCCAGAGGCACTGGCCAGAAAAGGGATTACGACATCGCTTACTTTGGAGGACCACGGCTGCAAGCAGTTGGCATAGCAACGGACCAGGAAAGCCATTTCCACAGGAGGGAGGGTGCTAGCGAAGGGAAGTTTCCCCCCGTTCACCAAGAGATGAAGAAAAAAATAAATAAGTGAAAGAGCAGGGCAAGGGCTGACGCCACTCTCTTTGCTGCAAGAGGAGAACTGTCCAGAAGGTGCTTTTTAAAAAAAGAAATCCTTTGCTGATTTGGTGGTTAAAGGCGAGAAGATTAGCTGGATGACTGTCAGATTTCACTGCAGAAGGAGACTTACAGTCAACACAGATCCGTTCATATGTCAGGGTTTCTTTCTTCTGCTGAAGCATTCAAAGGAACTGCAACAGAGAAGCTTTAAGAAGAGAGAATGTTTCAAACTAAATCCAAAGGAGGAGGAGGTTGCATGGTCAGAGATAAAAGATAAATCCATCCAACTTAACATGCAAGTTAAGCAGATTTTTCTGTTAAAAGTTCAATGCAGAAACTCATTGAGTCCATTCTGCCTTCTTTGAGATTCACTTCTTTGAAGAAGGTACCACTCCTCAATAGACGGGCCGGTGCTGAATAAAAAGAGGGGCTTGTCTGTGCATCTGCAGCCCCCAGGGAAGTAGCCTCTTGTCTGGCTTCAAGTCATCCAAACAATCCCCTCTCGCCTCCCAAAATCCTGGATCATTTGCCTGCAGCTTTCCTCTCCTCCTCATTCACTATCTGTCAAACTCCTTTCTCTTGTCTCTTTAGAACTCTTTATCTCTCTATAAAGCTCCAGTGGTGCATGTGTGGACCCAGCGGTGCAGCTTCATGGCATCGGGGGTAGCTGGGGGGGCAATGATCCTGCTCCCGTACCCCCAGCTTCAAGCTCTCGTCCCTGGTTAGCGCTCACACCTCTCGCCGGCACTTCTCCTCCCCCTCCCGCCCTCGGAGAGAAGCTACCGTGGATAGATGCTGCGCGGTGGAGAGCCAGCCGCTAATGGGAAACTGAGGAGAGAAGTGAGAGCGAGGGAGGAAGGAGAAGGGAGGAGAATCCAGCTGAAAAAGAATGACATCACCTGTGCAGCGAGAAAGAGAGAGAGAGAGACAGGGAAAGAGAGAGAGAGAGGATGGGAGGCGGCATGGATGAAGCGAGCGGGAGGAAACTGCATTAGATGGATTGGCTGCTGAGCAGATGTGGATGAGAGAGATGGACAGAGAGGGAGACCGGCAAAGACACAGATAGAGGAAAGCAAAGGGAGCATCTCTATTGATCTGCTGGTAACATAAAGCTGAGTGAATTGAGGCAACCCCTCCCCTTTGTGAGTGTGCCGCATAAATTATAAAAAAAAGAGAGAAAAAGAGGGGGGGAAGCATAAATCACGGAGCCCCTATCAGATACAAGGACAGACAGTGGCGGTATTTTGCCGAATGTGAACATGCGACACAATAGCACAAGCCGATAATAGGTTCTCCCCCCCTCCACAAAGCCCCCGTCTGGAAGATTTGCGACACGGGAGACAGAATTTGACGTACAAGAAAGAGCCATTAATCACAGATAAGTCAGTGTAATACAGTACATAGCTGGGTAAAACCCCGAGGTAATAAAGGCATGAGGCTGAACAGTCTGCAGCTGTGAAAGACCTAAAGCAGACCTGGTTCTGACAGGACCGACAAATAATCCTGAGTGCGGTTTACTCCACTTGAAGCATCAGAAAAAGTTGGACTGACAATAAAGTATGCTTTGTCAACTAGCAATCACTGATCTAATCCCAGCAAGTTCTGATTTGGGGACATAAAAGTCAAAAAAATGCACACTATCTGGGTGGAAACAGACCTAAAAGTGGTTAAAAAGTGAAAGTTTATTGACTTTTTCAACACAAAACACAGTCCAGACTACTCACTGAAACAGCAGTAATCTGCAACCTTGACAACTAAAAGTTTTTGCCAAATCATCAATCAATACTTAATGGGAATCACAGCCCTTTTAATGAGAGCAAATAAAAGCAGAAACTTAGCAGGAACTAATGGCAAAAACATGACTTGATTCAGTGATCTTTAGTTTCCATCTTCAGGCTGTTTTACTTCATTAATTATTAGCGGACACGTCGGGAATATAAATACTCATTTTTTCTCAGGGAAAAAAGGGGCATTTATCTCCCAAACTGAACTATAATGTCGAATTTTTGAATACGTTTTCAGTTTTTCCTTCGAGACAATTCAAATCTCTTCACTCTGAACACACAGGTCAAGAATTTCTAATGTCAACTTTATCGTGCAATTTATCAAACTCAGTCAAAATAATGCCAAAAACATCACTTTAGCAAGTGACTTCTATGGCATATTTAATTCCTAACCGATTTAGCTGCATGCTTTGCTTCATTTGGAAGAACCCTGCATCCTGATTTGCAGACATGCTAATGACTTAAATCCTCTAAAATAATAGGTTCAGCGCAAACATGTAAATAATTAAAGGGCCAATCAAGCGTTTTAATTTATTTTGGTGCCTCCGTCCACCTTCGTTTTTCCTCTATTCCTCCTGCATTATCCAGCATGCATGCTCTAGTGTTACTGATGCTGAGACAAAGATGAGAGCGCGAAGGGAAGAACTGAAAGCAGAGACAATGGAAGCTGTCTGGCTGTTTGAACGGCTGATTCTCCTCTCGCCAGACACTTCAAAGAGGGGAGGATCTTTCTCACCATCTCCCTTTCTGATATCCCTATAGCCCCCGTCACTTTGTGCTTTTCTTCCCCCTTTTCTAAGTTAAAATCCCCACTGTTTGCCATCGCCGTCTCCCCTTCATTGTGTCTTAAATTAGCTGCTTTTTTCCTTCCTAAGTACGCGTCCATCTTCAGTGTCCGCCTCATTCTCTCTCCCTGCTCCTATTTTTACACTTTCTGCTTGCTGCTACGAACCAGGATCCCTACCCTCGATTCTCCCTCCTCTGTGAGGCGAAACACACCTCCCGACTGGGAATGACATCATCTTTTTACTCGGCGGCCAATCGGACGCAAGCACATGGAGCCCTGCCTTCAGTGGAGCCGCTATGTACACAAGAGAGACGGCAGGGAAAAAGAGAGGGATAGAAATAGATAAATAGACAGATATATGGCGAGATAGACAAAGAGATAGCGACGCAGAGAGACAGATGGATAGAATTAAGGTGGTAGTGGGCTAAAAACATGAAACAAACACACACACACACACCCCTTAACCCCCACCTTTCCACATGAATGAAATTACCAAACACTGAATGGATTAAAGACTCCAAGCCTAATGGAAGGGTCTGTCACTGAGTGTGTACAGTAAGTGCGTTTCAGAAAGAAAAAGCCGTGCTTGCGATGTGTGTGTGTCTGTGTGTGTTAGTGTGTGCTGGCTGCAGTCTTTTCCCTTTCGTATACTAGTATGCGCAGCACTACATCATCGTCTTTCCCTGCCATCCAAGCCCTTAGCCCTAATAAACGCACACACACACACATCTGCAGCGTTTGCAGTGCTTCACAGAAATCATAACAAAGTTTGGAGCTTCTTTAGTTAAGCCCCAGTGGGTTTGTCGGTTCCAGATGATCAGCAGATCTTGACGCTACATGTCTTTCTTCAGTTAAATATTCGCAACAAATAGAGATACTGATTAATTAATAACCATCTGTTAAGCTATAAACCAAAACTTTCTCAACATTTTGCTCTTTTTTTAATCAATAATTGATGGAACACATTAATACATATTAATATGTTAGCCTAATGCATTCCTAAGGACTCTGAGCATGTAACTATAGAAAAACAAGTCTCTGGTGCACGCTGATGAGTTTCACATTTCTTGTAATGGAAAGAGAAAAAAACAACAACCAAAAGAAATACAGAAAACGCCACATGCACCACAAACTCACACTACAATAAAAGAAAAACAACCACTGAACTAAAATATCCAGGAAGGAAAACATAAGGCAGATATTAACACTGTCTCTATAATTCTGAGACACTCCCAATAATCCCACAAGACAAAAGCTGCAAGCTAGAAAACAGACATTTCATTTGCGATTTAAATGTTAATATCGACCTGCTAACTGTACGTGCCGGTAGTGATCTGTGTTAGTCCTGTATGTGTTTTGAAGTATCTTATATATAAATTAAACTCTACAGACAAGGCTGTCCTCACTTGCTCTATTCTTTATTAGTACAGAACAAAGTAAAGAACACAATTACCAGAAGAGCTGCCACAATCAACTCAATCAAAGTATCTTGTGGCACCTGCCCAACTGAAGATGTGGTAATGCAGTAGAAAGAAAACAACTAGCAGTAAGCAACAACCTAGGACAAAGAGTCACAGCGACACAAGGGCAAAAGTAAGAAAGAGTGGGGTAAATGTCTCACTAATAAATAATATCACCACACATCTTCATATTGTGGCGGTTTAGAGGCCTTTGCATGGATTAAGTTCCATTTGAGAAGCAAAATAAAGATAAAAAACAGTAGTTGTACACTTCTTGCGAACAGACATCTACATAGACATTTGCAGGAGCACCTGATAAATGTTCAGAAAAAGTTCAGAAAAGTCAATCGTCTCGTGTCGTGTGTCTAACTGAAAAAGTAAAGATGCACACACACTTGTCTGCAAAACGTTTCTCACAGGACTGTTTATTGTAACTGAACATAACGACGTGGGATCCGAGAGCAAAACACGGAGCAGGATACACGTCACACAGGAAACACTTCCTGGAACAGTCTGTATGAGGCTGTGTGTGTTTCGTGTGCATGTGTCAGGTGAAGTCAGGTGAACAAGACAGAAAGACAAGAGGCGAGAACTACAAATGATGACAAAGAAATAATCAGAGAAGAAAAGATGAGGAAAAAAAAAGCACATGGCAAAAGAGAGAGAGACCGAGATAGAAAAAAAACTGCCTTGGGCTTGTGTTTTTGACCATAAAATGGAAATGTTTTTGGTTTTTATGACTAATTCTGGCAGGCGCCGAATGACAGGAAATGTGACCTGTCCAATTGCGAGTTGTCAGACAGTCGCAACCGTTGTGCAGTTAGCAAAGACGAGACACATCGCATCCTGTGTGTGTGGTTGTGTGTTTTGTGTGTGTTGCTCGGCGAGGCGTGGCATGGCTCAGTGATTACTGAGGGGGTCCTGTCTCTCTTTTGTCATTCAGCCTGACGCTACCGAGACAATTGCCCCCATGGGGGACCACACACACTAATTTCTGTACCCTCACATGGTTCCACAGAACGGCCAACTGCATTCTTTGTGTCTATTTGTGTGTGTCTTTGTGGGACACTGGCAACTGCTCACAATCAGCTCTGCTGGGCTAATTAAAAAGAGTCAGCTGACAAAAGTCTCTGTAGCTCTGTAACACACACAGCTGTGAGCGCACACACACTAGCACGAGTTATTAAAGCGTTATATTTCTCTGTTGGCCGCTCAGTAACTTCCATAAACAGCCCAGAGTCTGACACGGCATCTCTTTTACAACGCAACTAATGAGAGGAGATATAAACCGGTGCCTCACACAATTCTTGCAACACTGAGGTGAGATTAAAGTTTGGCAGCTTCCCTACAGACACGAAACAGCTTGTTTGAGGTGCTACACAAACCTACTAAGGCCACAGCTAAAGATGACTTTCATTATCAAAGAATTTCTGATTATTTTCCTGATAAATTGATGAGGAAAATAGCACACACCTTTTGATACAGATACCTTCTAGTGTCACTCCTTCATTCCATTTCCCACAGTTATTCACAATTTCTTTACCTTTTGTCGTTACTGTCTGTCAGATCCTCCTATTACTTTTTGGTGTCACATCTTTGCTATTTGCATCTGTCTGCCAGAGCCCTTCATTCAACCACCTTTTGTTCTTTGTTGCGTTACCCTCTGTTACTCAAATCTGATCATTTTCAGTGTACAGAAGCCAAGTACACCAAGAATGCCAAGTCTTGTTCACACACACATCCGAAAAAATACAGAAACTAAAGCTGCAAGCAGCGTTGATCGGGTCCTCGCAAAATCCAAGCATGTCCATCAGGTGGCGCTGCAACTGAGAGTGTATTTTAGCCTATAGATGTGATGAGGGCCGTAATCTGACCACACATGTAAGGTTTGAGGCAGATTTGAGCATGGACAGACCAGTTAGAGAGCATTTCCTGTTTCATGGTGAAATTCTTGAACTTTCCAGCTGCCATTTTTACGCCCTCAGACTTCTGTGGAGCATTTTGACAGCTTTTGATCACTCATGTCTGCTGTACATCCTGGCCAGATTTCAGCTCTGTCGGGGATACCCTGTTTGAACTTACAGCTTTTGAAATTGGCCCAAAATCATCCAAAATATGTCATATAATTCAAATTGTCGACTTCCTGTTGTGTTTTGAGCATGGCTGTAATAGACTTTTACGTGCGTCTTGATGTGGTACGTATAAGCACCAATTTTCATAGCTGTAGGTGACACATACTGGCTGTAGTAAATGTTTGAACGTTCCAGGTGGCGCTATTGAACCGTTTTGGCACACACCTATACAACTGCCCTGAAATATCAAATTTTTCGCTGGTCCTGATGTGTGTGCAGAGTTTCACATGCGTTCGAGTATTTTTAGGTCGTCAAATTTCAGTTTCAAAAACAGGAAAAAAATCTCGGAATAATAATAATAATAATAAACGCAAGGGTTTCAAGAGGGTCCTACACACCTTTGGTGCTCAGACGCCAATAAACGTTCATGCATCCCACACAAAGAGACAACTAGGTGAATGCTGTGACCGCTGCCATCTGATCAGATGTGTTTGTGAGCGTGTGCATGCTTGGTATGTGTTTATGTGAGTGTGTGTATCTGTCTGACAGACAAGACAGGAATTCCTGCCGTTTAAATCGGCCCTTCCCTTTCCGACCGGTCTCTGCAGAAAGAGGCTGTGAAAGATTCAAGTCTAGAGGAGCTTCATGTGTAAAAACATAAAGGAGGGAAAATCCTGCAAAATAACTGCAAAGGTAAACAAAGTAAATACTGGAACCACGCTCCTGCAAGCGTTGACACCCATCTTTGTTTCCACCTTGAGCTCTCCAGTAAAACGTCATTTTGAAATATTGAGATGATGACGTGTTTTCTCCACAATTTCAAAAAAAAAAAAAAAGAAGTGATAAGTGACGCACACAATGGACGAACAGCATCATCACAAACAGTACGAAACAACCAAGACCAGAAAGACAAATTGAAAGCATACGAGAGGAGACAGCAAGGCAGAGATGAGCACGCAAGAGAAAAGAAAAAACAAGTTAAGTGAGAGGAGGAGACTCATGGATGAAAAATTTAAACAAGCAGGAGGGAAGGAGAGTGGGGTGATAAGAAGGAGAAGAGCTGCCAGTGGGAATCTACAAGGTGAAAAAGAGGTAAGGGAGGAAGAATAAAGCCTTTGTTTTCTTCAGGATGCTTAATTTCAGCGAGCAAAACATTTATTCCCGTCACGTCACTTCACTAAAACAGGACAATTTGGAAGTTACAGGGTAGATTTTGATTGGATTTTGGATGGAAATGGATTAAAAAGAACTACTTCTAATCAGAATTTAAATGAAATTCAGTGTAGTGTGGGCATATTTCATAGAAAAACTAAAACATCATCAAAGCACAAACAGAGTGAGGATGAAGGTTAGACAGCAGGAAATAGCAGAGAGGAGCTATGATGGGAGGATAAGTGACAGAAGTACGAAGGAGGAGGAGGAGTGCTGGAAGGAGGAGGAGAGAAGAAGCAGAGAGGAATATAGAGAGGGAGTTCAACAAGGTTGTCATCTTAGTGCTGCTGATGTAATCCCTAAAATTAGCAGCAACAACAGCCGCAGACAGTGCCCCACTGGTACACTGTGCTGCCCAACGTACTGTACTCCGCATGCACTCATGCACATGCGCACTGACAGGATGTCTGCAGCCTCCAAAAGCCCATTTTAGGAAGAATTTTAAATGAAAAAAATTAAGAAACTAAGCTTGCAAACTACCTGTTATTAAACTGAAATGCTCATACTCATAAAAAACAGATAAACAGCATAAAAAGGCACCTTTAGCATAGAGAAGCATATACACTGAAATAAAAGACGTACACATTCAAAATTATTCTAGAAGGAACCACATACAGCTCGAACAAACCACATTTCACATGTCTGCCTTGCTGCAAACCTGTGCATGTTCCTTGTGCATGGACAATGTGTGCAGTGGCAGAGCTGAAGCACTGCTTGGCGACTGAGGTCTGCGGTTTGTCGGCCGTTTGAAGGCATCAGTCCAAGACTGAGTCGAGTATTTTGAGCCTGAGTCACAATTCGAGGAAGTAAACAAGTCATTGATTGGCACATGATCGCTGTACTCGACCCTGCCAGCTGTTAGGGTGAAAAATACGTTGGTCTCTTTTGCTTAGTTTCTGTGCTTGTTGACAGTTATACGAGGAATGGCTTCTCTCCATTTTTTCCCCCTACTTTGCAGTAGACAGACGTAGCTGATGTGTGACTTACCAGCGTTAAAATAAACTCAAAGCATTGCATTTTGGGTGTAATCCACTGGTTCTTAAAAAGGCCTAGGTTTGCCCTCTTGAAGACTTTTTACAGGCAGAAATTACATTGTTTTGTGTACAAATGGGAACCAATTCAGCTTAGTCTGATGACGCATTACACAAACAAACAGCAATACATCCCAATAAAAATAAAAAAAAGTATGGAAAAAGGTCAATGACACAGTCAAAGTTTTTTGTATACATGTCACTACAGACCTTTGCGAGGCTATAGAAAGCTTTATTTCTATATATGTTTTGTTTTGTTTTGTTTACATACGTATATTAATTAGTCAGGTAAATTCACATAAGGAATAATGTTCTGGAGTCTTAACCAAAATATGTAAATTGGTAAATTAGGCAAATCTGAATAAAAAACATATTGTCGTGTCTTAACTATAATATTTAATTTCATGAAGTAAATTTGCATAATCAATAATAATAAACCTTAATATTTAAACTAAAGTAGGTAAATTTGCAACATCAATCTTATTTTTCTTTTGGAAGAAATTTTCTTAGTTCAGTCAAATAAAATGAAGTCTGACATTTTGTTTGTAACCGAAAAGAGGCAACTCAGTGAACTCTCTATAAGGTGTTATTTGCAGTCATCATGTGCTTCTTGCAACTATTAACCCCAGATAGACTCATCTGTCCTTTACGTCATCCTCAACCTCCCTTCTTCACACTCCGGTCTTAACCCTTGTTGACCTTGCCTTTCTCTCATCCCGTCCTCCCATTAAATCCCCATGTGACCTTCCCACAACCTTTACCTTTCCGCCTCATCCCTCCATCCCCACATCTTATCACTCCACCTTCTGCTAGACGCCCACTTTTTTCTTTTCATTACCTGTCAACCCCCATCATCTTCTATTCCTCTTTTCACCTTCCTCTCTCCTTCCTCAACTCCTCTTTCTCGATTTGACCAGCTATTCTTACCAGTTTTTTAGATCCTTGATTCTTTATCACTCCTTTATACCTTTCCCAGCAACTCTTTCTTAGAGTCAGTTATTTCTTTTCATTTCTCCACCTCTTTTTCTATTATTTTTCGACCGTCAACCACTCTTTCCATTCTCTCATTTCCCATTTCTTCCTTCCTTATATCCTTCTCCTCTCCCTCCGCTTGCCTTTCCTCTTTGATTCTTTACAAAGGTTATTGTTGTGACATCTCTGCTCCACAATACATTGGAGAGCGAAAGGAAAGCTGGAATAATGGGAGATGACATTTGATAGAGGTCATAAATCTACAAAATAAAAAATACATTTCTGTTGTCGGAAGTGTCTCCTCTCATTGAGTGACCTAAACGTCAATAGGTATTTTTCCCTTTTTCTTTGCAGTAAGAGTGGTTTTAATATTGATAGAATGCATTTCCATCCACTACTGCGATGCAAATATTAGATGTTGATGGACTTCAAGAACTGGTTCTGAAGCCTTGGTGTGCCTACAATGGATGCATAGTTGTTGTTATTTGATGACTTCCTAGTCCACTTGGAGGACTCTATTCCATACTTCCACAGCTGATCAGCATCTGCCTATTACACGCATGCACACTAGTGGAAATTTGGCATTTGTGTTAAGCTGCATCTCCTCATTGGTCAACAATGCAATCTCTCTCAGTGGAACAGCTTCAAATCTATTCACTAAATCTTGCCTCTACTCAGACACCAGCTTGGCCAAATGTACAAAGTATCTTTTGCAACATTTCAGTGTTGTTTTTCACAAATTTCCTGCATTTCAGCTTAGAAGTTTTAATGAGCAAATTGAAAATTACAACACAGGAAGGGAACCACAGAACCAACTGACAGATACGTGTAAACAAGGATTAAAAAAAATAAATCTGATGCTTCTTGCCTTTCCTGTTCTTGCAGAAAAGTGTTACTTTTCTTCATGTCAATTATCATCACCCACTTTAAGAACTGTACACCCCTGCTGTTGTAATTACTTGACAGTTCAACGAAGCTGTTTTCACACATGCACATCAGCCCTGAACCTTGAGGAGCAGGAAAACTGTGAAAAGTGTGAAAACACAAACCTGACACCAGTAGCTACCTTGTACAAAGTTCGTATAATGAGCAATTGAACCAATGTGTGAATGGAGCAGGTAATTAACAGGAGAATTTAAGCAGATAAGAAGTTTGTACGGCTGCCGCAGAACTGAAAGAATACATAGAGCGTGAAAGAGAGTGAAAGAGAAGGGTAATTTACACAGCGCCGCCAAAAAGACAAACTGGAAAGACAACAAGATTCAGACAAATTCAAGGCAAAAGACTGAGCTGCTGATACTAAAAAAACGAACAAGTTTTGCATCATGTCCTGCCTGCTGACCACTATAGCCATGCCTCCCTTGAACCAATTTGAGTTTTGTCAACAGTGAGGATGGGTCTGAAAAAGATAACCTCCTGTTTGTGCTACATGTGTGATTGCTTGGACTCTTGATATAATTAAATTAGGGCTCTCAAAATTAACGCGTTAATGCGGATTAATACATCACCACGACTAAGTTGACTAAAAATTTTAACGCAATTAGCGTATTTGCAATGTAGAATGACTTAAAATCCCTGAAGCTAAATTTCTCTAATTAATGATTTTGTGGAAAGGAGGTAAAATGAAACGTGATTAATACAGAATCAAAATGAATCGCGATTAATCGAAATTAATCCACAGCACCCTGTGATTAATCCGATAAAAAATTTAATCGTTTGACAGCAGTAAGTTAAATCTATTAAATATTCACCAAATTTACTTGACATAATTTGCATCAGTGAAGCTAAAAACAATCACTATCTTACCCAAATATCAAATACCACAATAAAGATTACAAAATTAAACTAAATGAAGCAGCTATATTTATAGATCTTCTACATTTTGAGTGAAAAAAATACAGATTTTTGATGTTATGTCCTTCCTCGTTCTTTGCTCTCTCTTTTTCCCTGGTTCTCCGTCTCTCCCTGGGGCCCTGCTTAGTCTAGCGGTGGAAGTACTGGCTCGAGGCCCCTGGGGCTTCGCTGGCCCCACCTGCATTCTGATAGAATGAGACCAGATGAGCTCAGGAAAGGACTGGCCGGGGGCTTTAAAACATAAGCAGCCCAGAATGCTTTGCGCAAGTACAGGCAAAATGAACAGCAACACGGGCATACATGAGTCTGCCACACTTTTATACGCACTGCCGAGAAGCACTTAAAAAAACACACAACTAAAAACCTAGACACACCCAAACACTAAGAAATAGCCACATGCTTAGCACATGTGCTGCTCTACCGGCACAGATTTCCAAAACCGTGCACGCACGCACACACGGTAACGTCGATGAAAATAAAGCCAGGAATATTATGGGAATGTTAACAACTTCATCATTCAATGATGCCAAGCAAAACTCTATAAAACTGACCCAAACCGCTGAGCTAATTCCAACACAATCAGTACAGGAAATTGACTTTTTCAACAACACACCACAGAGGCTAGCGCGCCACAGATTTCCCAGAAATGTTCGCTGTTTGACCAGCCTGTTCAACTTAAGGAGCAGATAAGCAGAAGGAAACCTCCCAGTGTGATAGTATAAAAATAACCGCTAAGCAGAAGAATCTTGCCTCGTCTTGTTGACTTTCAAATCCAAGGGGAGGATGAAAGATGACACACAGAAATTATTGCACGAGTCTTCACACCAGGTTGACAGTGCTATGACCAAGCATGGGCATGAGTCACACCTATGACTTGTCCACCACACGAGGGACGTAACCGTAGATTTAGCCTGATTGTAGGCAGTGATGCGAGGGTAATTTGAGTAATGTAGCCCCATGACGAGCACAAGCTCATCAAATTGAGTTAAAATGATACTACAAAAGACACCGTCACTGTGATAAAGTCATCGTTAATGGATCCTGAAACAGAAAATGGCATTATATGAATTTTGAGAGTCCCTCTTGTTCTGAAGTGCTGAAGGGTAAAAGCGTGGAAGCTGCAGAGTCATCATGACATTACTTTATCAAACAGTGGGCAAGCTTGAATAGATAACAGATGACAAATACACAGAAAAGCAGGCATTTTAACTTTCCTACTCAACCTGAACCAAGCAGAGGTGTGATTGGCAGAACTGGAAGAATTATCCCAAGTGGAGTTCATTATATTCAAACATGTGTAGGAGCTGCAATGTTGCGTTAGCATTCTGTTTAACCCCTCAATTAAACCATTGCACAACAGATATTTGTGCAGAATTCCCCTTGCTGTATTTAAGATATTTTTTCAAATTAATATTTGTATCTTAAAGCATTTTATTTAATTTGAATGTCAAGTCATTTTAGTGCAGTTTATGCTGATATTGCTGTAATGTGTTCACTTAGTTGTGGCTGCGTATTTGAAAGTTGTACCTTACTGACATCTGGCAGTCAGTACCAGTTATCAAACTAGTCTTTTAGGGGTGGAAACTCAACAAGCATCAAAGCAGCGGAAACACGAATTATGATTTTTGGTCAGAATGTTCAGCAAAAAAAAAAAAAAAAAATCTCAGCGTAAACAGGATGCGGAGATTTATGAGTTGAGAATTTACCCTTGAGCTGAAGTGACAGGCTTTGCGTACAGGCAGCTATATTACTAATCTATCTCATCTTTACAGCCGTTTGTAGCCATTTTGAAACTTCCACATGGACGCTTTACAGCAGCAGGATGATGCCTTTTCAATACATTGTTCAGATCCAGCAAGATAAAGGACAATTACGCAGTCAAATGCAAAGATGTTTTGTGAATTATCTGTTGTAAATCTTATGGCTAAGGTCTCCTCAGATCTTAAATTCTTGCTGTGAACAGTGTGAACAGACAAAATAAATCACATTTGAAGCACATTTAATCACTGATATCTGGCTGTAGAGCATTTGCTTGTTGTTTAGGAACAACTCAGGCTGTGATTTGTTGCTTTCTGTGACTACACACATCAATAACATATGTGAACGTGACTACAGTAAAGAGCCTTCAGTGGTTTTCATCAACCTCCCCCTCTACCTTAAGGAATTTCATTATAGTCGCTCACTGGTGGTGGATGCTTTACATTATTAATGCAGGTATGAAAACTTTGCTCACGTGTGACCCAGGTTAAACTGAGGTATGAAACTGAAGTTAAAGTGTTCTGTAGGAAAAAAAAAAAGAAAAACGCAGACGTCAGACGCTTTGCCTTCTGACACAGGAAGTCAGCCGACCACAGACCTTGCAAAAGACGCAGTGTTTCCGGTGTGATGTGTACCGACGCGCGATTGCTTCAAAACAGCAGAGAGGATGCTGCTTCATGCTCCAAAAGCACGTCCAAGATGCATCTAGTTAGATATAATAAACACTGCTTTACACAGTAAGACATAACAAAAAAACACAACTTTTCAACGAACCTCGCGTGTTTACATTCACACTCATAACCTGTGAATTTAGCACGACCTGGGCCTCTGAGACGGCATAACATCACTCATTCCCGACTCTATCCCACTGTTGTGCATACTGAACTATCCTGTGCAGATGGCTGAACCTGCTTCATGTTAAATTAATGATCCTGGGGTGCCACGGAGTAGCCTGGCTGTAAAAGCCCTTACAGCAGGCTTCCCCTGCAAGGCAAATGAGGTGATGGGTTCCTCTATCCATCTTCCTTGGAAGAGAAAGACAATAACCCAGCGAGGCATCTGATGTCTAAATGAAGAGACTTTCTCTGTGTGTATCTGTGTCTGTGTCCATGCGTGCATGTCTGCGTGTGGTATGAGTCATTAGTGATTCCCAGCGGTCTGTTATAGCAGTGAGAGAATGCACGCTATCTCCTGTGTCTCGTCTCCACTGTTGAGGATTCAGGTTTCTGGATCAATGATAGTCACAACCATCTCACACAGAATAAAAAAAAAAAATGACCTTATGAAACAAACCTTCCCCTAACTGTCTTTCTCTGCCTCAGGAAATTTTAAAAGAAGCCAGTAAACCAACTCATTACGGTGATTTTTAAAGAAAAGAGAGTATCAAACTGTATTCTCCGTTCAACACAAATTCCACATTTTCTACGCTTTCTGTACATGAACCCTTTTTCGGACTCCTCTCAATTCATAGCTTCAGGAACTTCATTCACTCCAAGGCGAGCCATTAAGAGAAAGAGAGAGAGACAGCAGACACCAGTACAGAGCAGCGATAATGGATTACTGATGTTATTATGGTTCAATAAGGCCTCTAAACGACATCCTCTGATCCACTGCCAGAGCCACGGTTCTGTTTGGAATGTGTCTATGTATGTATGTATGTGTGTGTGTGTGTGTGTGTGTATAATGTACATTTATAGCATGTGTTTTATCTTATTACCTCATTACCATTATATCATCACAAATTGGGAACACCCTAAGATGCAATGAAAAAGCAGAAAAGCAGGAAAATCATGTGGTGCGTCTCGTACTTAAACAGTGGAGGATCTTATGACCGCTTCGGTCACGTCTTTGCCTTGCTGGTGAATCAATTACATCAATTACAGGGACAAGGACTGTCTACAACTGATCAAGTGATCAATAAATCAATTATTTTTCACGCCATTTAGGAGAACAAATGCACTTTCATCTGCACAGCAGCAGACACAATACTTGAACTTCAATCTCTCTCTACATTCTAAGTCATGGTTCAGTAATTCTTATGGATCATTAAAAGACATCTATGATTTTTAGTGTATTTTAACTTTTTCTTACACACATATTCCACATATTTTTTAAAGTTTTTAATCACACTGTGTATGTAATTTCGATTGTAATGATGTGAAATCTCACCACAGTCTGATTTATATGATAAAAAGTCATTTGATTCTGAGCTCCATATTGGGGAATAATCAAGGTGGTGCTTTGATGACTCTCTCTCTGCAAACACGGAAAGTAAATTGTGAAAGAAACTGATTATTGGTGCCACAAATAGCACAAGTGGTCCAAAACAAATCAGAAAAAAGAAACAAATGTGCTAAAAACGTGACTAAAAACGTAAGGGGGAATCTGACAAGAATACCATCAAGAGTCATTTTAAAACCATCTGTCCTGTCAGGTTTAAATGTCTAAACTCAACAAAATCCTCCTCCATCTGTTCAGCAGTCAGTTGTTGTTCCCAGCATGCATCTGCTTATTCCTTTGTCAGCTCCCTTCCTATCTGCCACCCACAGAGTCGACAGACTGCATGTGTGTGGCAGCTTCAGAACGACCTGCTTTCCCCCCCCCAAAACGCTGCAAGTTTCTAAACAACAGGTGCCCAAACCAGGACTGACTCACTCAGGCACAAATATGCACACACAAAAACACACATGTATGCCACACACTTCAACACAAAAATCCTGAAAGATGTGGAAATACTCCAAGACAAATGTATAAGCATATATGTAGGCAATCATTCTCATTTAGTGTTTCCTCTTACCTGGTTGTTGACATAATCCTGAGGATGCGACACACCAGTAGAACATGAAAAGGGAAGAGAAACGACAACATACAGTCAAAATAAGAAACTATGCAAACTTTGTATGTCTGTGTGTGGTGAGAAGGAAATCTGTGAAGAAAAGTGAGCATGTCACTTAACACAAACCACAGAATAATACGTCATAGCACAATAATCTCTTGTGTCACTAATACATTTCTGCCAATTATTCTGTCTTGAGCTCCTCCTGCTCTCCAATCTTGCTCCAATTTAATAGAGACCTACAGTAATTCTCAGTGCCTCCTCGACTTTTGTTTTTGTCCTCCTTCTGTGGAGCAGTGCTTCTGTAGCACATCAGAGCAGATAGCCTTCCCATAATAAATGCAGTCGCAGAATAAAATGTGGCGAGATTCTTGCGATGCTGAAGGCTAGAAATGTAATTTAAAAAAGTGGAACAATCACCAAGAGACTACAGAGGCAGGTAGGGTCGACGGAGGACACTTTAAGCTCTCCATTAAGCCCCTTTGTAACGCCCCAGGGAGCTCTGCATGAGCTGGGAAAAGTGTGTATGTGAGCTAAGTGCTGAAGTTTGTGTGCGAGTGTGTGTGTGTGTGTGTGTGGCCCTTTGTGACTGTGTGTGTGTGTGTGTGTGTCAAAGTGTGGCTTCTGGTGATTAGTTGAAACTGTAACTGACACACTGTTGGCCCCAGTGATCCTATCAGAGGGAGGGAAACTCAACTTCATACAGAGGACAGACACATTCAGTTTCACGACTTTTCTTACTTTGACTGATCTAGAAAACTTATGCAAAACACTGCTACAGTACCAAGACGTCTTCAGAGACGCTGAGCTCATTTCTCTCAGCAAAGTTCTGTTTTTATTGTACGAAAAATGTAAGCGACACAATGTTTTAGGTGTTCCTCTACTCTGTGACACTGACAAAAATGCTCTGTACCACTCTGCAGTTGATACAAAGTGTCAAAAAGCATATCCAGCGCCACAACTTTGAAATCTTTTTCATCACATTCTAAATCTTACAGCCCCAGCAAACCTCAGATGAGACTGAGCAGACTGCAGAAAGCATTACAGAAAATCTATGAGGATTTTAAAAGAAGCTGAGGAGACTTTCCAACTTGTATCATCTGCCATTGCTCAGACTGAAAGTACTAATTAGTCAGAACGTCGGCAGGATTCAGAAAATAACATTTAAAGATCTTTAGATTCTATGATGATTTAAAGACTTTACTGATTAAACATGTAAACCCTATCCAGCTGTGCATATTCAGTAGAAGAAATTTAAAGCAAAGAGTGTAATTGTGGCTTATTAGGCTCCAGCGATTACTGAAAGAGCAATTTATATTTAACATGAAAGTTGTAAGAGGTTTACATTAGCTTTTAGCTAGTAGTAACAGTTTGATTCTTACCGTGTTGTAGCCGGCGGGTTCTTGGCCGTCTGTGATCAGTTCCCGCTCTCCCCTCGGGTTGACCCTCCTAAAGCGCCGCCTGGACCTCCGTTGCGATCCCTCTCTCTGCAGGAAGCCGTCGTCCCCCTCGCTGCCGTTATCCACCTGCAATACACAGTCGACACTTTCCTCAGAGTAGTAGCTTCGATAGGTTTTGCGCCCATAACCCGCAGGTGCACGGGGGCAGCTGGAAGACTGATCCACACAGTCTGAGGCTTGAGAGCATGGCTCAGAGCAGCTGCGTTTCAGGAGATCAAACTTTTGGATCTTAGGAGTCGTGTTCAGATTTGTATATTCCACATTTTGGTTGTCAATTTCTGATCCCTGCTTCTTATAATCCAAGTTTTGCGGTTTAATTTCGTTAGAATTCTGTGGGTCCGAGTTGTGATCCTCGATTGTGTTTCCTTCAGTCTTCTGTGGTTCTGCTTCTTTCTCTGGAACTTCGGAGATCTGGCCCTGCTCTTCTGCTGGCTCCTGGTTGAACATCCAGTTCTTCCAGAGAGCAGAGAGCCGGTGCCAGCGGAGCACACTCATCCGGACTCAAGGACAGGACCAGAACAACACATAAAAGCAGGAAATACCACAAGGGAGGGGAAAAAAACAGCAGGGAAACACGTCGATACAAAAGATGAATAGAAGTGCTGCGTCCAAAAATGTTGAAACAAAAATCCTGGGGGATCCCACGATATTACATCCTCAGGGGCAACCATCCAGTTTAAAAAAGAAAGAAAGGATCAAAATTAAATGAACAAACAAACGCGTCGACCACGAGGACGGAAAAACGAGCGCGGGGTCTTCTTTTGTCTTAGATTTGGCGAACGCTGCCGTCTTCTGAGGGCCAGAGAGTTCAAGAAGGAGTTCAGCTGCTCAACACGTTGCATACTGACAGACTTACTCACATGCTCGCCTGTTCGCTCTCCGTCGCCGTCTGACACGCGCACAGAGCATACACTGAGGCCACAGTTTCCTCCAGGAAACCGTAAATACACAAATATCCTCAGCAGGCAGAAAAAAACAGCACAGCACACAGATTCCGGCCATACAATTCATTCCCCGTAGACTTTTTGTGCTGGTCTGTTGTTGAAGGAGGAATTTGTTTTCTTTCTCCATTGCATAATGTGAAGGAAGTCAATAGACTCATTATGTCAGTAATGATGACATTTTTAAGGAATTTAAAAAATAAAATACGATTGCTTTGCCTTGATTTTGCAAAGCAGCTGGTTTTGCTGTTTTATCTTGCTTTAACTTTTATTTTCTACGGACTTTTGTTTAGTTTTGCTGAATATGAATATAACTTTGAATATCAGTTTTGCAAAAAATAAAAAGTAAATGCTCTTCCAACCAAATACCCCACCTCTAACCCTCCCTGTGCTTTGATAAAACTGTCAAAACTCAACACGAACGTCTGATCAATCTAGAAGGAATAGAAATATTGCATTAACTTCTCTTCCTTGTCAAAACCCATCACCCACAATGCAACTTGACTGCTGACAGCTCGGTTGAAGATTTGGCTGTTTTATGTAAGCACTGGCCAATATAGCCTCAAGCCTCTGACCTCAAGCAGAGATGAGGAAAAGGCTGCAGAAATCTGCAACATCAAGATCTGACTTCATTTTCTGAATGTCTGTCTTGCTGCAACATGAGAAAACTTCGTACACTTTGTGCAACTCTCGATGGAGACAGAGACGGAACTAAAAACAAACTATGATGCGCGAAATCTGCACATAGTCACTGCCATTTAACTCTCCTTTCTGCAATAGTATTTAAAAAAGCATTCTTTGATGTTTCTGCCCCTTCATTTGTCCACTTATCCCTCTTTTGATATGATATTGGGGCCAAGATGCGCATTATTTGCATAGTGAATAAAGATAAAATTGACTTCTTCTGACTTGGCATTTCATCATACCGTGTTTAGGGATGATCTGGGACTTTTTTGTCAGCATGTAAATGCTTAGTTTCCGCAATACATTCCATCCTTGCCTCTGTCCAGGACATTAATGTGACACTTTGGCACCCTTCAACAAGTGTCCCCTATGTTTCTGTCTCCTGTTCTCACTGACTGTTGTTCAGCGTTACAGCTTGTCAAGCTTTCTGTCAGCGTGTCTGCCTGTATGAGAAGCCAAGAGAAGAATGAAATCAACAGGATCCATGTGTTGTGTTTGAACATTTCTGAGCTTCATCATGCTGCCGCTCTTCTCTAAATCTCTTTGACTTATCTCAACCTACTTGAACTTCATCCTTATCATTTCCCTTTTCTGGGTGTTTCTGACTCTTCTGTCATTCTTTTGTCTCATTAGTTAGAAATTAACACATCAAACGCAGCAACTAACACACCAAGTGTCCAATAATTCATGTACCACATTAGTAACCTCTCTTGTATACACTGATTTATTTTTCTACACTACATGAGGGCCCAGATTTTGACTATTTTGGCACACATGTGACCAAATATATGGCAAGTGCACCTAAAAATTTTCAGTGGTCACACCAGTGCTAGTCTATCTATATGTGTCTCCATGTGGTTTCAACTGAGGTCAATCTTATATTAGAACACCTTATTTCACTGTTTTCAAGCTAATTTTCTACTAGCACATTGTAGTGTCAACAAAAAGTCTGCATGTGAGGCATTTAGGAAACATCTCCACATTCAGTGAAGCCTCTAACTGAAGTGATTAGAAGAGGTGGGAAGCTCCATGTTGGCAAGCAGAGAGCACTGTGAGGGTTTTTCTAGTAGAGGGGCACCATGACAAAGTCTTCTATGAAGCATAATGACCTCTGGCCGGTGCATTTGTTGTTCTAAGATCGTGCTCCTTTTTTCAGTGGCATATTTAACAGCCACATGCACTTCCTGTCTCATTTGCCCAGGATAAAACTCAAGTGGGCTCCCTTTGCATGCTAAAGTAGTTATTTGACAATTAACAAAGCAGCATTTGCCAAAAAAAAGATTTAAATATACAACATTAGTTTGACAGCAGATGTAAACAAAGGATTGGATTTAGGTTTGTGCCGATACTGATCAGCTAAACGTCTGATCTTGGTCTTAAGATTGTTATCAGGACATCCCTATCCACCACTGCAAATAAATTCTCAAGCTTTGGTAAACACTGAGGTATAATATTGCAAAGATTGGAGCCAAAGCCTGTCTGGCAGCAGTGCTTTTTCTGTCCAAGGATCAATGCTACTGAATCAAAAGCACAAAGTCTCTTAAAATTCTCTCCTGTGCAGCAGCAAATCCAAGCAGTAAATGACAATAAAATCTACCACTGTTTACGATATGAGCAAAGAAGAACTACCCTAAGAAAAGTCTGAGATCATTCTTATGAAAAAGAATGGGTTAAATGTACAAAAAACATTTATGGACACCTTTATTCCTGTTCACACCATGTGGTAAGAAATATGCACGTATGAACTGGTAAAAAAGGGAACACTTTAAATGCATTTCTTTTTGCTGATGGCAACTAAATTGAGAGTAAAAAGTAAGTGTAAAGCTCTGTCAAATAATGTGTATGTCAAAGCTAAAGCTAAATAGTTTTTAAAAAAAGCAAGACTGTTGTTAGAAATGTGCAAAGGAGAGACGCTGGGTGAAGGATGCTTAACAGAAAAAGAAGAAGGGCACGGAGGAAGAGAAGGAAGTTACAGAATTTCATCATTCATTCATGTAAGTGGAATTTTTTTCTGAAGGACGTGAAACACTTTAAAATTTTCCTTAGTCTTTAAACTTTTCAACCCCCTAGAACCTACAATGTGTTGATGTGCTTAGCGTGGGTTGAAAAGATGTCACAGTTTATACACACCACAAACAGTGCTGTTCTAAGTGACCATTGTGAGTTCAGTCATGTGTATTCACAGGCATCCTAGATATACAGACCTGTGACTGACCACAAAGACTGATCGGGAGACGTGACAACTGTGTTTGTGTTTGTGCTGAGAGAAAAGTAGAGGACAAACGACCACATGAGACCAGGTTTTCTGCCTTCCTGTATTCCCAAATGTAACACGCAATAAACCTAAGAACTGTGAAAAGACTCGAGTTTTATTTCTCTGAGGTAAACATCACGAAGCAGGCTGAGCTAAGACAATGTCACACATCAATCAGAAAACAGCTTTAAAATAAACCGTGAGAGAGAAGACGTGCCCTCAGAATCCAAACGGGGCTCGATAGCTGCTAACAGACAGAGGAACAAGCTTGGAGTTCTGCTGTAATATACAGACTAACTACTGCACTGTGGGTAGTTAAGAGGTGATTGACTCCGAAACAACTGCGCGAAGGATAGTTCAGCGATAAAATACCAACAGTTGTAAAAGGGGCCGGTATTGGTATCGATGTGTCCCTTCTCGCAGCAAAAAATGTCATCTTGCTTCGTTTTAATGGGCCTCATGAGACGGAGAGCCTGAAGGTAATACACAAGAAACTCTGGGGGGGGAAGGTTAGAAATGCGGCACAAGCTCATGTCGACTCTCTGACCATGTAACTATCTTTTTGTCTCACTGTGCTTGTCTCTTTGGCGGCTTGACCGAATATAACCCCGATTTATCCCATGACCAGTTATGTTTCTGACAGTCACTGCTATGAAATTACCATATTTCCCGTTTCCGCTGTGCATTTAAATATGTGCATGATGAACATCATGTCTCAGTTTACATTCCTATCTGTTTATCTGATGCTTTCCCCCTTCCAGCATGCATCAGCTAACTTTTCTAGCTCTATTCAGTCATTCATTCCTTCATTACCTCCTCCTTCCCACTGCTCGCTTGCTTTCAATTCCCTCCATTCCCACCAAACACACAATTAAAAAGCAGCCCCGCCCTGTCAGTCCGTGAATGTCACTCCTGTCCATCCTGTGACCAGAGTCATGACGAAAGCCACAGATTACATTCCCTCTACTATTCCCATGGCCCTAATTAGCTGATTGGCTGCAGTGCAGTGTGGATAAAGCTCGGTCCCTGTGCTCTATGCATTTATCTGGGAGTGTGTACGTGCACGCGAGGTCGTGTGTGTTTGCGTTGGCGTTGTTCAGGAATTTCTCCAGTGTTTTTGCTGAAGACATCATTGATAATAAGCACTCATTTCTGTGGCACTTTTGCACAGTGCTTCCCAGAAATCACTTGTCAACCACTGTGGCCACTGCCATGGTCTCCATTTCCTCAGTTTGTCAAAGAAAAGAAATAAATAAAAACACAGCCGCCGTTTTCTTTCTTTGTCCAGGTCTTGTCAGTCAAACTCGCTTTCCAGTTTTTCTACAATTTATTCCAAACAAGTCGCTACTGCCTGAAATCGAACATGGATCAATTACTGCTCTGTGTGTCACAAAAGCTTTTCTGAGAAAGACATATGCAACAGGAAAAGTAAGAGACTTCAATCACCAGGTATGGGCTGAATGGTGACTACATTATCTACCTTGCAAAAAATGGGATTTTGTTTTAACTCGACAGGTTGCAGATAAAATACCTGACAGCCATCTGCTTGCATGAGGCACTCATATATAAAAAAAAAAAAACAGCACTTTATTCATAGTGAATCCACTCCTTAGCTTTCGAAAGGCAAAACACAAATAGAATCTCCTGAAATGAAATTAACAACTAGACAATTCAATCATTATTTTTCAAAACTCAGGTGTTGTTAAATCTACTGAATCTCAAAAACACCACCAGTTGGTGTGACAGGCATGAAAATAAACTCGTCATTCTGTGCTAAACAGTTCTGTGCTTTGTGAGGGATCAATAAAGTTTATTTTATCTCTTATCTGATCTTTAGTGAACCATGAGTGACTCAGTTACAACCAACAGTCATGTGACAAAAATTCAGGGACTTTTCAGCTGACCGGAGCCAAACTGCAGGCTGCTGTTTACACAGAGCAGATAGAAGAAAACATCTTTAGTATGTAGACTGTCCATTTTTTAATGTTGGAAGAACCTGTGGGCCCTTGAGAAAATGTTGGACATACAGATTCCAGTTTTTTCAATTTTTGGAATATAAATAATCAAAGGCATTCATTTTTTTTTCTTTTTTAATGATTTATGACATTTTAACTTTGTAATACTGCATAAATACAGTTTGTATTTTGCTGTACTTCTAGCCAAGTTTGTGGTTTTCCATAGAGCGGCAGGACTTTATATTGCAGACAGAAATGAGCCTACAGTGGAGAAAGATGTCAGGAGCAAAAAAAAAACGAAACTACTTGGGGTTCAGAGGGTTAATCGAACATCCACTGATCAATTGATTACAAAATAATGTCTGTTACTCAAAGTAAGGTCATATAAAATAAAGAAATGAAAATCCCATTCTGCTCTTGAAAGCAGAATCTGTTGGAAATGTGCTAGACACTCATTCACAGCTACAAACTGTATCAGAGATGCAGCTATGCTTTGTCAACTCTCTTGTCTTTAAACAATGTTTTTATGTGTTACAAACTTTAAATTCACCTTCCTCCTTAAGAAGCCTGTGTAGAACAACAACAAAAGAAAGTCTAAAGGGGAGCGGCCCCAACCCAGTGTACTTTACTTTGTTGTTGACTTCCTACTAGTCCAAAGCTACAAAGACCCACCCTGGCCCGCAGTGCTATGCAGCAGCCTGTAGAAACATTACAAACTATTAAAGGTGGACGAGACGAGGAAATACTTGGACATTAACAACGTCCTCTGTACAGTCTCATTTCCAAGTTCTCAGACAAACATGTAAAAAAAACTTGGCATATGTGAAGACAGAAAAACTTCTCATGTTCTCCTTGAGGTTCTGATTAGCTGATTAACTCACCCTCACTCCTCTCGATTCATTCCCCCTCCACCGACGCCAACATCTCCTCACTGTTCCAAGAACACACACAGACACTCACAGTGGTTTTATTTTACTGGTTTAACGCAAACCACTTTTATTCCCTCAGCTACAAACTCATCTTTTCTTCATCAAACTGCCTTTATCTTTTGCTCCTCAGGAAACTGAGACAACTGAACGTGTTGGGTCTTTGCCCAGCATCTCACTGTCACGCAGTCATACCTGGAGCATCGACAGTATCACTCCTTTCCCTCCGGCAATAGCCTCTGAATGGACCCACTGGGGTAGTTCAGGATTAAGTGCCTTGCTGACTATTATAATCCCTTTTCATTGCAGGAAATTTACAGGAAAGTTATGGTTTTATGTCCCTGGAACTGTCGGGATGGAGTCTGCAGCCTTGAATGTTGCTGACTGGAGCAACAGAAGCCTCAAGGCTGCTACAGCTTCATAATGGTGTTTATTCACACAGTAAACCAGCACTGAAATGTCTCGTCATGAGACAGTAGTTTGAGGAGATAAAGAGAAACACTGGGGAAATCGGCGAAAGGGCAACTCGGAAAGTAAAAACATGACTCTGTGCCACAGTTGTTGCTTTATTAGCAATCTCCTTTTTCCATCACACCTTTTTCCATGTGCTAGTTATGCAATGAGCATGAGGGACTTTTAGCTCTTAAATTCAGTTGCTGCAGATCTTTGTTTGTTCCATCTGATTTAAAAGGACCACTGTTTGATAAGGTGATAATGTTCACTTTTCCTAGCCTGTGTTCTGCTCTGAACATTCCTTCTTTTACCTGTAGGCTACTAACGCCCCATTATCTAACTGGTAACTCACCACACACCCCTTCCTTCCCTTCTTCCTTCCTTCCTTTCTTTAAAGTCAACAAGGACTGCACACAAACAAACACAGCGTCCAATTGGATGCATTTCTGTAGAACATATGAATGAGAATCATCAGAAGTAATCATTTTTAATAGCATGGCTCATGCAAATATTGAAGGATTGTCACATATTTTTGGAAATGTGCTTTTGTTGTGTTGCAGAGAGTTAAATGGAAAGCTTAACATCACTCTCTATCATTTTTATGTGCTGGCTGACTTAGCTTAGCACAAATACTGGAAACAGAGTGAAGCGTGTTGCCTGGTTCTCTCACTTACCAGCCCACCAAGATGTATCTAACTGATGTGGAAAACACCAGTGTTAAATGGCAGTTGAGAGTGGCAGAGGATTTCTTTGTCAGGAACTGTAACTTCTCAGAGTTTCCATTGCGAAGAAATGTGTCAAATAAAACCAGAACATGTTGCTCTCGTACTATGGTGTAAAAGCATATTTCCAAAATCTCAGCTTTGTGCTTAAAATCTTTGACTGTTTAAAAAGCTTTTAAAGTGAGAGATACTGATTTTATTTCTGTCAGCTTTAGTGGAAGCGTGATTCCTGTAAACCAGGGGGTTTTCTTCTGCCTGCACCATTAAATAGAACTACTGTGATTAGGAAGAAAAGTGATGTTCATTTCCATGAAAATCTCACTTCAGTTTTTAGTAACAGAGTGACAGTCTGTCTACAGATGATAAGGTTTTGTTACTTTTCCACGCGCTACAGTAATGACAGTTGTGTAATTATGTTCAGTCATAGCGACAGAAATCTTATGAGTGTTTCCTGAAAAAACCTGCTGAAAAAACTTCTCAAAATATGCCAGTTTTTTGACCTCACTGTTTAAGCACAAGGTCAGAAGTGTTCAAGGTGTTTCCTTTATTTCCTATTCACAAAAGCATCAGTGGAACTGGTGCTACCTGCCGCTTTTTAGTGTGTAAAACTTGAGAGCTGATCCTGTCTCATCCCATCTGATCCTGCTAGTCCCTCTGACTCAGAGACTGAGGAGAACGAAGACAGCAGAGCAGGAAGGACTTTCAGAGAGGAAACGATGAGGGAGACACAGATTTGTGAGCACTGCAACCTTGTGGAGGCAAACAGAAACACACAGCACTTCTCGTATGCAAAACATGGTCATGAACTCGGTTTGAGCTTTATGTTCTGGCTGGTGAAAACTACAGTAAAAGCTACTAGTAATATAATAAATTTGAGAAATAAATAAAGTGTTTGTTTCAGGATCCTTTTACAAAGAAGCTACCAGTAGATTAAGGCTGGGTCTTGAAGTTCGGCTCTGCCACAACAAAATACATGTTTTGATTTTACAGAATAAATTGCTGCTATAAATCTGAGACAATGTGTAGTGACCTGAATATAAGACTACCATTCCTTCTTCAACAACGTTTTTCGATAGTACAAAGCAGCACAACTGTCCGTTAACTTTCTATTAACTTCAGAAATCCCTTTTGCAAGCATCCATCAGAAGTTACATCAGGTGGAGTCCATCTGTTTTATTACTTTCTACCGACTTCAAGCCACAACAGACCGGCTGTGATGAGGTGAAAAAGCGAACTAGGTATGAGCCATGAAGCTTTTGGACTATTTTGCAGCACAGTTCATGTACAAAACGGGGTACAACACTATGAATGCCTTCAGCAGAGACTGGAAATGTGCACCATTGTTCTCACATTTAAATAATATTGCATCTTCTCCAGCTCAGTGGTGTCCGGCTTTGCATGATCCCCTCATATAGCATGGAGGAACCTCCTCTTTACTATTTTTAACCAGGTTTTTGCACGGTTACTCTTTACATTCGGAAAGAAAATCTGATGCCAGGATTACACAACAGAACTGTCACCTTTCAAATGTACTTTACATGAAAAAAATGTGTTTATTCTACTTACAATACATTATATAAATGTACTGTGTATTATACTTTCAATTCCAAGTTGCATGGAGCTAAAATCCATAACTTTTATGTCGAAGGTAAATGGTAACCCTCTCTTTCTCTATGCAATATGCATAGAGAAAGAGAGGGGAGGGTGCAGAGAGGAAGAACAGAGATGGGGATAGACGAAAAGAAAGCGAGATGAAAGAAAGGGAGAAGAGTACAGAGGAAAACAAGGTGAAGCAGACATCAAATACACACAGGAAAAGCAGGAATAATATCAAAGGCCAGTGATGGGAGGATAAAAGGGAGGTGCCTGGGTGAGAGACAAAGACGTACAGAGCGTAATTCTGAGAGACAGGCAGCATCTCTACTCACCACAATCATTTCCGATGGCTCCAAAGTGATGCATTCACAGCCTCGTCTGCCCCCAGCTGCTTGCCAAAACTGTGGACAGAGCACACGCAGACACACAAAGTAAGTGTTAAAACAGGAATAAACCCAAGGCAGAGAGGAGACACACAGTGACAGCAGAGACGGATGCATTCAGTCACATTCGCCCACCCACAGATGAACATCCACATTATCAGGCAACGAATTACAATAATAATCATCCAAATCATTAGGACGGCCAAAGAGTGAAAGATAGTGAGGATGTAAACACAATGCAGACAGATTTAACTAAAGGAGAAGAAACATCTGTTTAGAGTGAAGAATCCTAAAACAATATCTGTATACTGGAAGCTTTAAAAATGTAAGAATTTGGGAAAGACTTTCATGTTTTTTTTAACATGATTTAGACAACCGTACAAAAGCAAACTGGTGTTCTTCTCTGATTTATATAAATTCACTAGAGCATTAGACGTTTGAGGGGCACACACAGGCAATAAATCTAATATATACACACCATAAAAAGTGGTTCTGATGAAAACTTTAAAAGAAGAATGTTCAGCTCACACATACTTCAGATCAGATGTACTCCAAGTTTACAACCGACAACTGAAGGCAACATGAAGTGGACAGTGAAATATTTACAGAGCGATGGCATTTTAGTTTACATTTTTGCATATTCTCCTGATTTTGATATTATTTTCGTGTGTTATATGTTAAAAAAATTTAAATCAAACACATGAATGCACCTAATTTTTAACTATTTATCCATGATGAATTCTATTATTCTTTTTCAACTCATCGCCTCCATGTGAAAGCTGTTTTCACTTTGTTCTGCACGGTGAAGCACTTTGTAATGTCTGTTTCAGTACGAGCTCTGAAATAAATCATTGATAATCAGTGATGTTAAATAAGAATCACGGCTATATGCCTGCAGAGTTTCACATATAAATAGCTGCAGCAGTGTGTAATTTCCATGAGTTATAAATGTTGTTCAGTGATTGAGATTCATATTCCAGAATTAGGCGTGAATACAAGCAGCTTTACAAACCTGTCGAAACTGATATCTATATTTCTTTGTGGCAATTAGTCATAAATAAACACTGAGTTTTACAAATCTGGGTGAAAACACCATATGATAACTGAAAACTCAAGTTCGGTTTCAGCTGAAGTATGTTAACAGCAACACCTCCTATAAAAATTTATTTGGAAAATAACGTACTAAAAGACGAAATTTGGTATTAAAGCAGCTTTATTTTTCACAACGGTTGTAAATGTATTTCTAAGGTGCCCTTGAGAGGGCGGAGTTTAATTTTTAAAGCAGCTTTTAGTGATTTAACACACTGTTATCTTTATAAACACACAATCCATCAGTTCCAGTTAGAAGAGGACATGTAAGCTTTCACCAGACACCAAAAAGTATCCGATAGACGGTTTTATTGGTATTAAAGCGGTAAAGTTTCATATCAGCGATTTATGGTGAAAGAAATGAGAATGTAGGTCAAAAAGCCTTCATGGTTCCCAACACAAGAGCAAAAACACAATCAGTGTTAAACCAATTTCGGTCAGTATAAAATCTAAATCCTTTGACGGATTTGCTGGGACCTTTTAGCACAACATGTAACAATGACGTATGATAATATAATATAGAGGGAATGTTTGCGTCAAACCAAGAGTTTTCCTCCACAGAAGGACTTTGGGCAGCAGAGGCTTTCACCACAGGATTAGAATTGGCATTAAATGACCAATTCAATTCGATTTACCACTTTTTACTCAGGCATTATGGACAGTTTTGTTGATCAAATGGGGAGACATAACAGGAAAAACGCCTGGACTTCTGTCAAATAAGGAAATGCCTGAATGCCTGAACGCTACGTTCTATTTACACAATGAAGTCCTAAATTTTGAGTTGCCACATGCAAAAGAACTATCTGACTGGCCATCAACAGAATACAAGCACTGTGTTACCAGCAAACAGTTTTGGAACAACACAAATCTATCTGGAGGCCTCACAGACGGGTTATTACGTCCACTGATGAGCAGGAGGAGAGCAGCTGATGTTGCGGTGAGACCATGTGGGCGAGTCTTTTCTTTTCCCGTCACATGGAGATGACGTCTTAGCTCACTCTGAGGGTAACTGGTGTGACGGTTTAAAAAAAACACAAAAAAAACTACATAAAAACAATATTTGGCTTTAACGTTGCAATATTTTCAAAGCCGTTTACAGCTGAAGTGCAGCTGATGTAACTTTCAGAAATGTGAGAACTCAAACTGACCAGAAAGAAAACCTTGAGTGGGGTGGCAATTATTTTCATTAGAATTTAAAAGTGAAAGTCTGTGATTTCTGGAGTTTTGCTTTAAATTACCCTTCTTTTTTTCTCCTGTCCTACTGTACAGAGGGTACTTGAAGGGGTCCCTGAGGTCCTTCATTTGGATGAAGAAACAAAACAGGCAAGCAACGATTTCCCTGGTCAACATCATACCTGAAATTCTTGGTTGGGAGCTTTTGACAGGCTTGTTTTACAAAAGCCTGGGAGCAAAAGCACAAATCTAAGAGCCGACGTTTCACAAGCAATCAGAAGCAGTCTGAGCTGGAGGAGATTCACTCAAACTGAAGCACAGGACATCCGTGCCAGCAACAGAACATCTGAGTGGAGACAAACTGTTCTGTGCACGAGAGGAGCAGATTTATACCCAAATGGAGCTATTTGAGAGAGGCAGGGTTTTGGGGAAAAGCGCTACAAAATCTGAAGTCAAGTGAAGAAATAATATAAAATTCAAAGACCACCATAGCAGTCGGTCAGTGAGGAAATATGTGCAGAATTTCGATTTGTTTTGACAAATTAACGGACCAAAATCAGAAGATATTCAACACTAGCAAATATTTACCAATACGTTTAATTATTTTATCACATAGGATGAATCAAAGCTGCAAACTTTGGCATTTTGGAAGCAAGTAAAAGGCAATGGTTGGTGTTTTTGTGTCCTAGTCTGGGACTACGTCAAGAGAAAGAAGGATGTGCCAAATGTCAAAGTCACACCTGAGTGTTTTAAATGTATTTGAATGCTGAGCCATTTCTTGACACATCTTTGAAGAACAAAAACCCCTCCCACTGTGAGCGCCTGTGTTCATGCATACAGAAATTATGCACGTCTCTGTGTTTTCCCCTGTACATGTCTGAGTGTGTGAGAAATCCCCCCCCCCACCTTCGTCTGAACAGCTCAATCAGTGTGTGCGGTGAACCCTGAGAACAGATCGGAGCTGTAAACATGTCTTGTTCCCTTTGGCGTGAAGAAAGTGGCGACTCAGCAGTGCTACAGGCCGAAGGAGGAAGAGGAGGAGGAGGTGGGGGGGGGCGGCTGGTTTTAATCATGGAAGCATGCTGAGCTGGGAGACAGCCAACTTTCACTCTCACATCTCGTCTCTGATTAGGTTGTCACACCGTCTCTCACACGGTCGCATCCCTTTGGTTTACAGGCTTTTTTCCTCTCCTCCCTCTGTCTCGTCTCCTCTTTTTGCCCTTCACCTCACCATCGACCCACATCAACATCCTTCCCCTTATTCCTGTTGTTTTATCCATACCATGCCCCTTCTAAATATTTCCTTCCCTTAAAGCTCTTTTTGTTGCCCCCTGATCCTCCACTTTTAACCTCCTGCTCACTTCAATCACTTTAATTTATTCATCTTCTCCTTCCTGTTTTCCTTCCTTTTCCTATGTCGAGTCCACTGCCTTTAGTAGTTTATTTTCTGCTTTGCTGTCTTTTGCTCTTCACTCCTCGTCTCATTCTGCATTCCCTTTCATCCTTTCTTTCTCTGCTTTCGGTGGGTCAAAAAAAAAAAAGAGAAGAAGCAGCAAACTTTCATCTCATCACTTCCTTAATCACAGCTTCACACCGGCACAGACAATACTCCACATCAGCCTCAGATGAAAGTCTGTCTTCATAATGTGTTCTAATGATAGAAGCTATGATGAAAGTCCTCTTTTTCACATGGTTCTGAATCGGATGAGCTGTTTTTCGACTGACAGGAAGGCTTTCCACAGTATGTTAAAAGCAAAGGGTTGTGACGAGGATGTGAAATCAAAGCTCTGCTGTGTCACACTGAAGGACGAATAAATCTATAGCCGCTGGAGTTGGAGGAAGGTGCCATTGGAATAAGACATTCTGGCTGGAAATCTCTCTTATTGTAGCTGCACTCAGCCCAAATTAGCTGTGCGTGGATTTATTTGACACTTTACCGCCACGTGCACTCAGAAACATTGTGTGTCGACATGTTCGGACCAAGATTCCCCTGAACGAGGTGAAAGATCTCTGCTGATACAGCCTTCCTGCTTCTTTTTTTTGCAACACAATTAAGGCTAAAAGGATTATATCAGGGTTTTTGCAGGAAACTAAATTATTCACTAAACCTACAAAATATTAGACACTTCATAAAGTTTCATAAAGTGCACCAGTCAGGTGAATCCAGGGACAGTAAAGCCATTATCTTTTATATTGATTTTTCCCATTTCAATACCTTTTATAGCCTTGACAGAGAGAAGAGCAGAAGTTTGGGGTGGACGGAGCTTTAAACTTCAAATGAAGCAAGGATTTCATCAATATTCCTGTCTTTAACTTGTTTATTGTATTGTTTTCAATTGTAGAAGGATCTAGTAAACTTTGTTGGCCATCTCTCGGGAAATTCAGCCTTTTCTTGCCTCTCTAGTCTGAGGTCAGAGGCCAGCATCAGCTGCAGAAAGCATTTCTACAGCTGCCAGAGGCTCACCGTCGTCTGTCAATGACGCTTCACTGAGATAGATGACTGCCAACACATGGGTTTTAACAGCAGGTCAACCAAGATTCACATTCTTAAAATTGTTCCAAACCACAGAAATGTAGTGGTATGTGGTTATGCAGGTATTTGCAAACGTGTGATGTTTCTTTCAAGATCTCTTCGAGTAATATAAATGATTAATGAGCATTTGTTTGGTTTTTTTAGAAGACATATCATGAGCAAAATAAGCAGTCATAGATAAGCAAGAATTTCTCCAATACTACAACTTGCTATTGTGTGACACAGAGGAGCTTTATAGATCCATCTGTCTAGAGGAGGTTATATCTAAGCTATTTTAATACACAGATTGTACTGTAAAACATCAACGTTTTATAACTATTTCAACTGTAATTTTTGGAATAATTGCCTTTTCTTTTGTAGATTTTCCCTATTTTATTAAAATACAGTTAATGCCAAGTAAAATAACAGTAAAAAGAAGTATTAATCTACTTGTTAAATGTAAAAAAGGAGAAGGAAATAAAAAAATGACTACATGAACAATAAGTATTTTGGAAAATTACTGTGAAATTATGTGATTTTTCTTGTTTTTGTTGTATTAAAATCTGCTAAAATATTTTTTCTCCAGTATTTGCAATTTTGTTACTGCTTATATTGGATGGATGGATGGATGGATGGATGGATGGATGGATGGATGGATGGATGGATGGATGGATGGATGGATGGATGGATGGATGGATGGATGGATAGAATATTGATGTATTACATTGTATATTTACTGTTTTTTTCAGTGTGAATATCTAGAGGTTAAATATTCTCAACTGGCTGATCAGAGAAATGAAATTCAGACATGATCTACTCTACAGTTCCCACCAGAGCACGGACACCCAAGTGTTCCCAGGGAGGAATGCAGTCGGCTGGGCTCGGCGTTCTCTCAGAACCCTGAGCCTGGAGGTCAGCCCGACTCTGACAGCTCTCTCCACACTCCACTGAGGCGAGACGCCTGGTCCCTGTCAGCACCACACAAAGCCTGCCAAGCCAGAATCCTCACTCTGTGTGTGTGTGTGTGTGTGTGTGTGTGTGTGTGTGTGTGTGTGTGTGTGTGTGTGTGTGTGTGTGTGTGTGTGTGTGTGTGTGTGTGTGTGGTCAGTTTCAGGTGCTGGCTATACTTGTGGGGACCAAATGTCCCCACAACTGTAGGAAAACCGAAAACAATGTCACTTGTGGGGACCTCATTTTGGTCCCTACAAGTTTAAAAAGTGTTTTCTTGGCCATGTTTGTGGCATGTGTGTGTGTGTGTGTGTGTGTGTGTGTGTGTGTGTGTGTGTGTGTGTGTGTGTGTGTGTGTGTGTGTGTGTGGTGAGACAGGTTGAGTGAAACAAAGAGGAGACACTGAGTTTGCTGTTGATAAAGGAGCATGATAAAGGAGAACTTCAGAGCTGTGCGTCTGGTGTACGTGTGTGTGCGTTTCTTCTTTAATCTTCTTTCCTCTTTCTATGACCCATTGCACTCCACAAAAACAGAAGAATCAACAAACTTGAGTCAACTGTAAATGAGTAGCTGAGATTGTGAGCGCACATGTGTGTACCCATCAAATGATGCTGCTGCCCCGACTGAACTGAAATGCGATATCTTCTCTGTTGTCGGCTGGTGTGAATCTGTCTCACAGAGGAAACTAGACAAACCTCTACAACCACACGATGGCCAAACTTAAGTCTGACAAAATAAAAGTGGGTTTTGAGTTACATGAACTCATGAAACAAACACGCTGATTAACATATTGACCATAACACAAAGCCACAGTGAGCAGAGTTTATTCTCCAAGTTTGTTTACTTCTGTACAGAAAGTTGACCCACATAGTGCTGGTGTGTGCAGGAACGATAAATGCTGTGAACTGTGCATGAAAACATGGTTCTGTCTTAATGAGAAAACTTGAAGAGGCTGAGGCAAAACATAAAAAAAATCTAATTTCTTGCAGACCTATAGAAAAATCCTCTGAAGATCTGCACTGAGCTGCACCTTGTAGATCCACAGTAACGACTAGTTGTTTTCAAATGCGTGATTTACTGAACCATGCTGCACCATTAATGATCCCTCCAATGAAAATCAGGGTGTAAAATGGTGTTTTCTCTTGCTACAAGACATGCCATAAGCAAAAAGAGCAGTCAGGTCAATGGCTGATCATTTCTGCCCCGGAACTGCAGCACACTGATGACAATCTCAAAATTGCAAATTCATACATCTGTGCAAAGTAAAAGTTAAATGCAAACCACAAAGGAATTATTTGCTTGGAGAAAAATTTGAAATTTTGATGAGCAGAGATGAGCTTTCAGGGATTTCATCAATGTCAAGAGAAGAATTTTAAACAGGAGAAATGTCCTGGAGACTGTACAAATGTAACGGTCACTAGGAAACATAACACTGTCCAATCAACAGCAAACAGCTGCTTAAATACAGAAAGTCAGCATAACTGTCAAATATTACAGTTTACATAACTTTTGCACATGTATTTTCCCATCATTATCAACAACGTTTATGAATTTTTAGTTCAGATATGTCAGCTATATTGACTTTTGATTCGAAATTCTTCACTCTAACATTAGCTTTGCCATAATGTAAAGTTAGCTACACAGCAGTTACCCCCGGTAGTTACGGGTGTAAAAATGAAATAACTAATCTCTATAACAAAAGGTAGTTTGACGGTTTCAACCCGTCTTACACTTAATAAACACTTGAGGTGCAGCTATCGATTATTACTCTGCCAAAGAATGTGGTGAGTTATGTGACGATCGCCGTATGTTCGTCCGTTCATCTGTTCATCTGTGTGCAACATTACTCAAAAACGGAATAACGCATTTGGATAAAATTTTCAGAGAAGGTCAGAAATGACACAAGGACCAAGTGATTAGATTTTGGCAGTGATGCGGCTTATAGTCTGGATCCACTGATTTGTTGCAGATTTCTGTATCGTGAGACAGCGGCATGGCATCACTGTAACTATGACAGAAAGTGAACGCTATGTAAACTCCCTGCTGATGCTTACGTGATTGCCATCTTACTATAAATCCACCTCTGCAGACTTTTCGGGACTTATCCGTCGGAAATCATACGACTGAGTAACCTTGGCAGAGTACTGTGCTCTCTCAGTGTTTTTCTTGTAATTCTATCCATTATTCTAGCGGTTAATCGCATAATCGGTGTCTCCATTTTGCATTTCGTGCTTGCCATGCACGTACAGTATTAAAAGCAGAAGTGAGCATGCTGTGCAACAGAAATAACGATCGTGTATCATGCATATGTAGTGTTGAATGAAGTGGATTAAACGATGCCTCTAGACAAGGAATTTAGCCTCGATGCATTATAGTAATCAAATTACTTGAGGAATAATTTCAGAGCTACTCGAGACTGAACTAGGATGACTTTTAGCTACATGCACTGCACATAGCTGCATAACATTCAGACTTCCTTTATTCTACGATCGATGATGACATTAATCTGTAGGATCCCAGGAATCAGCATTTTTTAAGCTTTCAGCCAATTACAGAACAGAAAAATGTCTGCAGACCATTCAATCAGGCTAAAACACACCCAACTGTCAGCCCCAGATTATTCAAAACTAGAAGTTTGTCTTACTGGGTAAAATGTGTTATCATGGAAACCAACTCAAGAGCTGTATTCTTGAAGAACGAGCTGTTAATATGGGATCAGCACATTATGTCAGAAGACTGATTTAATTATGTCTGCCACCATTTTATCTTTGACAGATATTTTAAATAATCTCCTGTTCTTTTCACAGCATTGGGTAATTCATTTTTATTGTAATAAATCATCTTTCCTTGGAATGTGAATCTGCCTGTAGAACTGAACCTGAGCTGGATTTCAGCAGGTGATGATTTCTCTCCCCTTTTTTTCTGCAGAAACAAGTTGTTGGCAGAAGGGAGAACAGGTTCAGCACCGGTCCAGTGACAGCTGCAGTGCCCTGGGCAATAAACCATGACAGCCGGCATAGAAGCTTAGCCCACACACACAGACAGACACACACACACACACACACACACACACACACACACAGACGCACACACAGACACACACACACACACACACACACCCGGTGGTGTCTACAGCCTGGAAAAAACAGCGATCAGCCCAAGAATGCAAAATGGTAGCACTAATAACGGAAGATGCTGATTAAAGACGAAAAGGAAATGAAACTGATAGAAATATTAAAATGCCAATTTGGGTTGAGACTCACACTCATCGATATACATGTGGATTTTAAAAGAATAATTATACCAGTGGTGAGACCAGCAACCTTGGAGCATGAAATGATTGCTAAAATAGGGGGTGGCATGGATCAGTGGGTAGAGTGTTGCCGGTTCGATCCTCGGCCTGTCGTGCTCATGTCGAGGTGTCCCTGAGCAAGACACCTAACTCCTAATTGCTCCTGGTGGGTCGTGATTAGCGCCTTGCATGGCAGCTTCCGCCATCAGTGTGTGAATGGGTGCATGTGATGTATCATGTAAAGCGCTTTGGGTACCTTGCAGGTATAGTAAAGCGCTATGTAAATACAGACCATTTACCATCTAAAATACACCAACAAGATGAAACTATTACAAAGAACACAAAAACTTCTAACAGTTTCTGATGCACACTGGTGGTTTAATTTGCTACAGATCTTCCTCTAGCTAAATCACCAGAAAATTTCTATTCTTTCTCTTATATCAAATAGTGTGAGGTAAACAGTAGAAACACGGCCTTACAAAGTAGCTCTCCTGGAACATGGCTTGACTGCACTGGATTGACCATTTGGAAGCATTTGAGGCAACAGTTGAGCTTTTTGTCTTCCTTTTTTTGACCAGGATGACGTGCATTGGTATCCACACTAAATGGCTAGACTGGCCCAACTGAAATGAATGAGATGTCAGCATTTTTTATGGTCAGCAATACATGCCACAAATGAATGGTCCGCTTGCTCTGAATTCTGTAAATCTACGAAACTTTCCACCTCCAGACTGACCAGTTATGTTATACTGCACAGTGTAGTGAATCTCTGAGTGTATAATTTGAGGCAATAGAAAGTTTAAGAGTGTTTCGTTCAAAAATCAAACCCAAACAGAGCCTCATGCCCATTTGGCACCCATGTTTCCATGGTAATGATGACTAACAGTAAAGAAAGAAGACCGCAGACCACAGTCTAACACACACACACACACACACACACACACAATGCTACTTCTCAGTTCCCTCGGCTGTTCCTGCTCTCAGTTTTAGTGCTCGGTTGGCTAACACTGACCGCTCTGACTCACACGCATTAAAGAAGACTGGAGAGCTGGCCGGCAGTCTTCGCTACAGACGGACCACCAGCACACACATACACACAATAAAGTGCCAGACAGACTCCAAGGAATGATGTAGTGGGTCATTCAGAAACTTTGCCATTCATTTGCAAAAACAACAGCATGATCAGAACTTATCAGAGCAAAGCGCAGCTCCATCAACAACTGAGTCGAAGCATCTTCACAGCTTAGAGAGAGAGAACCATTCGCACATGACTGAACCTACATCCATTGCCCCAATACTTCAGATTATCTTTCTGTAATCTTTACTTGCTTGTAGCACAAAAAGGTCCCCCAGTAAGCTGAAAAAGATCAGATAAAAGTGAGCAGTTTTGTGAAAGTTGTGGAGCTTACAGGAAGGAAATAAAACCATCTGCAGTTAAGATGTTGATAGACAAAACTATGTATGTTGTTCATATTTTAAGATTTGATTGAGTATGGGCATTTTTAACCCTGCATTCTTCATATCATAGAGGACACACAGGGAGTTCAGTAACATATCACGTGCTCATAAAATCTAAATTTCCTTTTTCCCGCGTTTCTGCCACAGTAAAATCCTTAAAAACTGAGCTCAAAATTGCCAGCACAGACATTTTGACCCTCAGACTTATTTCACAGTGTTTGCAATGCTAAACACAGCAGCTCTGCCTTTCTCTAAGATCATCCGCATCGATGAAGAACGACAAAACACTTGAGTTAGTGGTGCGTTTTTTCCAAAGCTCTGGGCCCCAGCGGTGGTAAGCTATCCTGCCACAGTGCCGTGGGGAGTTCCTGGCTATCCAGCTGGTTAAATGATGGCAGGCAGGAAATGGAGCATGCCGCTCGAAGAATGAATAAAGAAAGCGAGAGGGAGTTTTGAAAAATCTCAAATGAATTAGCCTGAAAGAATCTGCGAAGAGAAAGATGCAAACAAGCACGAAGGAGAAACTTTAAAGAGTACAAACCAGGAATGGGAATGTTGGGGGTCCACTTCTCTGAATTCCTTGTGAGTGGAATAACATCCAACATATTATCCGCAGTGAGGAGGGGGGAAAGTTCATCATTCAGATAAATCCAGGATTAGATCCAAAAGTGTTTAGTTTTGCACTCCAGAGTGTGAACAAGTGAAAAGTTTCCCCAGAAAGCAGAAGTAGATGACTGTCAGGCTTTTAGTTTGTCTTTAACTGAAGGGAGGAGTGAGTTCTCCCTCTGTTCAGTTCTGTCTGTCTGCTGGCTCCCGCGAGGTGTGTGTTTGTCAGTGTGTGTGTGTGTGTGTGTGTGTGTGTGTGTGTGTGTGTGTGTGTGTGTGTGTGTGTGTGTGTGTGTGTGTGTGTGTGTGTGTGTGTGTGTGTGTGTATAGTCTGCTCATTTCCTGCCTGGATGTGCTTCTGGGCTCCAGGCGGGCAGCCTGCTCAGGAACACATGGCCAGCCACTGCTCTGCCAGGGTTCCGCATTCCTATCACACACACGCACGCACGCACACACACGTGAACACACACACACACACATCTATACACAACTCCCCCTATTAGCTCCCTCTGTGACCCTTTCCAAGCCCCCTGCTGCTACTAGTACTCCAACACACAGCCTCCGGTCCTTTGCAGGGCACCAACCTTCCCCCACAACCACCCTTTGCTCTGTTATCAACTGACCCACACTGGAATGACACACACACACACACACACACACACACACTCCTAGCCGCCCTGAGGTTATTGATACTCGGCCAACTATTCTTTGTGGCTACTGTTGGCCAGTTGGTGCTTTGTGCTACAGTTGTTGTTGATCCTTTCAACATGTGACCAGCCTTCACCACAAGTAACTGCACTAAGTTGCAGTATTATAGCTTTTAAAAACTTCATTTCAGTTCTGCTTCTTGAGCTGAGACTTTAATCAGAAGCATCTAAAAGAGAAAGAGTAGGAAGTGTTCGATCGCTTTGCTCAAAGTGTTGACTGTAGGTAGCACACTTGATCGTTTTTGTGTCCTTTTTTTGTCATGACACCATGGCAGCAGTTAGTCAACAGAAAAATTATCTGCGACTATTTTGATTTTTTTTTTTTTTTTTAGCAAAAAGCCAAATCTCATTGATTTCCAGTTTGTCCAATGAGGATTTAATGATTTTGTTTGTATTTTTGTGGTAGTAAACTTCAATATTCTCTGTTTTTCCCTGTTTTCAATTGTTGGTCAGGCAAAACAAGCTATTTCAAGACTTTCAAACACAGGAGAAACATTTTATAAACTAAACCAGTGATCGATCAATAATGAAAGTAGTGAAAAAGAAAATTAAAATGCCCATGAAAGCATGCTTTAACATTACATTTATCCACTCACACGAATCAACCACATTTGGTCATGTTATATTCACAAAGTGGCTATTACAAGAATTCAATCTGCTATTAGTTCCTGTTTTGTTTTTTTTTGACAAACAAATGTGAGAAATACATGAAAACAAGTCAACATTACTTCCCTGTAAATTTGTCCATACCTTTGAATGAGAAGTTGCTGGACTAAATTTTCCTTTTTAGGTTGCAGCTTTCAAAATGCTGCTTTCTTTGAGAGATATTCCATCACTGGCAGGAATGCTGCTAATATAAAAGCATGTATATGATGGAGTTTAAATGTCACTGGAGATCACACTTCAGTCATCATTCTCAATTTGTTTAGCATTTAGAGCTGTCTGCCTGAAAGTCAATCACTTCTTTCATTTAGATGTTAGTGAACAGAGAGTATCTGTCCTCTCCTTTCAGTTCCTGGCATGTGTTTCTTCAGTTTCATTCCAACTATAACAACAGAGGGAAGGTAAATGTGGGGCTGAGGGCCGACCTCGAGCAATTGCTGTCACAGCTTTCCCCATTACCGTCAATTCCAGTGTTTAAACAGGTGCAGCATGTCCGTTTAAAGGCATTTTAAGTTTCATTTGGCACTCTGACATGTCTGAAGAGGAAGGAGGGCCTCATATTTTCTTATCATATGCGTTTATCAAGTCACAAAATGTTCCTGATTAATCTCCACCCAGATCTCAATGCTAATTCCTCACCATCCAAACAAGACAAAGACTCTTGACTGTCAAGATTAGGCGCAGCTTACAGAGTCTTTCAATCCATGGTATCAGCAAGCATTCCACAATTCTGTTTCTGACACTGAAGTCATACAGCCACCTTTGATAAATTAGAAAGCTTTGTTACCGTTTTACATATTTGTATATATTGGACAAGATACACATTTTTCTGTCATAAAACTCCGTACTTACACCCTCCAAAATGATTACAAAGCTAAAGAACGTTAAGTTTTTACTTTAAAAAAAGCGCTTTCTGTGCATTTGCTGCCCGACAAGGAAGACATTAACCAAGAGCAGTAACTTCCTGGACTCTGGGTGTCAACACAATGTTGGCAGTCAACCAGAGGAAAGTCTATGACATCACTGCACCCAACCACAACAACACAGGCAGCCATAAAATTTTACAGGCTGGTCTGTCTACAGATTAACCAAACAAAAGAAAGCATGTTAACAACAAAACCTTAGATGTGGTGGCCGATGGATTGCTTTCGAGCAGAGCCAGGTAAGCTGTTTCAAGCTTATCTGGTTTCCATGCTAAGCTAAGCTAGGCTAATGGATGCTGGTTGTAGCTTTACACTGAATGCACAGTATGGATGTAGTTTGAGTCTTCTCCTTTGGCACTTCCAAGGCTTTTCCACAATGGGCTGTGCTATACTGTGAAAAACAGATTTACCTGGCACTGATGGGTCAAAACAACACTGAGTGAACTTGTCTGCTAAGGGCTTGAATGTAATGGATGTTTATTATATGTAAAATCCTGCTACTGATATACTGATGTGATCTATGTATGTGATATGATATGATGCATATAACAGGCTTTTAAATTGCATTCTGTGTTGGGTGGCACTGAACTGCATCTTCTGGTATAGATAATAGTAAAATACCAATTTTGTTTAGCATTTGTGTATACGAAAGCTGGTCACTGACCAATTTTCTGAGGAAACTTCCCGTACTCTATGTTTTTGTTTTAAACCACTAAACTGGTGCTCAATGAGAGGTTTACAGTGACGAAGCCAGCTGTGTAGACAGATGAGGCCTTACACAAAAATGTAAGACTTACCAGGTTGAGGTCTAGTACAACATTTGCCTCGATTTGAGTACAAAAAAACTCCTGCTGAAGGATGTGAGACAGACATCTCTTGTTCTGTGTAGCTGAACATGGACATATATCACACCAAAACACTGCCATAAAAGTGTGTGTTTTTGTGTTTGTAGACACACATAAATCCCTGACACGTCAGTAAAACCTGTCTTCCATACCTTCCAGCTCTGTGACATGCCGTCTCTCTTATCACGTTACAGGTGAACACACAAACACACACATAAATACATATCCACGCTCCATCTGCCAACATAGCATAGCTTCAAGTGTAACGTCGACTCGCTCGCACCTCCTCTCACAATAAATGACACCTCCTTGCTTCACCTCATCCTGATGTCATGCTGCTGTTATCGTGTTTTCTGCGTGTGTGTTTGTACATACCAGCACCTCGCCAGGTACATGTGCTCCTTGACAAAGACTGATCCGGAGAGTAGGATGTACCAACAGGTAGCGACGGTGTCGGGGCTGAAACAGACAGAAAGAACGCGTTAACGGTCCATTACTGCAGCTTGTACCTCAAACGCAACTCACCTTCTGATGTGTTCAAAAATGTTATTGTTACTTTTCGTGACTAAAAACGAATCACCTGTACATTTTTACCGCCCGGCAAAACTGCGTTTGCCGGAAGGTATTGTTTTCACCTGCATGGTCTTGCTTGCTTGCGTGTTTGTCTGTAACACTTTGGTTTCCGCGTGATAACTCCATAAAATATTGATGTAGCCTCACCATATTTGGTACACAGGTGTACCACAATAAGACACAGGTCAAGTTCGCATTTGGTGATCGTGACCTCATTTTCAAGGTCACAGGGGTCATCTTTGTCGCCGGGCGGTCCAAGTTTGGTAAAACTTCTAGTCTATGATGTTTTTATGTTTTGAGATGAATTTGGATCATTTTTAATTCAAGTTTTGAATCCAACTCCCCAGCTGCTTTGGGTTTCTCAGTTGCTGTTTTAGGTTTTACCCCTCCAACACACAGTCATGGAAAAATATTACACCATCTTCAATTTCTTGTTCATCATGCCTGGTACAACTAAAGGTACATATGAGTTTAATTTAAGAGCTGATATCTCGCCATTTTCTATGCTTTTTTGATAACAACCAAAACAGTTAAGTTCTTACATCAATAGCTATGACATTGTGCTGCCAAAAACAGCTTTTAGGCATTCCGTGTTTTCTTTTCTGTCTGTTTTAGTTACGTGGTAAATCACAGGAGTATCAAGATGGCTGCCTTTGTGGCTTCACATAATTCTTTTGTTTTAGGCATTATGTGAGAGATGACAACTTCTGCGTTGTGCTGTGGCTTGAATGTCAGCAGGAAACTGCTCTAGAACTTCGCATGTGCAGTGCTGCTTATGACATGAAATGGCCTTTTATATAGCCTGGGAATATAATAAAGTTTAAGTACGTCAAATAGGACATAAAGTGTTGTTGAATCAGCTGCATTTTTTGTTGTGTTCATTGTATTCTTCAGGTAATATACCTTTAGTAACACCAGGCAATAAAATGAACGAGAAATTGAAGAAAACAAGGGTGGACTAATCATTTTTTCCATGACTGTATGTCTTCCATATCAAACAGCTGCTGCTTTTTTAAGAAATAACATGTTCGTTTTTAATTTTTTTAAGCGAAAATATCTTTAATTCAGCACATTTGAGTCTAAAATCACACCTAAAAAACAAATCTGCAGCGGAAACACAATCGGACATAAATAACATGTCATCAGTCAGGTGAGGCGGTGAAGAGCATCCATTTATAATAGCTTCAGCCTTTTCTCAAAAGTTCAGGAGGCTCTCAAAGGTACAGTTTATGTAGTTCTTTTGGAAAACTTTAGCCATATTGCTGTCGTTGCTGCAGCTCCACTGTTATTTTTTGATGGTGCTCTGTTTCTGTTGCATGTTCTGCTCTCTGACATTTGTTTTTTGTGCTTATTTTATGAACCGACTAGCCAAAGACAATTGGTGCACCTAATGCTATTCTATTTATCATGGCAATCTCTACATTTATAGCTTCACTGGCTGGAAAGAATACTTTAATACAAGCCATTATACTTGGTCGACATTTTTTTCCCGAGGCTTTGAAAAATGCAGGAGTCATGACAAGAGAACTGCAGAGCAATATCTCTGAAAGAAAATATAGGGCACACTTGAGCTTTGAATCCCAAGTGCTGCATTTTGCATTAGCATAAATGTATTCTTAGGATGTCAAGCACTATAGAATCATAGCATAATGTGCCATCACTGCAAGGTGGAGAGAATCCATTAAAGAGAGGCAGCAACGCTCAAAAGAAAGTGCTGAAGAAGTCACGTAACCTGGTCTGCCAATTACAACCGCTGCTGACAGGGAATTCTTTAATCTGAATATAAAACATCCAAAACATGAGATATGTGGCCATTTCATGTACACCGTATGTATTTTATCTATTAACCCCATGCATCGGTCTAATTAACTTCATAATAAGCTGGATGCTCGACTCAGCAGCACGAGAAAATGGAATTATACATGAAGAGGTGAGTCAGGGGAGAGAACACAGTATCTGTCTGTAGATATGAATTTGAATACAGAGATTGCAGAGGGGGGGAAAAAACAGAGAAATGAGTGATTGAAGAGTGGATATGAGGAAAAGCACCACAGTGGGAAGAACTGAATCATGCGGAGAACAGAAATCACTTTAATATACCCACAATTTCTAGTCTATGGGCTGATGTTAGTCACAACTACTAAACTAGGATTCTAATTTTCAGGAAATAAATGACTATGCACATCAACACTCAAACCTGATGTGGAATTAGAATCAAATAAATGACTATAATCAGTCTATTCTATACAGAGAAGGAGTGTTCTTCCTATAAAACCTGCTCAACTTTTCAAGCAGAGGCCTATATTTGCATCAAAATTACAGGCAGGCTATTTAAATGATGGATGCAGTGCAAGAAAGCGATCCCATTTCTCTTCCATATTTAAATATATGCTGCCTGGCATACGCAGATGACCAAAGGCTATGGGAAATATACATATTTAAAACATGGCGACACACCGTTCAAACTGATCAAATGCTGCATCTCTACTGCTGGCCGTGTCTCTCTGCCTTATAGACGCCCAGCAGACTCTCATATCTTGGTAAAAAATGAATGTTCTCAGAACTGTAATGATGCATCAGACGTCATCTCAGCATTTGTTTACCTCGTGCTCGGGTGGATTTATCTAAATTACCATGCCACCTGCTATTTTGAAAAATGGAAGTGTACACATTTTCTTTGTCTAATAAAGCAGTAAACTTACAACATCTCAGGTGTAAATGTAAAATTTTCTGACGGCGAGGAATCAAAGCGGCTTCCTGAGATAAACACAGGCTCTTTATTTCCCCTTTATTTGTCCATTCACAGACTATTTCTGAGCAGCTTTTGAAGATCTAATTCCCAACCTTTAATGAGATCAAGCTCACCTGCATCCAGAGGGCCTGAAAATGATCAAAATGCATCTCCGTTTCGGTGAATTCTTTCAGTCTGTCTGCAACACAAGCCTGAATATTTCCTTTACACAGTTTTGAGATCTGACGTGAGAGCTAGGATTTTCGTGTAGCCTTTACTCCAGGTATTCGAGAGAGATTGTATAATAAATATTACATGAAAGTAGTGACTCTAGAAGTGGTGGTGTATCTATTGAGGTTCAAAGCCTTTATATTTGCTGGTTCAAATCACCAATATTGGGAAAGTCCTTCCTGACAAATGCGAGTGCAAACTGTACAAGGTGATAAATGTGATAAATTTTGGATAACTGGAGCTGGTTGGTTTGTGCTCGACTGAAGAATAGGGGTGACTTACAGAAGCTCAGAAATTTCATTTTTCTGTGCATACTGGATAAAAAAGGGCTCTTCAATCAGAGCAGTGCAAAATAAGAGACTATTACAACGATTGCTTGAGCACTGGGATATTGTGAAGGGCATTTTCTGAATCCGTTGATGATGCAATCGTGACAATAACCATTAGCTGCGGCCTTAATCGCATCCGCATTCATGCTATTCCCATTCTTTGAGGTGCTTTTTTCTTTTTTTAAAGCGTTGAATGTGCTTTAGGAGAGCAGAATCCTAACATAATTACGTTAGGATAAAAACTGACACAAACGATTAGTTTCTTTTTGCATTGTTGGGCTTAAGTGAGGCCAACATGATTAACTATCACTGTGGTTTCATTGGAGAGACCTTGATTGCTTTCATCTGCTGCCTGTATAGTGCGATTGTGTGCGAGTCTGTGTGGAAGAGAAGACTAATTGGACATGGCAGCCGCTTTAGTCTGGTTTAAGGTACTTATCACTCGCCTCTGGTAGAGAGGCAGGAGGGTGTATCGGAGAGAGATATTGTGCGTGTGTTTATTTGATGCTAAATTAAACCTCTGAGTGTCTAATGTGATTCTCGTGAGCGTGATAATACATCAACGGCATGCAGAGCGTCTCCCTCACCCTTTCATCTGTCTCTGTCCTCCCTCTATCTCTCACACTTCCTCCACATCTCGGCCGCCCTCATCCCTCTTCCTACCTTCGCTTTCTCATTCCCCCCCTCGGTTCATTTCTCATCTCGCCACCCTCTTGACATTGCCACCCTTTTCCTCGTTCTTTCTCTTTAGCATATTCGCCTCTTGTTGTCTCTCCTCCTCTGAGACTTTTCATTTACTGCCACTTCCTCTCTTTCTGCCCTCATCATCCCTTTTCGGCTTGTTATCAGCTTTCTCCTCCGATTCCTCACCTCCTTCACCAGTCTGTAGTTCATCCCTCATTCCTCTCGTCTCCCTCTACTCCGCCTTCTTCTTGACTGGTTTTCCTCCAAATCAACGATGTATACGATTCTAAAATGACTTATTTTTTACCATCTCCCTCATCCGTCCCAGTATTCATTTATTCACACCCCTAGACAGTAAGTCAGAAATGAAAGCAGGCAGGCTATCAGCGATCAGTGCTTTCATCCAAACAACGGTATCTTAAAACTGAAGTGGAAGAAATACATCAAATGCAGGGGAAAAAAACACCTCCAGCAGAAGACTAGAGGGTTTTAAGAAGCAGAGAAGTTGATTTAACGTCGGCCATATGTCATGTTTAAGTTATAAGCTTTTCTCTTGCTGAATAATAAACTCAAACTGAGATGTTGCTCAGAATGATCATATACTTGCAGAGTATTTGCAAGTTTTACAAAGAAAATGTAACCCATTTCTGGCTATTTTAAGATACACGGTTGGTGACACAGATGCAGATTATTATTGTTACTGTAATTGTCACTAAATCTCATCAAAAGACCAAAATTAACTAAATAAAGGATCCTACTGACAAAAAACTGGATCCACAGCAAGGATACTCTGCAGTCTAAAAACTATTCGAACACATTAATGAGCCACATAAACATGGACAGAAACACACTTTTTGTTCCTTTCCCAGTGACCTCAGGAAAGCCGTTTTTTTCAAGTTGCTAGTTTATATATTTGTGACCCAGTTTTCAAGATTTACATGTTCAGCAGCAGCGTCCTTGGGGCTGACAGCTACAGTCAGTGTAGGGGCGTCAAACAGTATCGAGAGACGTCTAGCTTTTCTTCCTGTCATTCATTTTGGATGTTATCAGCCCATTAAATGATCAATAACGCTGCAGATCATCCCCAGACATGAGAGCCAGTGGGGACCTCCTTCCAGATTCAAGCAGGCTCAATAGGTGTGTTATCATCCCATTTAATGGAGCTCCATTATGGCCGTTTTAACTGCAATGAAGCTGAGATTTAGCACTCATAATGAGCAGATTCTAACCAATGAGAGTTTTGTCTTTGACCATAATTATAATTTTATTATTTCACGGGAGTCTTATTTTGATGTCATTGTTTTTCACTCTGTGTAGCTGCTGTTCAGTCAAATTTAGGCAACAAAACCACTTGGTGAAGGTTGGTCAAGGTTTGGATGATAAATATACCATGCTGTTGCATTTACACCACATTACAAAGTTCCAATTTGTACGTTTACAGGGTGACGAGTTTACCTGCGATGTTACATGCACTTCATCACATGACTGCAAGAGGTTACCTACCAACAAGGTGGAAAAGGTAAATAATTTGCAATGAAAAGGTAATTTAATGGGCTGATGACGTCGGAATCAGGAGTTTGAATGCAACTGTGTTAACGGTATTATTTGCTCTGTGTTAGCTGCTTAATAGATTGTTGTCATACTAAGTCAACGATTTTCAAAAAATGGAACTCAGTGCGTCTGTGGCTACAGGACCACAAAGACGAGAACCAATCTGATATATTCATTATCAGAGATGCAGTCTGAAAAACACCAAGCTAAGAAAATAATTTCACTTTTGATAAAATAAAATAAATTCCTGGAAAGCTTTTTTTAAACTTACTTTGACAATTTGTTTTTATTTTTACTCCGGCAAGGAACGTGGCAGAATTATGCGACGATCAGTGTACGTGAATCAGTCTATTAGCAACATTACTCAAAAACGGACCAACAGATTAAGATGAAATTTCCAGGGAAGGTCAGAAATGACATAAGGACCACCTCATTAGATTTTGGCAGTGATGCAGCTCATAGTCTGATTTTGTTAAGGATTTCCCATTTAGATAGCGGCACGGCGTCACTGTAACCATGGCAAGTGAACGCTACATCAGCGGCCTGCTGACGATCACATGATTGCAATCCTACTACAAGTCCATCACTGCCAGGCATAAACTAACCGTGACGTCACCCGTTGGTTTCAACGCCGAGAAAATGAAGCTCGGATTTTGCTACTTCCTGGTCGCCGTTTTGGATTTTTTGGAGCCAGTGATGTAAAAAGCGTCATCAAACAGGCTGGACCGGAGAGCAACTAGGGGCAGGATTGGCTGAGGACTCTCGTATCCCGCCCACATTTTACCGCAGAGGCTTCTGTTGCTGTCTATCAAGTATAGCCACGCCCCCTGGCTCCACCAACTTTAATGATTTATTTAAAATTCAGTATTGATTTATTTTAAGATCGGCCACCTGATCTCTCATTTTGACCATGAAAACTAACGGGAAAAAAAATCCTGAGCTGTAGAACATCAGTCTATCAAATTGTATTTTTTCCAAAAATGAATTGGGGTCTATGGAGAAAAAGCTTTTTGGAGCCAACCCTAGCGGACAGCGTGATATTGCAAGTTTTTGACACTTCCGGGTTGGCTTCAATTCTGGAGCCAGATGCTACGTCCACTATATATACAGTCTATGATCACTGCCGATTCATCGGAAATGATACAAGGAACAATTAATTAAATTATGGGAGTGTTTCTGAGTCTCATCAATACCCTCTGCTCAATACATATTTAGGTCAAGCGATTCAGTATCCGTCCATAACGTACATGCATAACACACACACCTGTGCTCAGCGCAAGGTCAGGCAGTGAACAGTATTGGTAGAGCACTGTGCTCTCTGAGTGCTTTTCTTGCTATATATTGCCTTGACTGAAGGCATTTGATCTAAATTCAGTCTGATCTAACCTTCACCCTCACCAACCGCACGTGAGCAGTTCGTGTTCCCACACCCAAAAAGGTTGTGAACCCCGGATCTACACTGCTACAATGTGCTCACGTTCAGGATTCTGTGAAGATAAGAGAGTGAAAAAAAGAGAGTAAATGCAGCAGGAGCATTTCCTGCACAGTGTGAGAACTTGTACTTACTAGAACAGGACGTGGTTAGCCTCATGTCTCTCATACCTGGCTGAGGTACACATTGACCTGTGACAGAAAGACGAAGATGTTAACTTTCTCTCTCTAAAAACATCGCTAACACATTTCTGGCTCTTACAACTCATCACACATCCATCTTTATTTTTCTCAGGAGGCACCAAGCTCTCCCATTTTAGGCACCATCATTACTGTCTGTCAGCTGAGAGTGTTAAGGTGACCCGCTACTCAGATTCTGGCTGCAGCCCAGAACACTTCAAACTCGTTTGGTATGAACATATGAATATCTAAAAGGCAGCTCATTCTGAACATCCTATGAATGATAAAGCCAGAACAGGAACGCCAACCTCTTTTTTGAGTATTTTTTGCAAGATAAGATACAGAACACTGACAGGACAAAACGAGGAAAACAAAACAATAAAAACAGTTGAGGATGACAAATACAAGTCTGGCCAGGAAAGAACAAAGCTACATTAGTTGTCTGTTGTTGTGCTGATCTGGAGCGTGTGTGGAAAATAGATGTAGTCTGGTGTTTTGGATGGAAATCATTAAATCTTTTATAGGGATGTAATCTACAAGTAAGTCTTTTTAATGTGTGGTATGCATGGTGTTTCTTAATTTCCAGCTTATGAGGACATTTTTGTTGGTGATAGAACCACAATGTCTAATCTATTCTTTTTCTTGGTCATTGTTGATGTCACTACTGATAATCACAGGAAGGAGAATACTGTGAATGTGCCAGCCCAGGAAGATAGAGGCTGTCTTCCTGGAGTCGTTAAATTGGTGAGTGGCAGTGTGAACATAGCTACTGAGGATATTTTCTGTGGAATATGGACAGTTTCTTGATGTAAATCCCATTTTAAACGTGGTCCGTGAATTCTGTCAGGTAGTGAACACCGTATGAGCTGTAGGTTGGCGCTTTTAAACATAAAATTGACTTTTTGTTCACAAATGTAGCCCCAGAAGTTGGCGTCAAAAGTAATGGATAGGTTTAGCTCCCATTTTACCAGTGATGTGGATAGTGTTTTGTCAGATTGTCATATTTCTCCACATATTTTTAAGACAGTTTCTTGAGAAAGGGACGGTTATAAGCTTTGAAGTTGAAGGAGGAACATTAGTGGTGATTTAGTTCAGATGGATGATTTTAGTTGCAGATATTCCAAAGAAAGTTAACTCCCAGTGGCATACTTCTGGATCAAGCAGGAGAGCGAGACCAGCAAGCGGTTACAAAATGTGTGAATCCTATAGCAAACAATTGAGAACAAAGGGCATTTGCAAAAAGCTTGTAAAATTTGTTTCAGTAGAGTATACTACATATAGTAATGAACGCAGAAATTAGGGCTCTAAATTACTCTAAAGCTGGTTTGGTAAATTGGTACTGTGATGTACAACTCATTTAAGTACAACAAGTCAAATTTTAAAAAAGCCAGAGTTTAAATAACTCACCTTAGCTGATGTTCCCTCAGGTGAGAGAGGACATCCATGTGGTAGAGGTGGCAGTAGATGGTATGCAGGTCCTGGAAGACAAAACAATGAAATCAAGATTAATGAACATGTCACCACGGAAACGGCACATACACTCTGGTGACTTGTAGTGCTGCAAAGTCACTTAAAATCAAAGTTTTGCCGTCTAATCAAGTGATATACAGTACACTATATTATCACAACTGCTAGTATTTAAAGCTTTTAAAAGATTAGCTCATTGTTTAGAGTGAGCGGGACGTCTCGGCACCCCGTAAATCACATCTGGTGCTGTGATTTGACAGAAGCCACTTGGACGATGCCAAACGCTGCCTATCAAATCGACACCCCCGAATCAGACAGACAGGCATGCCACTTACACATACACATGACAGCACTGAGGCACTCATAGATATCTCCACCCACAGCCTTAAAATAGTACTCCATCAGGACCAGCTGTCAAAACATTAAGAGGATGACGGGGTGTGTATGTGAAGGCAACGGCTTCATATAAGCATCTGCAGGATCAAACTAACAGAGCGGCTATTGAGGCCACAAGGCAGCTACTTTTAACAGGTGGTCTGCACGGCTGGCTGCTTAAGTACATACATACATACTCTGATACAGATCCATCCAGCAGGTTGAGGGAAAAGTTTGACATTTGGGGAAATACGCTTATTTGCCTTGACGCCAAAAGTTAGAGGAGAAACTAAAACCCTCCTCGCTTCTGTTCGAGTAAATATACACCACAATCTAACACAAGGAGCTGGCTAAAACAGCTTAGCACAAAGACAGGAAAACAGTGTGAAACGGCTATATTAGCTCGAAACGTTATCCACCTACTAATGCCGCTCAGGCTCACTATTTATCACTTTGTGTTCTGCTACAGCTAATGTAACATATTACCAAGTTCTATGTTTTTCTAACTGCCTGTTTTTGTATTTCACTGAGGGCACTTCAGGAGTGACAGGAAGTTGTCAGTATCAAGAAGTAAGTCAGTATGCAATTGAAAACAACCGTTGTTCAGATGTTTACAATGTATATTTGTACATGTTAAAAGCAAGCATGGTATTTATTACGCCTTTTGTCTGTTTTAGTTCCCCCCTTCTTTCAATGTCAATAAACCTGTGGACAAGGAGTTGAATTTCTTCAGAGTCTTGATGTTTGGAAGGTGTTTATCTGACTGTCAAGTTGTATATTCATTTCAGTACATTTTGTATCTTGCTTATTTAATCCATAGAAAAAACAAAGTTACTTAACAAGAGGTTAAGTTACAAAGGTAATTTCTTGGTTGCGACCAGTAGTTCCTGGGGTTTCCAAAGGCCAGCTGCTCCTTGCTTTGCCGTTTCCTCTCGTTTCCAGTCTGTATGCTGAGCTAAGTTAGCCAATTGATAGCAGTAATTAGCATATAGACATTGCATCAATCATGTCAAAACTCTCAGAAAGAAGGAAAGCAAGTGTATTTCCAAAAATGTCACACTTTTCCTTTAAAGCGCAGTCCATTCTTGTCCCGTGAGCAGCCAATCTGGAGGTCCAACACCTTAGATATTCATGCTAAAATGTCCTGTACGACTGAAATGATCCGCTTACAAGAAGCACTTGAGTATTTTTAAAAAGCATTTGAAGTTGTACCATTCTTTAAAACTTCTGACTTGTGAACTGAGAGAAAAAGCATATTTCCCCGACAATCCTCTCTCCTAAGAGCAAATCCAAAGCACAGCTGCAGTTTAGCAAGAACACACAAAAAAATCGGGCAGCTACAATGCGTTAATCTGAAACTAATAAATCAGAAAGGCCCCAGAGGAAGAAATCCTAATGCAGTGTGTTGCCTTCTCTAAACTGCTGCTTGTGTTTACATACAGTTTAAGCAGATTGAGGATTTGTCTTTCAGTCTTTGTTCAGCGTTTCATACAAATACCGACAGCCAGACAGGACTCTGACGTTCATGTTGTGGGTGTTTATCTTAAAGCAAAGCCCCTAGAAGATACACACAGATATCCCAAAACTACATTAAGTATATGATCGACATATGATCTGATATGGTTTTTTTCTTTTATATGATGCAAACACTGTGAGATATCTTAATGCTATTTCCATACGGTTGCAATCAACAGTAAAGAGATGCAAACTTGTGCCGTGACTCTAAATGCAATTAGGATTGTCTGAGATATTGTAAAAGATATTACAGATTGGTGAAAGAGTACACAAACGAATGCAAAAAAAAGCCCATGAAAAATGGGCCCAATTGCATGGTGTTACAGCAGAGCAGTAGCAGCACAACAGAATCAATAAAGCAGAGAGAGAAACCCAAAGGGAAAGGCGCATAGTTTTGTGAAAGAATACTGTAGCTTCCGGAGTGTGTGTCTACGTGCGTGTTTGAACATGTCATGTGTGTGCTGATAAATTGAGTGAAGCAGTGGGAGCCAGCGGAAGCAGAGATCAGCACTGGGGAATGGGGAGCCTTTAATGCAATAGACCAACTCACCCCTGATGTGTTGTTGGCTCAGTCTGACACAGGAAGGAAGGGTTGGGTGAAAGAGAAAGAGGAGAGGCAAGGTAAAGCAAAGGAAGAGTGGGGGAAGAAAGGAAAGGAGGGAGTGACAGAGAGTAGTCAGACAAAGGAAAATACAGGTGGAGAAAGACAAGAGGGGGAGGGTGACGAGGATAAAACATCAGAGATGAGAGGTAAGTTGGTAGGTATCAGGTAAAAGCCAGACTCATTGGTTTGTTTCATGCACCTTTTATGATATTGTTGTGCTACCTGACCACGACCACATCAACATCCATGAATTATCTATACACCACTTAATCCTCACTAAGGTTGCAGGGGGTGCTGGAGCCTTTCTCAGCTGACTTAGGTGAAGACAGGGACTCTGGACAGGTCGCCAGTCTATCACAGGGCTACACATAAAGACAAACAAGCAAGTCACATTCATACCTACGGACAATTTAGAATCATCAAATAACCTGGGCATGTTCTCTGACCCAGTGGAAACCCACGCTTGCACAGGGAGAACATGCAAACGCCACACAGAAAGATCCCAGGCCTAGGCTGGGACGCAAACCAGGGATCTTCGAGCTGTGAGTCAAAAGTGCAAAGTTCACCATAGCACCAATAATGTCTAAAAGAATTTTAACAGACTCATTTATTGTGTCTGCTTCCTCTGCTGCTTGTTACAGAAATATATTGGCAACGTCCTGGGTTAAAAAGAAAAAAGAAAAAAGCCCAAGTTAAAGTGCAGTTCTGCAAATGGCCACTAGAGGCTGATTTGAAAACCAACTCACAGAGCCTCATGTTGTAATGCTCAACTTTACAGCAGAAATAAACATGTTAACAGTATTGTACATAAAAAGTGTTGGTCTCTAAAGCTTATTTCCTTGTTCATGGAAACTGCAGGGATGGTGAATTTTCACATAACTCACTAATTTTTTTTAATCATACTGAGGCTAAACATTACAAATAATTACCGGCATGGCTGCTTTGAGTGGCAGCTGGGTATCAGCAGCACTCATCTTCCATGTCTTTTCTATTTTGAAAAAAACAGGAGATCTGTAGTACATAATGGTCTGGCTGCACCTCCTTATCATTCTGCTGTAGGGGGGGAATGCTCTGGCCTGCTTGTATTTCTTTAAAGGAGTCTTAGTCGTCTCGGCAGCGCTAAGGAAGGGATGCTACTTTGGTGTTCCCTCAAAATAGTGATGGGTGGACTTGCTTTGGTGGAACATTTGGTAGAAAGCAAGCACTGTCATTAAAATGGATCATCCACCGAAAAAAAGAGCAGGACTGCCTTCCTGTGCGATCCAAATCCTCAGCAAAATTTGAAATTCTCAGTGTGGAAAATTGCTCTCTAAAATTTGCGGTTGTTGTTTCCCATAGTAAAGAGGATTTTGTAAACACAAAGACAGCGAAAGGAAAGGAGAAGTGGCTTAACAAGAGAGGCGAGCAGGTTTATACTGCATCCTACATCGAGTGAGTCAGACTAGATAAGTCAGGTACTGCTACGATGTGATGGCTAGAGCTACAGCAATGAGCTTCAAAACTATTGCTCCTGAATGAAACCTGTGCTACGCCACAAAAGGTTTTTTCATCTTTATGTACAGGCTATGAGATGTGACTGAAAGATTGGACATTTCGAGTTTCTTATGGATATCCTGCCCAACTGGGGGTGTGAAACAGGTTGACTATCTTTCCTAGCTTGGTTCAGGAGGTCATGACGGTATGTGCTACAAGCTTTAAAGTACAACTCTATCACTGGATTTCCTGGCATCACCTGAAGGAAAACCTCCTTAGCTCCATGTATGAGTTAAATTCTTGAGGACAAAGAGTTCGACCTGGCCAGCTGCTTTACAGGGAGAGTCACAACCTCCATTTACCGATCCTGAGGCAGTGAGACGGGGAGCAAGGCATGGAAAAGCCCGATTCACAGCCGTGAGAAAGTAGAACTGTATTGACTTCAAATCACAGTTAACTGGGTTAGTGAACACAACAAACTGCCACAGTAAGCACTCCTGTCGTGCTGCTGAGCGAGCATGTGTGCATGTACAGCAAGTGTGTGTATGTCAAGGCATACAGCCCTGAGGCGCTAGCTAGCATGAGGGGGGCTCAGATTAAACCAGACAGCCCCAGTTAGTGAGTTTGTGGGTTACATTAAATACACTGCATGGTTCATAAAAGGTACAACACAACAAAAAAACATTGCTAAGCAGTGGTTCTCTGTATAATGTGGTACATACATTTATCTTAATTTGGGAACATTTTGGTAAATTTCCAAATTGGACTCGAACCAACCCTAATGATAGAGAAATATCCCGCAGTAGCAGTTAAGAAACAGCAACAACTGAAACTATATTTCTTTGAAGCCCTCCGCCACTAAAAAATGTATTTTGCGAGAGAAGGCTGTTTTCACCCATGAAGAAAAAGGAAAGTTTCTCTGTGCACATTTTAAATGTAAGTGTAAGTCATGGCATGATTTTGTGAGTTTGGAAGCCAGTCATTGTGCAGTGTATCGGACGCTGCAGTTTCCAGTGAAGCAGGAGGTGTGACCAGTCCAAAAAATCTTTGCATATATTTTTCAAAAGCAAGAGGAAAAACAATGTAAAGGATCACCAAACTTTCCTCACAAAAGAAACACTTCATTTTTTGTGAACTAAAAGATGACGCGTATGCCAGGTTAGTGATCTGTGGTAAAGGGATATAGAACAAAAATGGTACCCAAAAGTCTTAAGACAACACAAATAGCTCAACATGAAACCTCATATACACTAACATACAAACATACTGAACCATCTGCTTAAGGTTATGCAGGTACCCCTTGTGCTGTCAAAACAACTATGACACATTGAAGCATAGACCTTCAGAGGTCTTAAGGTGTCTGCTGGTATCAGGCACAACAAAGCAAAGGTCCTGAAAGTCAGACTTGTTTTCCAGCGCATCCCAAAGATGCTCGATCAGATCAGGAATTTTGAAGATCTAAAACCACTCCTGATTTTTTTTTTGCAGTGCACCACGAGGATTTAATTTGCCAATAGAGGCCATGAGGGAATACTGTTGGAATGAGGTGGTGTGTGTCATCTCAAACAATTTACAGTTAGGTGCTACATGTCAAAGTAACATCAACATGAATTCCAGGAGTCAGAATTTTCCAGCAGAACATTGCCAAGAGCAATCAACCATTTCTTCTCCAGGCAAACGACGCACACAAACCCAACCATACACATGATGTAACAGAAAATGATTCATCAGACCAGGTCACCTTCTTCCACTGGTCCCTGGACCAGTTCTGACACTCCCATGGCCATTATAGGCACTTCTGGCAGATGACATAGGTCAGCATATACATTCTGACCTTTCTGCAGCTACGACGTCCCATATGCCGAAAGCTACGATGTACTGAATGTTCAGTGACCTTTCTGTCATTCTCCACATTTAGAGTTTTCAAATATTTGTGCTAAAGTGTACAGACCAGCTTTTACTCCCTACGCACATCAGTGAAGCTTCTATGCCCATGACCTTGTTGCTGGTTCACTGGTTCTTCTTCCAAGGACTATTTTTCGTAGGTACTAACCACTGCACACAGTGAACACAAGACTTGCCATTTCATTGTTAGTATCAAAGTCACTCAGATCCACATGCTCGCCCATTTATCCTATGTCCAAGACATCAACCTGTAAGAACTGGCTGATCAGTTGCTGCATACATTCCACCTTCTGATAGGTGCCACTGCAATGAGATAAATCATTGTTATTCACTTCACCTGTCAGTGGTTTTAATGCTATGACTCATCAGTGTATGTGAGTTTACAGCTGCACCACTTTACTAGTCATGACCCCAGAACACTGGACAGATGATTCCACTACTACAACTACTACTACTACAAATGCACATGCCCCTGACACCAACTGTCCCTATTTCACGTATTGATTTGCGTAAAGCAGGTCATCAATGGGCACAGACAGACAGAAAGCAGGATGTCCGAGGATTGGATCTCTGCTTTGTTGCTCTGTATTCTCCTAGAGAGAGGATGGTAACGTGATCACTGCCATTCTCCCTCTGTGCCCTCAATATAGTCCATAGGCTGGTTGGATTTGAACTTAGGGTGTGGTGGCTGTGGTCAGGTTTTTGATTGCCTACACAAGGGAAGCAATTGCTATATTTTTCATGAAATGGTGCCAAAACCCTGAACCTACAAGGAAAACCCTATGCAATAAAATTTGACCAAAACACAGTTTCGTTTTGGTTGTTAAACATCCACAGGATTCAAGTTCAGAATTTGTTCTTCACAGACAGTAATTCCTCTTTTCTCGTCATGTAGCAGTGATCGGTCCAGTTTCTAACAAGATTTGCTTTGCCTTAACGTATGAACACGTGTCAAAATTACATTTGACATAGCACCAAGTCATTGATTATCTTTCGGTTTTCATGTGCAACTACCAAAGCCATGTCCTTCATGTCATTAGTTCTAAACCATGTGTCATTTAATGCTGCTGCCCTGTCCTTTCCTCCCTAAGGACAGAAAGGCAACCCTCTTCAGTGACTTCCGACCTCTGGCCTGTCCTCTGAGAGGCTCATGTGGTGACCTAATGACCCCATCTGTGATTAGGACATCGCAGTCTCAGGAGAAACATCCATTAACTCATCACCAGCTGAGGCTGTAGCATTTCATTTGAACCCGTCTGATATCGACAGAATCAAACAATAAAAACACTGAAATGATTCCAGTTTTTAGGGATGAAAGGCAGTTAGATTATGTCAGAGTTGCATTAGTGTATATTGTTAAACTGGACTTTGCTTTTTGGTAGAAGTTTCAGTCCCAATTGTAGTTTAGGGTATATTCAAGAAGATCGTTATTCCAATAAGGCAGGTGAGAACTGAACAATAAACCATCTCTAAACCATAGACTGCAGGGTCGTTCATTTTGGCTTTACAGTTGTAGAGTTGTTACTGATTGCATGCATGTGTTTTCAGGTGGAAATTTCAGAAAGTAGCCTGGGGATTAAAGGGGTTATTGTGCAATTGTTACTGGAGTCCCTGGGTTGCCATGTTTTATGGCACACTGCAGCAAAGCACTTAATCAAAAACTGGATGTCAGTCAAGAGAAAAAAAAAAGCTGTTTCTCAGAGTTACTAAAAATACTGACTCTTTGAGGATGCAAAGTTTTCAACAAACTGCAAAAATATCCAAAAAAAATCTAATTCCCTGAAGTGTTTCTTTCAAGCTAATAATAAGACAAATGGAGCCGATGCTCAAAGCTGATCGGTGATGCACTGAGCTTGTGCTGGTGTGTGTAGAAGCACAGATACTGTGTGTGTGACTCAGGTAGCTACGATGCTGCTGCCATCTCCTGGCAGAAACATCACTTTAGTACCTAATAGACTGTGTCCGTACTAACACATTTAACTTGTCTCACAAGGGTTTGTTACATTTACCATTTGGGTTACAGGAATCCAGACAGCAAGAGGATGATGAAAGAAAACAGAGAGCAACAAAACACTTTTTTTTCTTTTTCTCGCTACTTCTTATTGTTTTTCTTACTATTTTGCTTTGAATCTAACTATCTTAAATTGGCAAAGCGATTTGCATGTTTGTTTCCAGCTGCCCTAACCCTGACATGATACTGTTGTTTTGACATGTGGCTGAGTGAAGTATGTCTGTTGCTCATTCATAAACAAGCTGCGGCAGCACAAAACGTGGCCCAGTCATACAAAAGCAAGTTGTTACAGTACTGTACAGAGGTTGTTGTCCCACCCACTGCATTTCTCCCATTCCCATCAAGAAGCAGCCTAATAACACAGAATTTATGATAGGTGGGGGCACTCCTACATGAGAAAGAAGACACAAAGAGGAAGAAAAAAGCTACTGTTGTGCAAAAACCCTCCAACTGTGGATGCTGTAGTTGTTAATTTCAGTCTTTGGGTTATACTTTGAGTTGTTCTCCGTGAACCAGATGTTTTCACGACCCTCAGGTCAGTAACATTCAGTCGTGACTCTGTACAGGCAAGAAAAACGTTCAAAACTTTCATCATTCTCTCATTAAATCTTTGCAAAAACCTGACTTTTCAGGAGGGACCGGGTCTTGTTTCCAGCTGAGCCTGCCTTTGTAGAGTGCTCAATCAACCCTCAGCCAACGCCCGCCTCCGCCAGAATGTACAGTATGCCGGTCAGGGCTTTCACTAACAGAGAGGATATTGTAGACAGATGACACAACGCGTCCATTCAAGCTGGATGAACAAACAGCTTGGCTAACATCCTGCCTTCATTAACAGACATGAACACTTAGAATACATAGGCTACTATTTCCTCTGCACTATGTGTCAACATTGTACTGGGATATTGCATAGCAGGGCTTAAGCTAGGGACAAAGATGCTTCAGTGTGGTGTCAAATTCATCAGTAAATATTTTAAACCTTAAACGGGTGATCATATCTTCAAAATATAGGTTTTCTAAGCAAGTTTTCGTAACACGGCGCACACATCTCTAGTTCAGATGAGGAGGCAGCTTTTGGAGTTAGAATGCAGGCTTTTTTTCTGTCTTTTTTGATGATTATGTAATACTTTTATAGCAATATACCAAAATAACACAGCCCTGCATGTTTGAAACAGAAAATATGACACCAAGTGACTCCCTGGAACACCAGTGACATTACAGCATCCCACCAAACTTGCCAATACTCTCAACACTTGGTGTGTCTTGAAACGGGTCAGCTGTACTCTATAAATGGAAACGCTCCATTTCACTTTCTGCAATGCACAGAACGATGGCAAATAGGCCTCAACAGTAGTGTCAGACTGTCAGAAGTTGCATGCGAGGGGGATTCAGTCAGTGTGAGCACTCTCTAATGTACCATAAACCTAAAGAGTGCTGGTGGGTAGAGGGAATTACCTCTTAAAGAAAAGTCGTGACAAGCAATTGAAAGGCCTTCACTGCACGGTTCCATTTCAGAAAACCAACAATACTCCATGTTTGACATGCCATCCGGTTAAAGGAACGACATTTTGATATTTTTGGCTCTGCATGGTGAAAATTAATAAAATCAATCATCATATCAGTTACAATTGAATGCCTGTGCGCTTTATGTGCTTTATTTGTTATTTTATCGGTTAGTCCACATCTTTGGTTGGTCTGTGGTACAATATGTTGACTTACTGAAACCTTAGTGTGTGGAGGCACATTTTATGAAATTTCCTTCAGGTTTAGATGATCTGATTTACCTTGCTTTTGCTGCAATCCCTTGTTTTGACACACAGATTTTAGATTAGCAAAATAAAATCTTAAACAAACCTGTAATACAACACATTTATGCTACACAAAGCAGGGAAAAATATACTGTAAGTCATTGTTTAATGTATACATGGCTGCACAATCTTCTTACCAGACATTTAAAGGCTCAAATGAAAGCTTAACATCAAGCATGATACAGCGTTAATATTCCTAAACCCCTAATGGTTTCAACCTGAGTGCCTACAAGGTCAGCTATTATCTCCTGCTATCATAACTCCAGATGGGATCATTATCCATACAACACAGGAGCTCGCTGACAATCCTCCGCCCCACTGAACAGTAAAGCCTTATCACTGTCAGCATCAGTGTGAGGTTTCAAGTACACTTGCAGCAATTAAATCGAAAAATCCCCTCTTTTTGCTCACTGCTCAGCCCCTTTTCTACTTGACAAAGAAACCACTTTCAGGAACAAAGCCAGGTCAGAGAGAAGGGCTACAAAACTGCTCGCACAAAGAGCTTCAAAGGCCCATTGCAAGCTTCCATCACAACGTGAATCTGCAGAATGAAGCGCACGTGAATCTGCAGGGCAAATCATTTCAAGCACGGACTGACAGTAAACGATGTCTGCTAAGCAAAAACGCTGAAAACAAATACAGTGAAAGGCCTGGAGAGTTTCCTCCACTATGAAAACTGAGGAGTTTGGTTCATAAAAAGCCCAGTGACGACAGTCGCGGTGGTGGTGGTGGTGGAGCGGGTTATGGAAACAGCGGGAGGGACGGAAGGTGGGAGGGACGGAGAGGACGGAGAGGCGTCAGTAATGACCAGAAAAGAGAAAGTTGTGCTTGAGTCAGCCTTGGATATGAGCTGGACAACTACAGTTACAGTACATGTTTGTCAAATCACCAGAAAAATTTGTGGAGCTCAAGAAAATGACAGCCCTGAACATACCTACCAGGAGATTAAGAGCCCAAAATAGACGTGAACACAAGCACTTCCTCTTTAGAAGGCACTTACTTAGAAGCAAGCAGAAATAGGCTTTTCAAAATGAATCACCGTTTCCCTCTTGGGAGGGATGCCAACTGAGCAGCGATTCTTTATGCGAAAAAGTCCAAATTGTCACTTTGCGAGCACTGTACCATAATTTCTGACTTTGTATTGGGAGAGTCTGCTCCGTCTTTACTCCTGCTAAAAGAGGCTGAAGAGTGAGTCTGGCTCAGAGAGCACCACACCAGCTGCCATCTCTTCGCCAGCCAAACCAAACAGCCACACACATACGCACAAAAACACTGCCACACACAGAAATGGAAAATCTGACCCTTTATGTAATCTTAGCTGCAGTGTTATTTTTTTCCTGAAATGAATGAAGCAGTCATGGAAGTTTCTTTTATGTCTGCAGTGAACAGTGAGAGGAGGAGTGCGTTCCACATGTTGAGTTTTCTTCGTTGTTTTTGCATTGTATGCCATTTCACAGGTGGCCAAGTTGTTTCAAGTACAGCGTTTGTACCTTTGCACTGTACAGTCAACTGTATTTACAGGGTAAAGTCAATAGGCAGGAAGGAGTTATTACTTTCTGTACTGTTTATTCAATGATTTTTTTTTTGTCTGCTGAAGGCATCATTGTAGGAAAACACAATTTAAAAGATGTTTTATTGATGAAAACGATCTCCCTACATAAAGTTGCTGTAGTGATGCAACCCATCGTCAATATCAGCCTCACTTTTAGACTTTGGCACACGGGAAAATAATATTTTGTTGTTTTTAATGACTGCCTAAGAGTTTCCATGCTTACAGAAAGATGCTACAACTCATGCTTTGAAGTTGTACTACTTTCTTCTATGCTAATTACAATATCCCTCATGTCCAAACTAGCTGTTGGGTTTCAAGACATCTTAAACGCTCTTTTCAAACTGTGCTTTCCACTCCCTCCTGCTCCCTCTCATTAACAACTCGTTTCGCATTCATCTATCATTTCCCTGGGTTGACAAGAGTCTGCACCTTTATTGCACATTACTCGGCTGTTGACATTATTCCATAGTTAATCTTGATTATTCCAGCTATAAGTTTTGAGAGTTTAACACTTACAGCTTTTCATCACCTGCGGTTTTAAGCTCATTTGTCAGCTCCTCTCAGTCTCTGCTGGCCTCAGCGATAGACCACATAGCAGTCGGAGAGGTTTATGCCAGATGTATAAGACTGAACAGCACCGCGCTGAACTCAGATACTGCAGGCGCCTGCCAGGCAGAGCTCAGCTGGCAAAGGTTGAGGGTGGGTTGCTAAGTTTAGGCAGGCACACAATCAGAAACGTGCATACATGAACATGGAGAAGCGTGTAAAAGAATACTGCGGCTCTGGTTTTCTACACTAGTCAGTTTAAACTAGGTGAAGCAGACATCCAACTTGGGCTACACATAGCTGTTATCTCCATGACCTTACAGCTACAGGCGGGCTGGCAGATAGCCAAGATATGGAACAGATAGCTGATCTCTTTCACCAATCTGTTCAGACAAGCAGCTCTGTTTCTCACACTCTCACTGCAGCACTATAAATCAAAACAGAACCAAGCAGCCCAGCTCTGTGCTTTCCCCGCTATTTCGGCCCGCAAAGACATATAGCGCCAAGTGTCTCACAGCTGGGCTCACTGGCTTTAGCTGGCCTTTGGGACTTGAGGAAATAATTCCAGTTTCGTCTGGTTTTTCGTTTCATATGATCTTTCTGAAGCCCCTGGGGTCATGTACAAGCCAGGTGAATGTGGAATGCTTGGTTTTTCTGGAGAGAGCAGGACAAACATCAGCACAATTTAACCACAACTAACAAAAAAAAAGGCTTGTGAGTATGTTTTATTATTCTTGGTTAGATGAAAAAAAAACAGCAATCATCCTTTAAAGGTTTCCTATAAATGGAGAGTTAAAAGCTGGCATTTATGTTGTTGGGGCTGATGAGGGATTTAGTGCAGATTGTAAGTGGTTAGGTTGTAGACTAGTCGAGAAACTGGATACTCAGTTCAAACACTAAACTAAAACATGCAACTCTCTGCAGGATGATAATAAAATAACCCTGTGCATGAACATGTGGGCAGAGCAACATTCACATAAAGTTTGAATAGATTTGCATGGAAAATAGCACATTGTGTCACCCTCAAACACAACATCAGAAGACGAAACACTGCTTAAGTTACACCAGACGTGTACACAAATCCCACCCAGTGCACGGCGTCTTATCTGTGCATGCACAACCCCAAGCAATTTGCAGTGAACAGCGGACGGAGTAGACGGAACTCTATTTCAGTGAGCTCACCCACCACAGATTCAGCCGCAGAGGTTGGAGGGAAAAAACTTTCTCTCACTTACTCAACTCTAAGCACGTGAAACTTTCTCAGCCGTTGGACACATATATTTTCTGCCTTAAAAAGCAGGAAAATGAAAAAGGCTAATGCAGTCCAGACTGCCAGAGACAGAGAAATCCCACCATGGTGCATCTAGCCTTTACATCAAGGCAGCAGGGAAAAATAATATATCTAGAAGTATTTGAAGCAAAACTAGGCGCAAGTATATCAAACACATAGCCTGTGATTCTCTGGCTTTTCTGCGTGCTTCAAAAAGTGCAGAATGACAGGAGAATAGTTCTAATTATAGAGCAAAAACCCTAAATCAAAGCACCGAGCGAAGTAGAGATCAGGTAGGGGAAGAGAGCACATTATTAACCTTGTCATCATGCTTCATCTTCCGTCAACAAATGTTCATAGTCGATTTAAAAATAGCTACAATAACAACAGGAACTGATATTTTAAAAGGCAGCTGTCATTTTCAAAGCCTATTTTTAGGTTTTGTGTCAAACGTCAGCGGAAATAAACATTTCATCTGTGAAGCAAATGTTCTTTTGCTTTTTTTAAATCAGCCTGGTTTGATTAGTGGTCTGTATTAGCACGCTGATCTGACAAAGCAGACATAAGACAACGGTATGAGAATAAATCTCTGAATGCAACTAAAAGCAACTGAAACAGGAAATAAACATTTCAAAGAACATCATCTCAGATGCCACCATGCACGGTCATCACATTTTTTTGGTTGTTGTTGTTAATGCACGTACTGTAAGTGATCACTGACATCCCTGAAGCCGAACCTCACTTCAACAGTCTCAGTGGATGTGTGTGTGGAAGTTGTTTCCATATGGAGGGATCAATCTGTCTCCATCTGTTCCTTTTACATGCCTACTTAACTGCTCTGTCTGCTCAAAGTAGCTGAGTCAATTGATCTTCTCTCTTGACTCACACTCCCATATTTTTCTTTGTATGAATCAGGTCACTGAGGCTGTTCTGATCCTTATCAGTGAACTGGTCTAAATCGACAAACTGGAAGTCACTTCTGATTCTGGAGAAAACACTTTCATGGGATATCTATTTGTTGTAAATGAGAGGAAAAGGGTTAAAATCAGTCTGGATTTTGCAGTTAGACTGTTTTTTTCTTTTTGGCAGTGGATCAATTTAGTCTCACGTGAATTTGCAATTTAGGCGGTTTTCAGTCTTAAGGTACGTGTCCACTAGATCCGGAAATTTCCCGCATCCCATTCATTGTCTACGTGAAATGCACCGCAGTGCATGCTGGTCCGGTTGCAGTGCGCTTCGAGCTGCAATCCGGTGCATCTCCTCTTAGTGGGCCACTGCTCATTTGCATAAACTATACTCGACCTCTACTTTAAGCAAATTCAATGCAGCGTGCAGAGGTCTGATGCATCGCCAAACTTTCATCAAACATCTAAACTAGTCGTCATGAACTAAGACAAGGACAGATTCAGCTACTGCACAGCTTATTTCTCTCCTCAAATGCTTGCAGAAATACTTTTCGCTGAACTGTTTTCGTAATAAAAAAAATGCCATGCTGGTCCGGGCGTGGCGGTTAGCACTTTCGCCTGACAGCTAGAAGTTCCCCGGTTCACGTCCTGGCCTTCCTGGGATCTTTCTGCATGGAGATTGCATGTTTTCTCTGTGCATGCGTGGGTTTTCTCCGGATTCTCCGGTTTCCTCCTACAGTCCAAAAATATGCTGAGGTTAAGTGATCACTCTAAATTGCCCGTAGATGTGAATGCGAGTGTGATTGTTTGTCTGTATATGTAGCCCTGCTATAGACTCTGGGATGGATGGATGGATGGATGGATGGATGGATGGATGGATGGATGGATGGATGTTGGTCCGGCTTGAAATCCAGGAGCTGACAGCTCCCTAGGCGATGTGTTTGTCCAATCAAGGACAGGCAGGATGGTTCCAGAAGAAGATCGACAGGAGTTGAACACTGGCTACTGGCCTTAAATAGATGCCCACCAGGCGGGCAACTTTCAGATGCGGCGTGTTTACATGTGGGAAAAACGCATCTAGTGGACACTTAGCATCAGCAGGATATTCCCTGTGTCTCCATCTATATGTGTTTCTGAAATGCTTGAAACCGCAGCTTTCGGAAGTCACCTGTTGCTGTGGCACCTCTGCAAGCTCAAGCTTCAATTTTTTAATATCATTTTTTCACAGCAGATACGAGCCCCACAGGGATACCACACATCATCATTTTGATGCAAACCCAGTCCCTACAAAAGGTAATTGAGCTTCATCTTCTTGACTGCTGTTTCTGGCAACCATCTGAGAGCTACAATTAAGCTGAAAAAGAGGAAATCTAGACATTATTCCGATTTTTGGTAATCAAGTAAAGCCCAAGAAACCAATTATAGATATTTGAGTAGTATTTTGAAGCAGTTTGCAAATTTGCATATGAATTAGACATTACATGCTCAAATGGATTAATGCAGGGACACTGAATACTGATTAAACCAGAGTGTTGTAGGAGAAGTGAAGTGACGTGGCCCACATTTCTCTCAGAGCTCTTGTGAATGTGCATTTGCAGACACTGAACTACTGTAAATGTGTCTGTTGCGGGCTGAACTGCGTAAATGTCTGATAAGATTGGAATGAATGACTAATATTCCGTCTGATACAAGTGTGTGATAGCGGCCGACCGTGTCAGAGGGTTAGCAAACAGCAGAGGAGGAAACAGCAGCAAGTACAGTTGCAAAACCCAAAGGACAAAACCTCAGGCAGCCAAATTTATATTAGTGAGGAGCCAAATGTGCACTAGAGAGGAGCCTGCATTTGCTTCTAATTTACAACACACTTTTAATACACATCGTAACAATCTAAGGAGGAATGCCCATGAATTTCTATATATTTGGTATTTGTCTTGCCCTCTTTAGCAGCAGAATACACTTGAACATGCATGGACTTCACAAATTTGTGCAAAAATTGATAACCCATGTTGTTTCTCACCCTCAGAAGTGGTTTAAAGTCGCTACTTATCCTCTTCGACTGCTGCTGGACAGCCCTCTTTTTTGGCACGACTTTTGCTGTTTTGCATTTTTTTATTTAGCAAATTCTACATCTGTGATCAAACCGCTTTTCTATCTGTCAGTTAACAAAGCTTGATGTATTAAACTTCTAATGGAGTGGTCACTTTTGATTTGTGCCAATTGTGTTTTGATTGATCCAGAGCCTGTAAAGGGTTTTACAGAGTCACACACCGCTTCCTTAGAAACTTTCAGTCGAAGCATGATTTAACACCGAGAAAGCCCCTCTTGGCTTAAAACAACAATTTAAATTGAGACACTTGCACTTAGTTAGCCACTTTTAAAATGTTAGACAGTAAACAGTGCTCTGTTGAGAACTAAACCAAACTTTGCTTTGGTTACAAACAAACTTAAAGACACCCTCCATTGAATATCAAGGTTTTACCTTGTTAACATGTCCATATGGTGTTTTTGTTCATGAGTAAAATAAGCAATCACAACCACGGCAGCCATTAATGAGTCTCAAAAACTTGGATTCAGACTTCCAAGTTTTCATACGCAACACGCCTAAAGAACCAACCCTGCCATCTTTCAGGATCAGTACCCTTCACAATTTGATTCCAGTTCAAATATTTATAGCAGATTTTCTCCAAAATTAGAAGTTCCAATCATGTAGCAAAGCATAGCTTTACAGTGTTTGAGCAGAGTGATGAAGTGCCAAATGGCTGAGAGGTGAGTGGATTTAGAGGAAGCAAAGGTGAAGATGTACAACTAAGCCATTTTAAGGAAAGAAGGGATCATTTTCCTGAAAATTATTATGCAACTTTGATACACAGAGAGGAGTAAGGGTTAAATCGACAACTGAAGGGAGGCTTTAAGCAACGTCATCACTGGGAGCAACCTCATTACCGAGAAATCAGATAACTCCTAAACCTGTGTCCGTAAACAGATATACCACACTGATAAGACTTCAATTTTGTTCTCAGTGGCAATAATACACAAGGAAGGAGCATTAGCTGTCACACTGAGCATAATCTGCTGCTACTTACTTCTTGCCGTGATGATAATTGTAATTGCGGACGTTACCCAAGAACTTCTCACGAGGTTGCTAAAGTCCGAGTAAACATGCAGATCGTTGCCTGATTTGCAATCCCTAATTGGATATGTAATGCAGAGTAAAATATTACAGGGTAGGCTACATGCAAGAGCAGATTTAAAAAAAAAAAAAATTCTAATATGAGAGTACTTCAGTGAAGCCACTTATGTGTCTGCAATTCTCTCGCTTCCAAATGTGATAAGCAGGTTTTTCATTAAAAACTAATCTTTATGAAGGCAACTTTTCAACTTCCTCGGTTCATTTGTCAAAGTCTCCCTTGTTTCTAGTCTTTTTTAATCTCCCTCTTACATTAAAGGAACACACACATACGCACGCTGTCTGCTGTTACAAACATTGTCACTCAGTCATTTCAAATACCGCAGCAGTAAAACATTTAGTGAAAAGCCATTCTCTCGGTTACTACGTTCAGTAAAAAAAAATGATGTAAAACACACCACAATGTTCCGGGTGAGCGGGCGACCGTGTTTCATTGTTCAATACAGTCGTGTTTGTGTGGCAGGAAGTTTGGGGAATCCAGCTGTCACATTCCCAGCATTCCAGAGGTGCGCCGAGTACATTCTTCTCAAACTTGTCAGCAAAGTAGTTGACCGAAGAACAAAACAAGCGATCCAAAGAATGACTGATTGAATGAGCATGCGACTCGGTCATTTCTTTTAATGACAGACAGAAAATATAAACGTAAGGATGAAAAAAAATACAGAATTTATACATGAATGAAACAAAATTAGAATTTAATTACTGCACAGGATTGAAAATGTGATCGAGTACAGTGGCCAAATGAGTCAGAGGTTGAATGAAATGGAGCAACCAGTCCAGTTACATATGGGATTGAGTGAAACTGTCGAATTGAGTGCATTCTCTTTCCTGTCTTGCGCTGCTTGAAAACACCACATGTCATTAAGTTTGCATGCATTTTATCATCAGCATCTACTTGTACTCATGACTCTTTGTAGGTCAAACCCCTTACGCCTCAGGGTACCGCAGCTCACAAACTATTGCACGAATTCCCGCTCTGGTTAATCTCATGTTGCTCAATGGCACTCCTTCCAGGTACATACTGCTGAATTCCACGCAAGTCGTAGGATTTGCATTAAATGGAATTTAGGTCCTTGCACAAACTTGCAGATACTGTATTTATAGGAGTTAATATTCTTGTCACGTATCCCTCAAAACCTCCCTGCAACTAAGAATTCGGAACATATTCCTACACGTTCAGTCAATTTTTACTCTGAGTAGGTGACTGTGTGAACGTGCAGACAAAGGCTTAGCGATGACAAAGTGGAAGAAGGTCGCATCCAGCCCGGCTTCATTCTTGTAAAGCTTGTAAAGAACGTGAAGGCAAATGGATTTGGCACCGCTCTCTCAGACAGGAATGCTGTCAGTGCAAGCCCTTGTAGCAAGTGTCTCGTTTTGGCTTCATAAAAACATTGTGTCATGATGGCTTATCTTCAAAACTTCAAAGTTAGCTCCACCTGCAGTAGATTAGAGGAGCTCTGTTTTGAATATGCTACTGCGCTCAGTATGCATGAGGCGTGCCCGTCAAAAAAGGAGAACATCAAAAAACATCACACGATATGACAAAATTTGTCTAATGGTACATCACACTGGAAAAACAGAAAATCATAGATGCTTCCTACACTAAATGGACTCATTATGAAGAGATAGAAAGGTCACATAAAAGACCAAATATACACATGGACGACTGATAACGGTAGCCTAAAAAGCAGTGTAACATGCAGCTGAAACAGTAGAACCCTGCTTTGGCTCAGTGGTAGGAGAGGGGCTCTGGGGTAGGGGGTGGGAATGGTAATCAAAGGGGAGAGGGCAGACAGTAGTCAGCAGCCTGGGGTTTGTGTTGTGATGTGGACAGTGACTCAGTGTTTCCACAGTGGGATCTGCCAAACGACAGGCCTCCCACAACACCGCTTCTGTCAGCGCTCCTCACTCAGTCGCGCTCAAAAGGAGCAGCTGGTGCCCAGTCGGTGTCAGATGGATGTGACCAGACAATGGATGTAAAATTTCTAAATCTCAGCTAGTTACAAATGGGGAGAAAGTTACCTCTGTTTGATCCCCAGAACTGAGGGATCTGTAAAGGCTTTGATGAATTACACGGGATTTTCGAAAACTCCAGAACATGCTTTGGAAGCTGTCAAAGTGGCCGTCAAGGCAGCAGATTACTAGTATCTGTTGCCTAGCAGAGTATGTCTTACAGCTGAGCAGACAGTGGCGCAGAGTCAAGAGCTGTCATCACTTGAAGTAGCTAACTAGTTTGTGAAATTTATTGCTGAAAATTTCGTAAAAATTCAATACAGTCGGGCTCCAATATTTATCAAATATTCCGGAGAGAAACAGTCAAGTATTTGTTTGTTTAACATTCATTTTGATTGGAAATTGCTTGATATTATAGCTCAGTCATTTCATCATCTTTATTCAATTAAAACCCAGTGAGAAGAGCACATGACACACACACATGCAGAAGAGTCTGACATGAAAGACCCACAATCGGACAAAACTTGTGTTTTTCCCCTCAGAGAAATTGAGAAAATAGTCATTCAAGGACTTTATGCAAAATCTCAAATGTTATCACGAATGTCTCACATACTGGTCTGATGTATTTGAGTGAAATTATGAAGGATAAAGAAGCAGAATAAGAAGAATCGGTGGCATACTTTGCTGAGCAGTCAGATTTCACATGAAGCTTATCGAGGTAGCGCACACCAGGTTTCTGGGCCTCCAACAAAGACAGATTATTTAACTCCCACAAAAGTTGATCTTACACTACAGTTCAAGGTCAGAAACAGGTCATGGTTGCCAATGGTGTGCGGCAACTTACAAGAATAACAGTAACTGAGACGGAATCCCTCGGCGAGACCGCATTGGTACGGTCCCAGCCTGAAAATGAATATATACAGTGGGGAAGGATGTGTAGCAGGTGTGCGTCTTTGTATAACCTTCTACCTGTGAACTCTGCCAATAACTACAATGCGGCTTCCAAAAATCCATGAAAAACATGTGAAAGGTAAGTCCCTAAAAAAACAAAGAGATTCAAACCAAGTAAAAACATTTTTTCTGCTACTGACTCATCAATCAGACAGAATGACGTTCTCAGAGGCATGAAGAATGAAGTAGTTTGTCTTTCTGCAATATTTTCTGCATCACAAATCCACTAACTAGTCATTTTCTTTCACACAAACACAGAAGACATTGCTAGTTTGTGGTATGTCAGAGCTGTAAAAGACAGTGTGAGAACAAGCAGCAGAATGATGCACGGCGTATGTAATCAAACAAATCTGAAAATAGCTGCTGTGTCACTTTTAATTGGAATGGATTGATCACACCTTTAAAATCATTGCACAAGTATGTACAACTGCTTTGCACAACTCCAACAACTCCCAGACGGTCACACATGCAGTGGAAATGATGCACAATGCACACACACACCATTATCACTGGTCTTTAGTGTTCAAAGCCCTGACTCATCTCAACTAGCTGCATAACTCGCTGTCAGAATTCGTGCGCTAACCTTGCCCCATTCTTGATATTCTTCCCATTCATGGGGTAAAACAAAGAAGCACGTACAAGTTTAAAAAAAGAAAGCACATCAGCTCTTTTCACAGGTTGCGTTCCCTTGCGTATCTGTACTGCCTGGCTACCCAGTCTCAGAGGGATTTACAGGGCAGGGCGGTTGAAATCAACAATCTGCCCGGGCTCTACTGAACCCGCCTCACATGGGGAACATGTGTTATTGCTGTGGCAACAAACAGAAGTATTCAAAAACCAAAGGATCAAAAATGCAAGATGAAGAAGAAGTAGCCACGTATGCAAAACACTGAAACGGCTCCTATCTGGTACCTGTTGTTTGGTGGTTTTAAATATGTAAGTTGGGTCTTTTCTGTCTCATGAACTTTGATGGTGGCCGACTGAACTTGAAGTGAAACTGGCTATCTTGCAGTTCAAGCAGTTTCAAGCTCCAATTTCCATCTCTGCTGCTGTCCAACAATCTGTTATGAAGTGCAGTGAGCCTGTTTTAATATTATTGCAGTCTTATTTTACATGTTGTGACTGAAACTGTAGTCTTGAGATTGTTGTGATGAACTACATCGTTGCACTGATCAGACCGTCTGCATCCTCCAGCCATCTGTGGCTCCATATTCCACTGATTCGAAATCTATATAGTACGAGCATGAAAGCTGCCCGTTCTGGCCCAGCAGCGGACTGAAATGTGTTCTGTGAGTTAACACAATGTGTAAGATCAAAAAAGTGGAGCATCTGTCCAAATATATTCCAATTTGGAAAAGCAAATTTCCACATAATCGGAGCAACCTAAAATTATGCAACGTTTCCTTGAAGTCACTGCAAAGATGCTAACTACCTTCTCAGCTTAATGCAAATACAACAGTGCTTTACACAGAGCAACATAATGGATAATAGATATTATATGGCTGACAGTGGAGTAGGAGTGGCAGTGCCTTTCTGAACTGGGATCCTTTCTACAGAGCAGGATATCAGGCCTTTCAAAACATCATCTACAAGGTTCTTCTACAAACCAGCACAGCGAACCTACAGAAAGGAATCCCACCGCTGCTGACATCAGCCGGCGCTCTGCTTGCAAAACCGGCCAGGAGGTTATTTGTGACCTTGTATGTGCTACTGTTCTGCAAAAGGTGTCCATGTCTAACCTCATTCCACTTTTAACCTGCACTCACGTCTCATTTTCGCCACTCACAGAGCAGTAAAAACATCACTGTGACTCCCAAAACTACAAGCATTAAAATAATAAGTTTATGAAGTCGCTGGCAGCCAAATATTTGGTTTACAAAAATGTAACGGCCATAAAAATAAGTGACATAAATTTTGCGAGCACCAGAAGATGCAGGACACCAGCTTGCCAAATATAACCGCTTCCATAAAAGGAGTGTAGGTTAAGTCACTATTATATTTAGAGCTGAAATGCTTTGTCAATTCATTCTGTAGTCATTCAACAGAAAATTCAAACTAACGATTTATTCTTTAAAGCTTTTTTTCAAGCAAAAAAAGTGGACAAATTATTTATGTTTTTTGAGAAAATAACCTGAATATTAACTGATAAAGAAAATAACTTATTATAGAACTATTTTGTTATCTATAGCATCAAATACATGCAATGGGAATTTTATTTATTAGGTTATTTCACTGTCAATAGAAATATATAGCATAACTCTGTATTTCAGTGCTGATAACAGAATTGAAATCAAAAGTCTTTTCGTAACACGACGTCCTTCAGAGCTGGAAATTGGAACTGAAATAAATGATTGCATTGCAGACAAACATTCATATCTCGACCCAGACGCTGCTGAAGCACAGTCGGCACAGCAACACAAACACACAGCTGGAAGGAGCTCCTGCTTTCCTCTTCTGACACACATTCCAGACCAGTTTTGCAGGCTCATAAAAGTGCACCAGAGTGCTGTGACAACAGGTTCTTACATAGGCTGCCTCTTGGCCTACTTCTGCTTAGGGAGAAAGAAAACCAAAACAGTACAGCGTCCAGAATGCAGGATCACTAGTAGCTTTGAAATGCTCAGAAATGTCTAGCTGGTTAACTGAAAATTAATTTCAAGTCTTCCAGCAAGTGCCTTAGCAGATAAAAAAGACCCAAAGAGACCATCTTCAACCAGCACGTGCCCTTATTTCTGAGACAAATAGACATGTTGACGGCTCCTCATTTTTTCTTCCTTATTGCTTAAAGCTTATCTGTTTAATTTTATATCACTTACTTTCTACTCATGCTATCACTTCAGGGTCACTGGAACACTAACAGGAAGTTGCAAGTCAGAGTTTGTTTTGCACTCTCGCTAAACTGCATGAACCACTGAGCTAACATAGCATGAAAGCATACTTCAAGACCACCTTAGAAAATTTTATATGTCTGAATTCCTACTCCAACCCAGACATCTTGAAATAAACTGGCTGGCACACTTTAAACAAGTTGTACAGTATTTCATGTCAGAGGAAAGCAAATGATCACCTGATGTTGAACACGTCAAGGTAACCTTTCACTGGTTGACTAAACTATGCGAGGCGAGTCCTTCTGTAGCCTCAATCTGCATTCTCCACAAACCAGGCAGGTCATAGCTGATGATATCTGCCTGTTCACGCCTTCTGTCCTGCGTGGAATGCAGCTACACTTCCCACCTCACTCACACACAGTAGCACTGACACGTAGCTCTGTTTGCACATGCACGGAAACACACACACACACACCGGCAACCCTGGGCTGCGAGGTTGGTGGTACCCACAGGAAAAGCTGACGTGTTTACATTCAAACAATACCCAGAGGGACAAAGCCCGGCTGCTGTTGTGGAGCGCTGTGTGAATGAGGGACTTCAAAACAAGCTTTGAAAAGCCGAGCTATTAGGCATTACATGGGGTTCTGTTTCATCGCAGGCTCATAATTGAATGTTTAAAGTAAAAAGTGGATTACAGGCACTAAACACAAGCAATAAGCAGATTACTTTCTTACAGGGATCAACTGACTAAACACAGCTGACCAAACATTTGTGGACGCTGCACTGACAAATACGTCAAAGCTACAGTTTGGGACAATTAATGCAAATGTGTTAAAGGCTGGTGATTTAAAGTCACTGTGTAATATACGACAAAGTTAAATCTAAAAAAAAATATCCAGTCATGAGTTATCCAAGCTGAGTCCATCTGAAACATTCAGATCATTACCATATTTTTACGAGAGCAAGATTTACTGCTTTAACCCTCCTGTTGTCCTCATTTTCAGGCACCAAAAAATATTGTTTCCTTGTCTGAAAAAAATCCAAAAATTCAGCAAAAAAAAATCCCCCAAATTTCTGAAAATTTGCACAAACCTTCAAGAAGAAAACTTCAATAATTCCTTAAAAGTTTCCCTTCAAAGTTTTATTTTTTTTAAAAAAAAACAAATATGGCAAGAAAATTCTTGTAAATATTTTCTAAAAATGAGTAAAAATCTTCCAAAAAAATCCTAAAAATAGCAAAAGTGATTACATATATATCACTAAAACTTCTAATATTTTCTTTAAGAGCATTCATAAAAAAAAAAAAAAAAATCCATCGAAATTCACTGGATTTTGGTTGATTTTTTTAATGAATGTTCTTAAGAAGCATTTTTTCCTAGCATTTCTTTTATTTCCACCAAAAAATGTTCAAAGATTTCCCAAAGATGTTTAAAATGTGGACATCAGAAGTTTCACTGTGATTTTTTTTTTTTCCACATTTTCAAACTTTAAAACGGGTCAATTTTGACCCACAGGACGACACGAGAGTTAATAAATTAGAGTTACTGCTGAAAAAGTGGGATGCACGCAATAGTACCTCTTCTGTTTCTGATATACTGCTGGCCTGTCCTGCCAAAAAGAGCATTAAAGTCAGCTTTAAAAAGGATTTATTGGAAATGTATGCTTAACGTGTCATAAAATGCACACAAAAAGTCACGGATTTTTTAATCCACCATGTGGCAAATTGCTCCTGTTAATACATTACAGTGTGCTTTTAAAATAGCATCACATCACCCCAGTGCTGTTTCTCAGGCTTCACCAGGAAATAAATACATACACACACACACATATATATACATATATATATAGTGTGGAACTGGTGCACAGATCTTGGAAACCAGCAACCACAAACCATACAGCAGAGACAACCAAGAACTCGCTCACAAAAACTTGAGTCACGACCAGTTTTTTTTTTAGTGTCTGTCTGCCTCCCAGTCCACAAGGCCTTCAGCTCGGTTAGGAGGGGTCTTTATTGGATCCACAAGGAGAGCTTTCAGCGTGCCGGGTCAGGGGAAGGCTGTGTTTATTCACCCGTTTAAACACAAACACGCACACAAACACAGCGTCTTCCACAGTTTCCACTCACACCCTGGCTGCTGTGTATCCATTAAATGTCGGAGTCTCTCTCATCCCTGCAGTTTGTTGGCACATCCAGGTTTGTTGATGTTGTTACTGGCCTGTGTGTGAGTGTGGGAGCATGTAGTGATTCGATGTGTGTGAAGTTGTAATGCATTTACATCATGCTTGAGAAAATGAACTCAATTTGGAGTTGGAGTTACCTGCCACTTTGGGTCAGAAATTGACAAATGTGCTGACATGGGTGGCAAATATAGTCACTAGTATAGAGTATCTACAGGTTGGCAGTCCAAGGCAATTTGACAGCTTTAGATTAAATCGAGCCATAGCTGTCACCATGGACTTTTCCAAGATTTAAAGCAGACGCACATCCAGTAAAAAGTGTCATGACTGGAAATTAAAGGAAGTTATGTTAAGTCTGACAACAAGAGGTCTTTATGGGCTACTTAGTTCTGAGGAAATAACACCAAACCTGAGACAAACCAGCCCAAATAATGGCAAAGTCTTAACAGGCAAGACTTGTCACTAAGCATTCATCTTAGTAACACCTCCACGGTGTCATTTCAGGCTAACAAGACCGGGCCTTTATGTAAATATAAAAGGAAAGAGCTATAACAGCAGTTTCAAGGGTCATTTGGACATAAAAACTGCATGACCACAATCACCAGTAAAATCTAATAAAACTACACGTAAAATAAGCAGATTTTTGAGCTGATTTAAATAAAGTATAACAATGTAATTTTCACTGTCATACTTGTGGACATTATTTACAGTTTTGGTCCGTTTTTCTTCTTTTTTTTACAGTAAACATGTAAATTCTACTATTCTTCTGTTATTCAACTGAAAAAAATCTTCATCAAAAATCATCTGTGTTTTTCTTGGTTACAGTGTGTTCGGGTCAGTAACATTCTGCCCTGGACTCTAGTTGTCTATTCAGATCCGTTTTGCCCTACTTTTGCACACTGGATTCAACAGGTCACCAGGAGGTTTGCTGGGCCTCTTAGCTTGTGGCTAACACTATCTAGAGCACCAAGAAATCTTTCTAACGTAACATTAACTCCAGCAACCTGCTCTAACTGACAGACATGTCTCTCTAGCAGAGATACAACCTGCAAAGACTGAACAAGAAGCACAACCCTCACCACAAATCAGGAAACTGGCAACTTTCACAGTGACTGAGGACACAGTTGACAGATAAGCTAAGAGATGCCCACATGCAGTTGTGATGATCAGTATTACTAAAGTAATGTAGTTATTAACGACAGGTTCACATCACCAGTCTATCACAGTTCTATACACATACAGACAAACAATTACACTCGCATTCACACCTACGTACAATTTAGAATCACCAGTTAACCTCTGCATGTTTTTGGACTGTGGGAAGTAGCTAGAGTACCCGGTGAAAACCCACACATGCACAGGGAGAACACGCAAACTCCATGCAGAAAGATTCTGGGAAGGACAGGATGCGAATTGGGGATCTTCTAGCTGCACAGTGAAAGTGTTAACCACTGTACAGCCCCTAGTATTATATGCTGTCAAAATAAATAAAAAACATTGAATGTGTACAGGTTCCAGTTACGGGTCTTTTTTGGTTCCTAATGAATCGATATTAGCTCTAAAAACAAACGCACTGGTCGAGCCCCAACAGGTTGTAACTGTTTCTGTTGGCATGTAATGCAGAAGTCAGTATTCTGTTAATGTAGCCATATCCTGTTTTCTCCTTTTCATATCTCTACCATTTCACATATTGACTCAGTTCTGACATATTCTCTCTTCTCTGCACTGCAGCAATCTAAATAAAAGTAACTGTTGTTCAACATTTATTAACTTAGACATGATTCACTCTGCTTCAATTTTGTCGTTTTTGGAGGTACACGAAGAAACTAAACAGAACACGAAGTCTTTTGGTGGCATAACTGCAAAGCAGCACAAACACAAGAATAAATCCTCACAACACTGTAGGGCGTCGACACATACACATGGCCTCTGCATAGACTGAATGCAGGAGTATAAATCCAACACACAGTGGGGATTCTGCTTAACGGTCAAAGAGTTGAATCTAACTTCAACACAATACAACATCGTCCGGCAGTAGTGGATTGATTACTTCAGCTAGATTTTGTGCATCATAGTGTATTTTGTCACCACTACCTGTAGCAACACACGCATATTCAGCCCTGTGATGCAATATAATCTGAATACTTTCATACCTGCCATTTGTGAGAATGAAAATGACTCATTTTCCTGTGTGACTACTGCTCTGGCTTAAAGGTGTGAATTATGTTTAGGAAATGGATCATGGCATTAAATAAAAACGGAAGTTTAGTTTTGTAGCAATCAGAATGGCATCATGGTGCATTTGTAAGTCAGGAGTTTTTGTATTTTCCTCGTTTGCATTCTAATAAGAAAGTTGATTTTAGAACGGCACACACAGACGCTCTATCACAAACAGGGAGTGTCAGGTTGTACATTTTTTACTCGCTTCTACCAAATTCTCTCGTTGACCTCATAAAAAAAGCATGACCTCTCGCTCCCGCTTTCTATTGTTTCTGTCTTCTGACAACTCTTTAAAGTTTCATCTGAAGTTTTCTTTCTGTATCCACACATCTGCCCTGCTCTCATTTCACTCTTTCAGCCCAACTTTTGATTATGTCGCTGTGGCTCTCTTTCCCTGCTGGCTCTCCAGCATTCTCAATTTAAACATCCATATCCTCCTCCCTTCTCTCTCCAGGACATCTTTTTTGATTGCCTGCCAGCATCTTTCTCTCTCTCTTTCCCCTCATGCCTCTTCTTCTCTGTCACCTCTTCCATAAGGCAACAGCCTCCTGTACCTTTACTGGAGCTTTCTTAAATATAAAAGCATCCCTCCCTTGTGTTTTCCCTGTTTTTCGCATCCATCAGCTCTATTCCAACCTATTTTTTTTAATTAATCAGGGATTTCTTCTCACCTTTTCATCCCATCTTCTTGCCTGTTTTTACTCTTTTGCACTTTGTGGAGTATAAAGGCTGTAATTTTCCCACTTGAGGCACATTTTTTTTATTTTCTCCCACTGCTCTAATCATATGTTAGTCTAGCAGGTCTGTTATAAACTGTCATGTGATTAACAGTATGCCACTGTGACAGGAAGTGTCACCAAGTCAGTTTCGCATCAACAGATGCTTAAACCACAGGTCCTCCAACACGGTGAGAAACTAATGCTGAACACCATCCGAGTGCCCAGAAATTCTATGCAGTGTTTTTCACACACCAAAGTCGAGCACGAAAATGTGTTTCTACAAGAGCACAGCAATGTATGTGGTATTGGATTATAAAGACCATTAATTTGAAGCTTTTAGTCTGAAAGGTTCATTTCCTCTTCTAAAACATCCCTTGTAAATTATCCACCTCATCCACCTGGATTTGGTCCCAGCAGAAAAACACATGACATAACTCTTAAAACGTGTCTCAACAAATATAGTTTATCACGGAACTGTCATCTTTGAATTGAACAAGCAAGAACTTGATCCTCCCTCATCATATGAATAACAAAAAAAAGATCTGTCTTATGGGTAAAGAAGTACACCTCTATATTTATCACACCTACAAATCCTTAAAATTAGAATCAAGGCTTCCAGGTTGGGTGTCAGGAGTTAGAATGGATGGAGTCCGTCTTATTTAATCTCTGACATCTTGGATGTGGAGTTCTTTATGCAAGTTAAATCGTGTGGTGTCATCATACCAGCTCTTAAAAGGTCTGGGAGGAAAAAGGGTGGATGCATAAGGGATTTAAAAAGATCCCAAAATTATCTGTAATAATCCTTCTAGGAAAATTAGCAACATAGGGTTTCAAATACTGATGTGTCCAGGTCTGGGTGCCAAAGCAAAGAGATGCAATATGAAGACTTGAGAAGAGGTACTTTGGTTCTGGAAAGACGTATCAATGACAGATCAAATACAGGTTTTCAGGAGAACCTTAAACCAACTGTGACACATTTCAGTGGAAATGTTTCGGTTTGATGTAGCCTGAGGAACACTACAGCTGGCAGTCAGCTATGAATTCTGCATCCTATCACAGACAAGGTCAGACCATCTGTTCAAAAAGTTCAACCAGGAGTGGACCTTTCAACAGCAGAACTATCCTAAATACATTGGCAAATCCACCAGGGATGCATCAAGAAGAAGAACTTCAGGGTAATAGTCAAAGCTAAGATGTGAATTGATGGAATGTACTTATGTTTTCCACACCAGTCTATGTAAGTTGTGAACAGACAGCATTCATGTTCTGCTGATCTGAATCTTGTCCTTTTTGCTGAGATTTTCCTTATTTCAATATGTACTTTTGGTTAGATACTTTCAAGTTTTGACCAATGGTTTTAGAAAAGGCCAAAGAAGCAATACCACTCTCCTTAGAGGAATGGATGAAGTGCTTTGGCGTGGAGGCTCAGCTGCCAGCCATGCCAAATACTGAATTCTCCCCGCTTGAGTCGTGGAACTCTGGGGTGCGGTGGACCATCTCAAGTGTTTCCGAGGCTCCAACCAAAGCAAGTGATTACACAAATCAGGAAATTCAGTACCTGAAGGACCTCACCAAAGGCGCTTTTCCACTAGCACCTACTCGGCTCTACTTGGTTTAGGTGGTTTTACATTACAATTGAGTACCACCTCATTGTGGGTGGAGTCACCATAGCACGGCGGCCCAGAAGTCCCTTATCGTCATTTGTGTGAGACACAAACGCAACACAACAATGAAGGACATCAAGGCGATGGTATATCTGCTGCTCGGTCTCTGGCTTTTTGTCAGATTGCCAAGTTCCATGAAGAGCAATGCGCACTGTCGCTGTTGGCAGTTTTTTTTTTTTTTTAAATGGCGGGTTTGGTTTTCGTGAAGGAGTCGCTCTCGTGTGTCATCACTCCCTGTCCAATCAGTGGCCTGCAGTCTGCAGACGTCACATTATCGGCTCGACTCACCTTGCTCGGAACCCTGGTTGAGTACGTATGAAAATAGAACCTGGTACTATGTCCTAATGGAAAACCTCACAAACCGAGTAGAGTTGAGCCGAGTAGGTGCCAGTGGAAAAGCGCCACAAGTAAACAAGGAACTCTCTGGGTGACCTGACACTTTCAATTCGTTTGACTTTTGCACATGAGAAAGTCACTACTTCTTCAAAAGTTGTACAAACTCCATGAGAAAGAAGAAACACCCAACAAGAAAGAAAACTCTAAATGAAACAATGTCTGATAAATACGCCACAACAACTTTGTTTAGAGCACAGCCAACACTAAGAAGCCACAGTCAAAGACAAACACACATTATTTAGTAGTGCTAACAGTATATTGCAGACTGATTCAATTTAGTCCTGCGTCTCCTTCAGATAAGAAAGTAATTCTGAATCTATGTCGCACTTTGAAGACCATCCCCCAGGCCTGTGTCAGAATGACGCTGGTGTCAAACTGGTTTTCACTGGGGCTGTGTGTGAACATGTATGTTTGCTCACACTTGTCTGGATGCAACATATTCACACATCGAAGTTGGAGAAATCAGCCCAGGAAGAGGTGTCTTCACTGTGATTGGAGCTAAAACAGGAGCTGGGTAAATTCACAGGATATTAATACAACAGCTCCTAAAGCCTATAGAGAACTCATTTCTGCAACACTTTTTTGGACACTTTTCATTATTAAGAAATAAAGCCATTTGCTGGAAACTTTAACAGGCACCATTTGGCTCTGGAAAGCTGATGAAATACATGGAGAAATCAGAAACAGCAACTGCGTTCAACTTAGTTTTACAGTGCAGGTCAAAAGCACAGATGACCTTCCTCACAAAATTAATTAATTAATTAGCAGTTACATAAGACATAATTCTTTATTTCCTGCTTCCAATTTCTTCCCAGTCAAGCATGATTTGAGCACGGCGCACACTTAAAACCCACCACTCATCAGTTGAACTCTTAAAGGTTTTGTCCTCCAGTCACACTCCAGTAAGTATGAATCCATTTTCAGAACACTAGTGAGAACTGAATTAAATATTTGAAGGATGGCAGCCTTGTTTACCACACAGATGACACAGCCAGCAGCTACGCGTACGTTATGGAAAGTAGATGGAAAGTATATGTGACCAATCGGATGCCATGACAGAAAATAGCAGTCTTTATAATTACTGCTATCAGGCGGGGCTCTGTGTCACCTCCACATGCTTCTCAGGTCCTCCTGCTGTCTTTATCGCTGAAATAAATAACAGTGGAAGTGCAATTGAGGTTTTCAGTACCAGCAACAGAACAATGCCCGGGGCAACACTGACGGCAGCTGAAGTAACGCTGAGGAGAATAATAAAGGAAGGAGAAGACGAGAAGACTGAGTTATAAATGAAAAAATACGGCACACATATTGTTTCACACACATGCAGTGTTGTGTGTGCATACTTTACAGAAACACACACACACAATTACAGGTCTGGCTTTTGTCAGTTCCCACAGTCCTCTTTGACCTACATCGACTTGCATACAGCAGTCAATAGCAGAGTGAAATACCTGAAACCGAAAGATTCAATTTCAGTCTCACCTCAGAAAAGTTTTCTTTTGACTGTTTGACTTCACTTTTTTCAAAAGAGGAACACAGGTGTCTTGTCGAATTTTGGTTTACCTCAATCATTTTCAAATGTGTTATGTATGATATAAGAGTTGAAGCCATGCAAGATGAAGGAATTGTCAAATAAAAAAAAAAAAATTTGATAAAAAAATTGGATAAAATAATCTAAAAAATGATAATATAAGTGCCAAGGTGGCAAACGAAAGTCCTTTTGAGGCCCGTATGCAGGTGAAAGGCTGACAGCAACTTCATGAATACATTAGAAACATTAAACTGATAAAATGAAGAAAAGTTTGGCATCATTTTTGAAAACAAGAGGCATCTAGCATGAGTAATTTAGAGTCTTCTTGCTCTAAATCAGGGGTGTCAAACATGCGGCTCGCTCCGGCCCATGGGATGACTTTGTAAAGTGTAAAAACTACAGAGAGGCGACAGTAAGTGCAGACTGTAAATTTGTGAAACTGTAAATTTAAAATTATTTCTAGATCTTGACAAGTTGTTTTGATCATAAAGTAAAATAATAAATTGTTCATCGCTTTTGTCATTTTGTGCCTTGTTTTTGTAATATTTTGTCTTGTTTTTGTTGTTTTTGGTCTGACTTTTTGTTTTTGTCATTTTGTTTCTCGTTTTCATCATTTTCTGGGTTTTTTTTTGTCTCGCTTGTGTTTTTGTCTCATTTTTACCACCAGGCAAAACTGCGTTTTTACCGCCCGGCAAAACTGCGTTTTCCGGAAGGTATTGTTTTGAGCTGCATGGTCTTGGTTGGTTGGTTGGTTGGTTGCTTGTTTGTCTCTAACAATTTGGTTTCCGCGCGATAACTCGATCAAATATTGATGTAGCCTCACCATATTTGGTACACAGGTGTACCATAATAAGACACAGGCCAGGTTCGAATTTGGTGATCTTGACCTCATTTTCAAGGTCACAGGGGTCATCTTTGTCGCCGGGCGGTCCAAGTTTGGTAAAACTTCTTGTTGTCATTTTGAGTTTGTCGTTTTGTGTCTCACTTGTGTCGTTTGCCCATTTTTTCTTGCTTTGTGTCTTGTTTAGTAATATTTTGTCTTGTTTTTGTTGTATTTTGTCTTTTTTTGTCTGACTTTTGCTGTTTTGATCATAAAGTAAAATACTATACCATTCAGTTAAAGATATTTTAGTTATTTATTTTATTTTATTTATTTCATTCATTAAAAACAATACAACATAGCATCTGTTAAATGAATGAAAAGATAGGTGTCACTAGGAAACTGTGATCTGTAAGTTGTAACGTGTAAATGATAAACTGAGGCATAATGTTCTTGAATTTTCATTTATTTTTCTTATGAAATTTCAGGTTGTTCATGATGTTTTGTAAAAAGATAATTCCTTAAATGTACTTTTTCTTTGCACTAAAACAAATGGGAATATTTGGATTTTTTTTCATTAGGTAATTATGCTGTGATTTCCCTGGTGCGGTCCACTTCAGATCAAACTGGGCTGAATGTGTCGCCTGAACTAAGATGCCTGTGAGCAGACAGAAGCAAAAAGAAGGCCAACCTGGGCAGCAGACACAAACAGTATTATCCTGTGCTGTGTCAGCACTGAGCAAACCACTTTCTTTGGTAACATCTGCTGAAACACACGCAGCCTCTTTTGAAACATTTCTTTGCGAGCGCTCCAAGAACACGGCATCGACCACACACCGGCCTGCTTCTCCTCCTCCGCTCTGCTCATAGCGGCTCAAATGCTCGCTCAGAGGGCAACAAGCCACCACTTGGGTCTGTGTTTCTCTTCCTCTCCCTTAACTTGCACCTTCCCTAGGGAACTTGTGGCTTTGTGACGGCTGGAATTCCCATAAAAGTCCGATCCGAAGCGGGCGCAGCCAAAACCGCCATAAATCACTCCGGCGTGATTTGTCGTCCGTTCCCACCAGGGCGTCTTCTGGATGGCAAGGAGAAAGGTGGGCAGGGAGGGAAGAGCTGTTCAGAAAAGCCACAAAACTGGGAAAGGTTTGACGAGGCATTAAAGCCGCGGTGGGAGAGATTAGCAACCGAGCCAAACATCTGCACAGGAGACAGACCTACCTACAGCGCCTCTGGAAGCATCGAGGAAATACAGCTGACGCTCTCAAACCGAGAGACTTCTAGTGAAGCACAGCTGTGAAATTACACTTGATTTCTCCAAGAACAGAGTTTTTGGAATAATAAGGGATAGACCAAATATTGGCTTGGCTAATTATCAGGGCGGATATTTGGCATTTTTCCAATTATCGGTATGTGTATTTGTAGGAATTGATTATTGCTAAATTGAATGTGCTACTTCAGGTCTGATGCACCCTGTGGTCTCAGAAATGTCTCTCAAGCAGCAAAAACTGAACCAGAAACAAAAACAGTTGCCACAAACCAAGAAATTAGCTCCTCTCACGGTGGCTAAGGCTATGCTAACAGCTAGCAGCTAAGGTAGAAGGCAGCCACAAATTATTCCGAAACAGAATCTGGAACACAATAATTACTAATACTTTGAGATCTGGACCTTCGTGGACAATAAAAGCGATGGAACAGCGAAAGATTAAGAAAACAGAGAAGAACAGTAGACGTCACTGGAGGAGACAACTGATCAATCTCAGCTGATCCAACATGAACACAGGAGAGCGATCACTCCTTATTTATATTATACATGTTCAGTTATAGTGAAGCCTGGTTGTGAATGGCATGTTCTCTGCCATCACATGCTGTTGAAATATTGCTTTCAATGTATTCTTTCTTGATGCCTTATATCAGTCCTAGCATAATAGTAATTACACAGCAGCAACAAACTAACAAGAAATAACTTTCTTAAATGCAACGCGACTCATTCAGACTGATTTATCTGATCAACAGTCTATAGCTGAAAGACATTCAGTTTTCTATCATTTGTGATGAAGAGCAGCTGCAAATCCTCACACAGGAGATTCTGGAACCCGAAAAATGTCAGTTTTGCTTGAAAAATGATGGAAACAATCAAATGTTTAGCAAAATTGTTGCCAATTGGCTAAAAATGAGTAAAAATTGCACTTAGGGGTTGTTCACTTTACATGTAAACTGTACTGATTACTAATGTTGTTTGGGTGAATACTTTTACTGTCTTGACACAAGGGATCAAATAAAACCAGACAAAGTTTGACATGTTTGCACCAGGAAAGACTTGTATTTTCACAAGCACAATAAAAAAATGCCCACAAAACTGGTCATTGTTTATCAAAAATACTGCCTTAAGTGCACTTTTACCAGCACACGTTGGCAGTATTTCATCACAATAAATATGATTTGGTTTTAAAGGGCGCATTATTTGCAGGCTGCAGAATAATTCAAAGCAGAGGCCATTAAAGAGAATAAAATTTCAGGTAACTGACTAGACTACAACCTTCAAAATTAGATCTGTTTCAGTTCAGCGCTGTCAGATTCATTTCTGATACACTTTGTTCTAAAAAAAGAGACGCCACCGACTACTTCTATTCAATTCAATTTTATTTATATAGCGTCAATTACAGTCAAATTGTCTCAAGACGCTTTACAGAACCCATATGCCTGACCCCCAGAGGAAGCCCAAAGGCGACAGTGGCAAGGAAAAACACCCTGCTTCTGCAGCCACATAGCAGCATCTTTAAAACCTGTAACAGATCTGCAGATATTCTTAATCACAAGTTCATCCCTAATGGGTACGAGCGGGTAGACAACACTCTGATCTGTCTCTAAAGTCACACTTTTACGCTTGTGAACAGGACCAGACTCATTTAAAACCACATAATATCATCACTGGCAGTGTGGTAGAACTCAGGGAAAACAGAGCAAACATGCACATCAAACAAAGAGCAGAAAACAAAGCCAACACTGATGTGAACGCAGCTGCTCACATCTGGGATTTAGAGGAAGATGCGTCAAGTTCCCAAGGTTTGCTGAAATATCCAGCATTTCTCACAAGTTTGGAGAGCATTTCTGAACCTGCAGCATCTTATGATTGTATTTTTGTTCACATCAAGACAAACAGTGAGTCAGTTTCAACCTGTACGGTTTGTTTGAGGGTGTGATTAACCGCTGGGGAGAGGTTTAAGGATTTTTATCTGTCAGTATGTGGTGGTCACTTACTTAAGGTTTGGTGAGAGCAATGTAACCACTGCTTATGTCCGTCTGCTAAATAAATCACAAGCGACAGGCTCAGACAGTTGCAGTCTACGACGTGGCTTTGTCCCGCTTCTCTAGGTTTTGAGCTGAAAATATAGAGATGTTCACGCCCTGACGTCTGGCTCAGGGATATGATTTAGTTGCAGGTATGTCGGGTGTTTTACGACCGCAGGCGCTGATTTGCATTTTAGAATTTTAGCACTGACAAAAGCTCCAAGAAGTACCCAACCCACCTGTAAACATCATGAACAACTGCAGCTTGTTCCCCTTCCCTACAGCCAAATTACAAACTGTGAAGTAAAAACGTGGATTGCTCTTCAGTGAACCCAAGAAAATTTTGTGCTCGCTATCACGCGTATCATATATTTGTGGACTAAACATGGTTGTTATGGGTTGTTCAAGTGTGCATAAAAGCCCTCTATGAAGGCGTGAAAGAGGCTTTCTACCCAGCATGCGCCCACAAACAAACAAGAAGATCAGAGCCGTGCAAAAAAGGACCTTCTTTTTCAAAAGCGTCATGCAAAGCTGAAACATTTTCTGTATTCTTGATGGGTGTTTTGAAATGTGCTGCCACTTCAAAACTATTAGCAGCAGCTGAACATGGAAGGACCGGAGCTATTTTGGGGCCGGAGAGCGTAACTAAAGCAATGACAAGCCAGCTGTGTTTCTGCAGCTTCATGTAGGGAGGAGAAGGAGGAGGAGGGATGGGAAAGCAGCGATGATTAAATTTAACTGGCTTCATTCAGGCTGAGGTTTGCACAAACTATCTCCCAGGCTTAGACATAAACCCTGTGATGGGAAGCTGTGACAGTATGTTTTGACAGAGTCTGAGGAGACTTGGGGTGCTCAACATCTGCAAGAAACTGCTGCTGACGTTTTGCCGTTCTGCCCAGCAGTTTCTTTATGCAGTATGGGTCAATGTTGCTGTCGGCTTTTTTTTTTTTTTTTGTCTATTATGAAAACCGATAAAATAATGCCGATATTTCACCTCCATAAATATGGCATTTCTTCCATAACTGAATTTGAAGTAGTTTTCTTATTTTGCACAGACAATGTTAACATTTGGAAAGCCTTGTTGCATTTGAGAATGCATCCAATGGGGCATCACAGTAAAATTAGGCATGATGTGTTAATTCCATGCAGGAGATATGTGATGTTACCTAAAATGAGTTAAATAGCCCACATATATTGGTATTGGTAGATATCGGAATCAGAAATTGAGATCTGGACAATATTGGCAATGCATATCGGTTATTGGGAAAAAAGCCAATATCGGACATCCCCAATTAGGACCAAAGTGACAGATAGATAGATAGATAGATAGATAGATAGATAGATAGATAGATAGATAGATAGATAGATAATTAACCCCAAAGGAAATTCAATTGCCATGCACCTTAAGTAGTCTACGACAACTGTTTTCCTACCTGTCAAAGTCATTTCAAATCACGGTGCCTCGACATGCGTAAATACTGTATATTGACCTTCAATACATTTCATATTTCTATAGATTGTAAAATTAGAAGTGTTTTTATAGTATTGTGAAACGTGTTTTCTCAGAGTATACACTAACCTTTAATGTTAATATTACTAACCTGCCTGTCTGTCTGTGTTTAGCAAGACTGAGCCCAGGATGCAGTGCAGTAATAAATATAAAGGCCAAACATAACCAAAAAACCCCACTTCTGGCCTTGAATTCCTCCTAATTCAAAACATTCACACATGCACAGCTGTCTGAAGGACCCAGCAAGGTCCCTGCACCTCAGTTTGGGCACCACAGAAAAACCTCTCATACATTTGAGGCTAAACTTTTCCATCTGAGTGTTATTTCTGCTCTGGACACTCAGCCAAGTGCTCCACAAAGACTTTCCAACAACTAGCTTGCTGTGTTTTTTACAAAACAAGTAAGTTTAAACCAAAAAAACTAGCTTGATGTGTTTTATTATGTTTACCAGACTGTCATTTTGTACTAAATGGAAAATGGCTTTCCAGAAAAAGTACGAATAAAGCAGTAAAACCAACTCATCTGAGCCCTCTGACAGCGAACAGTGGAGTTCTCCTGCTGCTAACAAATGTTTGATTTCTGGCTAACATTAGCAGGGCGATGCTAATTAAAGAAACGTTGGTTTTGTTTACCTCCGCTGTCCGCAGCGAGGGCGGCTTCTTCAAAGCCTGTTTAAAAGAAGTTTCCACGGCTCCGGTCATTTTCATAACTTCGGCTCAAATCCACCGTCGGGACTCTGTGGGTTTCTCCTTGCTTGCTCTGTAGCCGATCCGGGCTTTGTACTAGCTCACATCCCCGTCGGTTCCGTTCCTGCCGAGCCGAGCATGGATGGAGGAGTTTACTCCACTCGGACCGACCGGGAGCTCCAGGAGAAGGAGGGAGGGAAAGGGGAAAAAACTTTCACTTTCAGCAAAAGTCGCCCGTTTAAAAAGCGCCGAAGTGTGACAGAAAGATGAGTCTGTGGGATGTGTTGTCCTGAATCCTGATCATCTTTGGGTGAAGGAAATATCCACCTCGGTAGCGAGCGGTCCGTCAGATCCAGGAGTTCAGATTTGATCCCTCCTCCTGCAGTACCGACGATCAGAGAGTTGACGACATCTGTCTGCCCGGAGAGCGCTGCGTTCACGGGCTGTCGGACAAAACGCCCTCCCAATACAGCACGTGTCACTTCACGGACAAGTTAATTAGGCACACATTTTGACTTGGTATGAAAGTTAAAGAAGTTCCTTTTGAAATGTAGCATCAAATACACGTAGAAAACATGCTTATTATTGAATATTCTTGTAACTGTTATCAGTGTATGCATTTTAAAATATTTTTGAGTAGAAATTAAGCATTTTGATTTCTTTTTTGAAAGTAATGATAACAAAAATTTCTTCATCAAACCACATTTTGGACATTACCTCAATCTTGCACCATTATTAGAGACCTTTAAAACAAGAAGGTAGTTAAAATGAACTATATTTCCATCAACTTTCTTATGAATAAATGATGTTTTACACTAAATTGTGTCGAGCTTTCTCTTTTTTCTTCTTTTTTCTTTTTGGGCTGCAAACACCTTTGTTTCGACACACATTATTTAAAAAAAATACTTTCTTTTTTGTTTATTATTGATTCATTTCTCTATTTTATTTTATGTTATTTTGAAGTATAAACACCTTTGTTTTGACATACCTTCTTCAAAAAAATACCACCTTTATTCTGAATGTATTACTTTGTTATTTTATTTTATTTTAATAGTTGTTTTGGAGTATAATCACCTTTGTTTCGACATACTTTCTTTAAAAATATTGTCTTTTTCTTCATTCTTAATTTCTTTTATTATGATGATTATTTTTTGTGATTTTGGAATATAAAAACCTTTGCTTCAACATGCTTTCTTTTTTACTTTCACCTTTTTCTTTTCTCTTTATTCTTATTTTATTTTGTCTGTTGCTTTGGCAGTTTTTCCCTATAAGATAAATAATATGTTGCTTATTATTTCAAATATCACACAGTGTAGATTTAACGGCATAAAAAAAGGTTTATGGGGTTTGAAGATGCAATATCCGAGCTTTATTAAATGCAGCATAGATCCTCCCTCTGACTTCTGACACTTTTGAAGGCAGACTGCTACCAAACACGGCTACTGCTGAAAAAGCGGAATAATCCGATTATCGTAATGCATTTAAACGCAACACCTCACTCCAGGAATCCACGTTTTCCGTAGAAAACCCAACTTTTCTCTCAGTCTGTATTATTTCAGGATTAAAACCTGAACTATTACAGCAAACTAGGGTCTGATTTGGGCTCTTGGAAGCTATTTCAGTGAAGAAAACGAGAATTAGAGTTGCTGTCAGTGCGAGGAAACATACGACTTGCTGCCAGTGTGTTTGCTCTCAGCCAGGACACTCCTTCCTTTATTGCATAACTGCGGTGAGCTCGGTTCTTTTTACCTCCTGCGCCCAGAGGAGGGTGGGGTGGCGTCGCAGAGCAGTTTCAGGGTGGTAAATTCAAAGGTGGGTGAAATGTGCGATCCAGATGGCGATCACTGGAAGTCAAACCACCAGCGATCAAAACAAAAAGCGTGCAGAATAAGCATTGATTCATAGCTTCCCTGAAGTCTGTTTAAAAATTTAATAGCAATAAATGCATTAGAATGGATCGATTCTTCCGCTGATAGAGTTAAAAATGTGCAAATTGGAAGACTTTCCCAGTGAGTTTGACCAAAAAAAACTGAAACCAGCTCACACATAATAATTACAGCCATGGGACTGAGTGTTTGTGGGGAGAGAGGGAAGAAACCACAGCTACTAATCTGAGATAGGGAGAAATGAAAAGCCGGAGCTGCTGCACTCAAAGATTTGTGGTTTCACGGGAAGCTTGTTAGTAATGTTTGCTTTAATGCAATTTCTTCCAAGCAGGTACAAACCAAAGTATGTGGTCACATCCTGTATAGTCACTCTGGTAATACCACTGTGTGTACATCCTGCTCGAGGTTTTTTCACTCTGAATTCCAGCTCTTAAATCTCTGGTTTTCAGTTTTTTACATTCACACATCCGCTCTTTAACCTTCCTGTTGTCTTCATTTACAGGCGCCAAAAAATATGCTTTCCTTGTCTGGAAAAAAAAAATCCAACATTTCAGCAAAAAAATTGCCAAAATTTCTGAAAATTTGCAAAACCTTCAGGAAGAAAATTCCAGTAATTCCTTAAAAGTTTCCTTTAAGTTTTATTTGAAAAAAAAAACCCAGATTTGGCAAAAAAATAAAAATTGTAAATATTTTCAAAAAAATGAGTAAAAAAATCTTCAGAAAAATCCTAAAAACATCTAAAGAGATCACATGTGAACTCATACGTAATAAAAAACTTCTATTTTCTTTAAGAACATTCACAAAAAAAATCAACCAAAATCCAGCAAAATTTGCTGGATTTTGGTTGATTTTTTGTGAATGTTCTTAAACATTTTTTAAAAAAATTTTCCACAAAAAAATGTAGACATCAGAAGTTTCACTCTGAAAATATATATATATTTTTCCCCACATTTTCAAACTTTAAAACTGGTCAATTTTGACCCGCAGGACGACACGAGGGTCAACTTTTCCAGGATTCTTTTTCTCCTCCCGCGACAGAAAACGTTCCCAGAGACACAGGAAAAATCTCTCAACATCAGCATCTTTATTGCACAACATTCCCATAAAATTGGGAAAAAAATAATCTGAGGAGACAATTCTTCAAAGACATTCTGTACAAATACATGGAAATAAAACTCGAGTATGTACAGTTTACGCGAACCGTTACGCTTAACCGTGGGCAACTAAATAATTTATTCATGTACAAAGAGGGAGAAAGCGGATATAAAGTCATACCTTTTTAAACATAACGGCTGGCTTTTACAAAACGTAGGCGGATAATAGCGGCGCGCTTTCAACACAGTAACAAGCATGTATATATCGATTTTTAACAGCAAAAAAATGAGCTCTCAGGAAGCCTGCCTCTTCTCCATTAAGACTTGTGTTATATTCAGGGTGCGATTTGAGCTGAGAGAAAGACGCTGTCCAGTTGTTGGTTGAATAGATCCTACAAGCCAAAAAACAAGCCCAAGCAACATCGAAGAGTTCCAAAAACTTTGTATTTGTCAAATTATTCTACTAAATAACTGCCGTATGTGAGCATATGTCTGATTTCTTGTCCTATTCCGACAGTGTGTGACTTCCTTATTTAATTCCCAAAGCTGTCAACTGATTTAATAACACAAATAATGTCGCAGTTTTCAGCAAATCGCACCCTGCTTATAAGGCTTATACTGTCAATAAAACTAAACCAAAAAAAAAAAAGACATGTCCAAGTACAACTTCTGTATTTTGTGTGTTTTTGTGAGTATTAACCGTCATAGAAACAAGCTTGAAAATAGTGTTAGCCGATACATACATATCCACTATAAGGCCTACTGTGTTCCTCTACTCTTGCAGCAAACAACGAAGCCGTAAACATCGTATAAAGGTGGCGGAGCTATAAAAGTGTGAAAATATTTCAGCATTTTGGTTGTAAAATAGATAATGCGTGTTGTTGTTGTTGTTTTTTTTTTTAGCTTTTCCACAGTATAAAGGGACCCCTTCTTAATCGCATTCGAAAAAATACATTTTTCTTCCATTTTCCTGTGACGATCATCCGAAGGAATTAAAACAGCCTTCCCTTTTTCAAAGAACACAGCATCGAGTCTGCACAGTTGACATTCCTCTGATTAAAATATCTTAAAAAGTTTACCTCAGGGCTTTTTCTATGGGGCAGCTGTAAATGTGTGTCTTACTTTCCTGCCCATACACAGATCTGAGGTAGTGCTGTACCTGTGATAAGAATGTCAAAGCCACTTTTAGCGAATTCAAAACCACTTTGTAGAACTAAAAATCACGGTGAGCGTCAATTATTCAATTAAAAAACTGCCTTTAAAGTCAGGTGCAGTTAAACCAAAAAAATCGGTGGGATTTTGTTGAGATATTTCAGGGAAATTTGGCTTGTAAACAAAAACATGAAGATAAACACGATGACATAATTGGCATGAGATTGATAACTTTCTCAATGATATTTACCTCAAAATAAAGTCTAAAAACGTCCATCCATCTCCTCTAAACATCCATCACTTCGTACGACTGGGTTTAAGATTGTACAGAAAGAAAAAATAAAAGCAGTCAAAGAAATAAAATCCAATGTTATTATACTGTAGGTATCTTAAAATGTCATTCTCACCTGGAAAAATTAATAAAGTCTTTGGCTTTTGCGTCCAAAAATAAAAGAGTCTCGTTTTAAAAGAAACATTCAAACAACAGGAGAAGGTCGTTTCAGGGACGCTTCAGTCATCCGGAGCCTCTCCGTCTCTCCGTCTGTGGTCTCTAACGCCACCCTGTGGTGCAACAGCAGCACTGCTCCACATTCAGCAGCACTGGTCTGAAGTGTCGTCTGTGGTCCGTGAAGACGTGCACTGCTCAGGCTCAGGGCAAAGATCCACGTTAGGCCAGGCACACAGGTCAGGAACACCATGTCAGGGGTTTTCTGGGAGGTCTGGACGGCCGGTTTTGAGGCCACAGTGACGCCGCTCAGGTCCAGCTGGTCTGGGAGCTGCTCGTACGGTCTCATAGCAGGATCTGGGCCACGTAGGGGGAGTGAGTACTGGCCACTGCAGCTAACAGGGGGAGATCGCTGGACTCGATTCTGCAAGGACAGAATGAACATTATTTTATGGACACAAACACTCGTTCAACTGTGAATCTTCTCTACTAAATGTGAGCTGCAGAACACATCTGACTTCACCTTTATGCTACAGTGCTGCCTGACAAATTACGTTTAAATCATTACAAAGGGTTTGTCTCATCTTTAGCAAGAATACACACACATACACATTTTATCTATAGTTCTCCCTAATACTTGGTCTATAGACTCATGCTGTTTCTGCTTCTTTCTAAACACAGGCAGAAAAAAAGTCAGGAGGAAAGCAAAGAAAAAAGAAGGCAGCTTACACTGAAAATCAGTCGACATGTAAATGCTATCTGACCTGCTGATCCTACATCAGCTGCAAAAAGACAGTTTAATTTCTGTGGCACTGACATAATGATTCCAAATCGTTGTGGTGGGAATGTGGACCAAATTTTACTCCAACATTAATGTAGACAGTGAATTCCCCTTAAAATGCCACACACTAATGGGCTACATGAAGAATCGGACATGACCTGTTATCTGCATCTCTGTTTCAGTGTCTTTATATACCGGTGCGGGTCATTCTCAATGGCATAGCTAATATTCTCTGTATTAATGTTTATATTAGCCTATCAGAATGTGTTACTGCTATGTACTGTCATGTGCTTGGTGTGGCCTGGTCTGCTGGCTTTATGTTTGCCTAATCAAGCCCTACATGTGTGAATGGTGTATCAGTAGAGGAACCCACAATGCATGCTTCATTTTCCACAAAGGAAACATTACACCTTCATACTCTGCATGTTCTGCACATTCTACCCTGTCCATACAGGCCTGCAATGCATCAAATTGGAGTATTTAAAATACAGATTCTTGTCAGAACTCCTCTTTCTTTAGGTCTGATGGAAGAATCCTACAATGCTGAACTACATAGATATTTTTCATAGCATGTACTGCTTAACGGTGACCATGTTTCTAAACTAAACAGGCTGAAAAAGCTCCACAGAGCCACAAGAGATCAAAAACTCCACATGAAGTTGTATTAATTCTAACAAATGTTAAAGTTAACTACGTACCCTAACACCATGCCCAGTTCTTTCACATGGACTCTCGTCTGGCCCTTCAAATACTCAGCAAGCATCTTACTCTTGAAGTAAATCTCCTGCAGGCGGTCCTCGAGATGCATTATACACTGATGGGGAGGAAAGAGAAAGGAGCATGGTTAGCTAAACGAAACTAAATGTTGGCTACTGCAAAGAGAAATGATCAGTGAGAGCATCTTGACACTAAAAGCTATGAACCCTATTCAACCTGTACAGACACTACAGCAGAAATATTGACAGGTGTAACGTACAAAGTTGGGTGAGACGTTGAGTTTGTAGAGCTGGTGAGTGGACTGCAATAAGCTGGAAACCAGGCTGGACACCAGGACTTCCTTCCCCAGCTTGTTGACATCTGTGGCTCGTCTCTGACTGCTGGCCACCTGCACCGTCCACTTGTCTGTGTCTGCTATAATGCAGACGGCCTCGGCTATGGGCTCATCCAATACTGGATGCTGCAGAGGACAGACGGTTATTTAACTCAGTGAAACACGCACATAGAAGAACAGAAAGATTCCTCAAATGATCAGGACTGCATTTGAATAACAAAAAAAAGAGAGTCCAGTATTTCTATGTCTGAATATACTGACAAACAAATGCCCAAACTTATTGTTTTACACAGTATATACAATTTTCCATTTGTTTTTGGCAAAGAAAAAGCATAGCTCACTATAGCACAGGCCTTTGGTCGTTTACCTGAACAGCATGAGTTAATTCAGTCATGAGGCTCTGCCGTAGCTTCTCATCACTGGGCATCCCATGCAGTACAAAGTCTGGCACATAGGTGGGGCAGTAACCTCCAAAGAGAGACCGGCCAAAATTGGCGATGCTTGGCTTTGAGTAGTTCTCCACCAACTTTGACCTGCAGATCAAACATGACATGAGAATATTTTTGTTTGTTTTTAAATGATGAGCACAGATTGTTATTCTCATTTATTCCTTCACTACTTTTCAAGTTTGAAAACAAGAAACGAATGCTGCGAGTCTGTCCATGCATCATCCACTCACCCAGGGAAGGGCACCAGCACCTCCTCCTGCCAGTCCTCCGTCTCCTCGCTCTCACTGTCTCCCAGTGCGCTGTCTGAGCTCTCGTTGCGTGGGATTTCCCAGTCATTGACAGGCGCTGCCTTGCGTTTTTGGTCCTCTTTGCTGCTGTTGCTTCCGTCCTGCGGGACAGGGACTGTCAACACGAGATCCTTGTCCTGCTCAGCAGGACAGCTCCTGGAGCAGCAGGTGTCGGTGGAGTCCGTAGATCCACACCTGCACCTCCTCTGCAACAAAGTGTCTTCCTTCCTGCTGGACCCCACCTCTCCACTACCTGAACCTAAACACAGACCCAAACCCTGACCCCTGACAGCACTCTGAAAGCTGAGACCCCCCAAGTCATGATGTTCACGATGTCGGGGAACGCCCAAAGTGTCCAGCATTTCTTTGTGCAAACTGTGCGTGGTACTGGCCCCCTGTTGTTTGGCCACATCGTCCATAGTTCTAGTTTCCACAGGGTTCTCCATGCTGAAACACTCGTCAAAATCGTCCACACAGTTTAGGCTACAAGTGGGCATCTTGCTGGACACCCGCTGCAGAGCTGAAGCCCCCTTGGTCTGTTTGGTTTGGTCCTCTGATGCACTTGTGTTGCTGGTCTTTGAATCTGGCCCCCTCTGCAGCTGCTGTGGCTGCTGATGCGGCAGCTGCAGGCGAAGCGGATGTTTGTCCTTGAGGTGTTTTTTGTGCTTTTTGAAGTCCTCATCTACCTTCCTTCTGCGGCTCTCAGTGTCCGATTCAGGAGACATGGAGTCTCCAATGAGGAAAGTCACTTTCGTTGTTGGCTCTTCCTCCTCTGATAGAGTCAAAGCCATGGGCCCAGTCACGGTGTTTCCTGGTATCACTGGTACTGGCACTGCAGCAGCCAGGCTCTTATCAGGGGGCTTCTTTTCTAGAGGGATCCCCAAAGGTCGAGGAGCCAGCACTTTACTGGACTGGTTCCCCAATGCTGCATTCATCCCAGCCTCTGCAGAGTTTTTAGCGCCTGTGAAGACAGGATTTAGGGATGGACCTGATGCGAGGGTTGTGGGTATGGATGGAACAATAAGCTTCAGGTCACTCTTGGTCTCTGTATCCAGCACACAGACCCGCTCCCTGAGGGAGGCCGAGCCAACACCTAACACCGTCTCCAGTCGGGCCTCTGTTGCCAGAGGACTGCTGGATTCTTTGCATCGCTCCTCAGGTTCAGCTACGTCTGCAGTCCTGATAACAGGAGCTTTGCCCTGGCTGTGCCCCGTCTGAAGCACACTACTCCTGGACCCTTGACTCTCACCGCTGTCCTCCTCGTCTTCCTCGTCCTCCTCTTCCTCCTTGGGTGGGTCCCCAGTGCTGTGCTCCACCTCATTGTCTGTGTATGTACTGCTCTGGAGGCTGTTGTCTGATGGGTAGCTGCTGTCTTCTGCCTCGGTCTGCTGGCTGTGGGCCCCTTGGGACAGGTAGTCTCCGCTGGGTTTATGGACGGTAACCAGAACATAGTCTGACTCCTCCACCTCACCCTTCCTCAGGGAGGTAGTGATGAGGGAGCCAGGCATGACGATGGCCTCATCCTCAGCACTGTCCAGCATGTGGGTCTCCAGCAGCTCAGAGCAGCGGATGAAGTAGGTGAGGACATACAGGAGTCTCTGGACCAGCTCCTGTCTGCGGCCAACCACCACCGTCCTTGACAGCCTCACTGGTGACCCAATGGCTCCATACAGGTCCCCTACAAACGATGATAGAAACAAACAAAACAGCCTTAGCATCAGTGAACAGGGCTTTATAAGCATCAGTTCTTTACATGGACCAGCACTGTAAAGATCTATTTAAACATGTGCTGGATCCGAAATGTATGCTAGCATACATTTTTTACACCTTTACCCAAGTATCATATTCTTCTAACTTGATAGAGGGGGGGGGGGGGGGAATCATAAATTGCACTTTCCCAAACTGACGCAATATGCTTAAACAGCTGTTTAACCCACTTTACACTTTCTAATGATACAATTCCTGTTCATCATTTCTTTACTGTATTTTCTTACTGTCCTATTCTCCTGCAGTTCTCAGTTGTGAACACTAGGTGTCACCTTTAACTCACTTTCTAATTGTTTCTCATGTCACTTAAGGTGAAAGTGTAGACTCCTCAAGACACTCTTCTGGATGCCACTCTTATTTATGAGATATTACTTTCTATATGTCCCTATAAATCAACTGCAGCTGATAATATATCAGTTCACAGAACTATATCAATGGATTTCCACTAATGCAACAGGCTGCAAAACAACTTCTCCTTTCACATAAATCAGGATATACATGGACAGTTTGACAGGATAGCTTTAACAGAAGAATCCAACTGATATCCAGATTATCCTACTGTTCTTGCAGCTGCAGGGTTATTACATCTGCTGCATATTTTTACTCCCTGCAATTGCTATTTTAAAACTAAATGCTGCTACAGAGACAATTTAAGTCTGACTACAGGAAAGGCATTACATCTGTGAGCAGAACAGCAGACTTAGTGAGGCTGCATGTAGAGAAGACAGTCCAGTCCTAACATGCCTTCATGTGGTAATAATTAACAATACCATATTCCAGTCAAAACAAAGACCAGACACAGGTGTTTCATGATGCCGTGACAGAACGCTGAAGTGTGTCCAACTCTGTGTTTGACTTTCTCACCTAGCTGCGCCCAGAGCGGGTTGTACGGATGCGTCTTTGCCAGCATGTCAACGCTTTGGGAGGAGTGTTTTTCGAGGAAGATCTTGATAGGAGGCTGGCCGTTGGGCATGACGGTGGGCACCCAGGCCAGGTGATTGGTCAGGATGGCCGTCAACAATGCAGGGAGGAATCTGGAATATCAGACACAGGTTGGTCAGCAGAGAATCCAAAAATCCACTTCCTGGCTGCTAACTGTGGATCAGAAATGACTCCGTTTTCCATTTTCCGTCTTCCCCCATGTGTGGTGAGGTCAAATGGGCTCGCACTACATGGAAATTTTTGGTCAGACTTTTTCTTGCTGAACCTGACACCACATACACACATCCATTGTTTGCAACACACAACACATCAGTGACACACACACACACACACACACACACACACACACACACACACACACACACACACACTGTATTAGCATGATTCACTTCTCAGTTCTGACCACAAGTGTCTACTTCCCTTCCTGTCTCATGACTCAACTCTGACATGGTAAGTCAAGTTCAATCACGTGCCCGAGCACAGTTGTGACTGCGGCATTCATCAAAGCCAACAGTCATGGGAATGCAGACGGGACGCCTCATAAAAGACGTGATGTGATACAGTAAGACCAAAGGTTACCGGGGAAACATGATGCTTCAGTCAAGAGTCGACGCCACGTAGAAGTAGCTTTACTCATCCTGACCAGCAGCGGTGGAAACAGTGACTTCAGCTGAGAAGCTGATAAAGAAGCACAAATGGTTGCCTAGGAGACAGTTTCTATTTGCGGTGTACATTGAGAGAGCGTGCAGGGATTTAGACAACGCGAGAAAGTCCCGGGTCTGTAGAGATTTACACTGGAGCACGTAGGATTAGTATGGATGCTACAATAACACGTCAGGAAGAACAATTACAAGACTTTTTAAATTTCCCAATCAAACAGTGTGATGTCTTGTCACATGAATGCTCTGTTGTTAGCTGTGGTGGATTATCAGCTATTTGTTGCTTGTTCCAGAAACCATAAAAACATTTTGTCATCAGCACTAAATAATATCATTTATCAAGCAAAACATTTCTTTAGAAGATTTTACATTCCACCATTAAACAATCCTGTACCTGCAGTTGGTAGATCTAAGAGTAGATTATTGTGTTCACAGTTTATTTAATATTGGTTTATTTCATTCTGCACTTGTTTAATTAAATCTATATCGCTTTTTTTTGCAGGCTTCTATATGTCAACACAAAATAAAGTGAACTGTTCTTAACCCCTTATAAAGAAAGATGAAATAACTGAGTTGTTTAAAAACACAAGTGTAAATCACCTTTTTTAGACAAAAGAAGTGACTTGTGATAGAAACTGGAGAGATTGATGAAGATAGAGGCTTCATTTCTGAAAATATTATTTAATATCTTCCGGATTTGAGGCCAACTTGCAGTAATGAACAACTTCAATGTGGTGAAAGCTACTTGAATCAACCGTGCTGAATATGGGTGCTGTGTTCAATAAAGGCCTTGCTACCAATTCATATATGTACAATTAGCAGTGGTTTGACGTGGCTTTGTAACGGCAACAATAAGCAATTAGAGACTGGCAGGGATCTTCTCATTCACAACTCCTTTTGAGGCAGACAAATAAACGCAAAGAGGGTGAAACGCTCACAGTGTGTGTGTTATTAAGGGTAAGAAAAGGGTTTGTGGGAGACAGAATGAATAGTGTGTGGGAATCTGCATGCGTTTCTCTGTCGATAAACTTGCTACTGAAGTACAAGTCAACAAAGACGTGGAAAGCGTAGCGCATGTGTCACGTTTTTGTGCATTTCTTTCCCATGAAGTATGTGAGCTTAATTCATGCCTGCTTCCTTTACACTTTTCAGCTCAGGGAAAATCAAAACAGGTGGACCGGCTGGTTTCTACTATTGGTGAGTTTGTTGTAGCCACACAACTGCTGCAAACATTATTTACTGAGGTCCTATTTGATGTGATGTTGTTTGAAGATGCATTTGATAGAGTTCCTTTGGAGGACAACCTTAGACTCCTGACATTTGTATATATTTGCTGACTGACAGATAATCAGGTATGAGGACAAATAGACACTCAACTGGTTCTTCGAGGTCTGCTCCATCAGCAGGGAGAGCTCCCTCATGAATTGACCGCAGAGCTGGTTCTTCTCCGACGCTCCAGACATCATAGTCAACCAGACGGGCTCAGCCACCCTGGGCATGGTGTAGAGGTCGCAGATGGTCATCCTGGAGATGAGGTATGGTGGGTGAGGGAGGGATGAAAGAGGGAGAGCGCAAATGAAAGGGAACAAGGGGAAAGAGAAAACAGACAGAGAGAGAACAGACATTTTATTGTCTCTTGGGGTAAACAAAAGAGATCTCAGTTCACAGAGCTTCGCTGTCTGCACTGAGGCCATGGGAGACCCTCGTGTGTGTGTTGGTAGCAGTCCGACGACCTTGCGTGCACTCACACACACACACACACCTCGTCTCTTGGTCTATACAGTGTGTGTGTGTGTGTGTGTGTGTATGCCTGTGTGTATATCTATCTGTATGTGGCTCAGCTGGTGCGTTTGTCCATTGAGAAGGACTGGAGTTTCCATGGAACGTGGGGCGTGTTGGTGAGCATGTCTCGGCCAGAGGCCAAGCTTTGACACAGGGGCAGAGGGGAATCTCTGCAGCCTGAGGAATGTGGAGAATCAGGATTTTTTTTGTCACGGTTGAATTATGAACAGCAGCTGCTTCCTTCAGGGTTTGAAAATGCAAAGTTGTACAGACAACCAAGAAAAGGGACGTCAGTTTTTATTAGACTATCAGGTGTTTCAGGCGGTTTTATCTGCCTGCTTTTATTGCACTGCAAATGTATAAACAGAAACCATAATAAAATTGCAATTTTCAGCTAACACAACAGCATAATCAGGCTAACTGTAATAGACTTAACTATGTGCTATCACCCCGGGTAATCTGTCACAAGACTTGCAGGTCCCTACTGATAAGGAATAAAAATGTTGTGTTGATTGCCTGATTTAGTCTTACTGAAAGCTGCAGGACCTCTCAGGATGCAAACAAGGCTGCTGCTGCTGTAAATTCACAACCCCTTTGACCTAGAAAGATTTCAGCGATTGGAGAGATGCAGGCAAGCTTCATACTGAGAGAAAACACAGGTGTCACACAGTGAAAGTGACCTTCACTACAAGTCCAGTATTTGAGTTATTAAGCTATTTTTGGATGATGCATTTCCCAAAGAAAACAGGAACACCAGTACTCTTTGTACACGGCTATATAAGGAGAAATCGTCAAAAAAAGTAGAACTGCTGTCTGTAACAGCATTGCGATACAGTTGCTGCAAGCGGTTCTTTTATGTCTGAGCTGTTTAGTGATGTAACTCTAAACCTGTCCTCTCCAGATTCATATCAACCGTGACATTTGAGAGTTCACAGTGGGATCATACAAGGATGCCAAATCTCCATTAACAAACCGTCCTTCAAAAACAATTAGGATTTCTAAACAGCTAAATGTTTTCTTTAGATTTAGAAAAGACAATCTTTACTTTAATGGAATTGTTCGTGAAGGAGTGAATCATACAACAAGAACAAGCCTTCAGTAGTGAATCGGTGCGTGGATAAAATTAGAGTAAAACATAATTTAACTTCTGCAATGAGTGATTGCAGCACAGTTTTTGACAAGAACTGACTAATTGATGATAAATCATGAACAAATACAGTGCAGCATGAATCACAGCAGGACCCAGTGGGATAAAGCAGAATTAACTCAGCACATCCACTACATGTCTCAGACTCTCTTTACATCTGGTTGTCAGCAGGGCAGCAGAGATGATATGTCAATCGCACTGCAGCATCAAATGACCTAATAACACTTTATTCATTCCTGTATTATGAACAGGTTGACTTATCCGTGGCCTTTTTAAGCCCCACTTGACCCTGCTGTGTCTGGTGTGCATACATCTAAAGAAATCCTGCCAGTGGGCAGAGGTCTAAGGGTGAGCCAGCGCTAGATAAGTGGGGAAATCTAGTCTTAGCCTCCCTGCAGCAGCTGTTCAGGTGAACTTTAAATGGCGCGTCTGTGATGTGAAATTACACTGTGTCAGGCTGAGGAGCTAGATTTAAATTAGCTCACTATGGAGGGCAACCATTCAAACATTTCTGACCTCTTTTATGACTTAGGGCTTTACTAAGAGCTGTTTCATAAGACAATTTAACGAGCCTCATAAATAATGCAAGTTAAGCTGCACTGTAATGATCACTGGCATATTCTAATTCTAGTTACTAAAAAAGTAGAAACTCTATGCAAACAGGTGGATATCCTGATACCAAATTAGTCCCTATTTCTGATGAAGGACTATTATTTAGGTGTGAAGGGTACATTTCAAGTGCTGTTCAAACATGGCTCGTCCGTTTTGCTTTTGTTTCAGTTCACTTGATGGCAATGCCAGACACTGAGCCAATAATGAGGATGTAAAATTTCCCAGTTTCAGGTGGCTGACATTTGGTGCACACTGTAATCCGAGTTGCTTTAGACAAGAATAAGTGCACCTTATTTGCATGCATGTGCAGTCAAATAGTGACAGGGTTAAGAAAAAAAAATCTATTTTAAATTTGAAATAACAGTTTTCAAATAGCAAAGGCTGCAATTTAGAATCTGCATTATGCACCATGGTGGAGTCAGTGTTTAAACTGTCTGTTTTTACAAAGGCAAGTGGTCCTCTTGTGGGAATCCTAACTGAAGCTTGACTTTACAAAACGCTATCACAAATCAAATTGCAGTAACAATCAGTGAAATTACAAAAAGATGTTTTCCCCAAGTGAGATTTTAATTTCAAGGCCTGGTCCCTTTAATGTTTTGCTTTGCCCAGAACTCCTGGCTGCACTCTTAATTGCAAACCCCAACATAACCCCGGTACAGGCCGGTGTGACTTTTATGTACACATGCCTCTGCTAAGTGCACAGCTTATCTTTACCAGCATGTGTGGGTGGGTGGGTGTGCGTGCCCACCCTTCAACTACGTCAAAGCTGCACTGGCATAGAGAAAAGCCATTTCTTCCACTTTCTTTCTGTAATGTTCCATGAAGTCAAAACCCCTTAATGGCAAAGGTGGCTATCCTTATATTTAGCCGCTGTCTGAAGGTGAGATTTTACAGATATTTGGTTAGCACAGGGCACTAGCATTCCTCCTGCTGGCACTCGCATATTATTTACTATTCTGGTGCTCGTGACCAGTGTCTGAGGTAGCTCGGGTCGCCACTCAGGAGGGTTGGGTTGCTGAGGCCGGCTGTCAGCAGGCATATGACTGCAGCAATGAGGGGACCTCAAACTGGGAGCTGCCTGCCAGTGTGTGAGCAGCAGTGAAAGTAATGGTGGAGAATGGCATGTGCACACACACACACACACATTGGATAAGTGTGCATTTTATTAGTATCAAACAGTCATACAATACCGACAGGCATGTCTCACCCACACAGTTTTGGAGTCCAGTCTGTACAAATTTATGATTTCATATTTCTTGTCATCACAAATAAAGACTATTTCCTTCTTGGAACGGGTGCTTCTGGTAAGTCTAAGTAAAACTTTAGGCAAGCTAGTGGTACAGAGTTGACAACGAAGCAGCAGCAGTTTTGAAAACCTCAAATGTAGCATACGCTGCATTTGCAATGCAGTAACTATGGTTTGGTTTAAGTCAGGTAGGAAACAGGGCGTTCCTCCTTTCTTTTACCCAACATATTTCAACATCTTTTACTGGACTTGCAAGCTGCATTACCCGTATTTCTTTTGAAAACAATTACTTAAAGGAGCAAAGCACAAACGTGAGAATTAGCAGGACTGTTAGCATCACACTATCCTCACACAAAAAGGTAAGAATTAATTATTGACTGCTTGGACATTTAAGTACAGTGCAAAAGCAACAACAAAAAATACAGAATCACTTAATCTCACTTCAGTATCTTTCAAATTACATAAATTTGCATGCTACAGAGATACGAAATGCCTGGTATAGGTGGCCCATGCAAGCCCAGCGCCTTGCCCTGCTCAGTAACCATTTTAGCAACAAAAAGCTCCAAAACGCTAAAGTAAAAAATTTAATCAAGTGGAATTTTAATTTAGTGTGACAATTGCTGAGTGAACTTAAAATATCTCAGATCTTATCAGTAAAAATCGGTTTACTGGCCGTTTGATTTCAGAGAAGGAATCCTGGTAACCTACTCGCTTAACGAACTATGAAAGGCACATATAAAATATTTGTCAGGTCATTAATGCTGAGCAAATGTTAGCACCACAACACAAATAACACAGGATAAATATGGGCACTCAGTGACCTACTTTATGGAGTATTAAGACTTTGCTACTGGTGTACAAAGTGTAATAAACTTATGGATAAAATGTTTGTTTTTGAAATATCTGCGAACTCTATTTTAACGTTATAATTCTGTAATATGAAAAGTTGCTTGAAAAAACAGAACTGCTATGTTCTTTCTGAAAAGATCTGACACTAGCCTTGTCTTTTATAGCATGTAATAATCTTACTTTTATGGCATTATAAACAAACTTCCTTTCTTCACCATAATAGCAGCTCATTGTGTTCCAGACAGTCATGGTTTTTTCCCCCCTTTACGTGTTCTTCTTTTTTTCCAATCACACCAGCTATTTCTGTACGGTATCCTACCTACATCTTCTTCATAACAGGAAACACACACCATGGGCTAACGTCCTACTATGCGCAGCGATTATTAACGACTACAAAATGCAGAGCATGCTTTTCTTCCTTCTAATTTTATCGTGCAAAGATCTACAATAGAAGTGCAAAATCCATTTCCTGGAGTCAGATTTTAAATGTCACATTTTTCCTGCGTTTCCATGATGTGGAGACTCAGCTATGTACCCGGGGAGAGAATGAGTGTTTGACTACAGTGCACTGATACCGAAGAGTTGGCTTTCATGAACTGGGAGTGTGCTGCTGTTGTTTTCTGTTTATGGTTGAAACTTGATGGTAAGTTGCAGGATAATCTTAGTTAGAGAATAATAGAGTGTGCAGAGCCCCTCTGCTGCAGGCATACACACTTCCTAAAAGGTCAACTATGCTGTAAGATGTCTTCAAAAAATAAAAAAAGAATCAGTGTTTCTGAATCTGAAAAAAAAATTACGTAAGAATATTGTCCGTGTCAATGTGAGTGCATGAGAGCTGTTGCCCAACCTGAACTCGTTCAGTCCATCCACCATTCGGCTGTAAGCCAAAGCCCTCTGGCTGGCATCAGCTGACCGCCGACTCATCTTCATGGCCTTGAGAATGACACAACACACATGCACTTTTAGATATTTGGCACCGAAGCTGTCAAACTGAGGAATTTGTGAGGGAGAAGACGGGGAGGGGCAGAAAGTAAGATGGAGGGTAAAAGCTGGAAGTCATCCAGAGCTCCCACAGTGCCAACAACAGACACCAGTAAACAGAACCGCAGATATACAAGGTATGATCATTGACCGCTCAATCTGACAGCAACTCTGCTCATTACAACAGCAAAGGGTATAAGGTTTACATTTTGCTTCTATTCATATGTCACTGCCACTGCTCTCCATATTGTCAGTCGAGAAGATGATTAAGAACATAAATACAGGAAAATTGCAATCCCCATTTAAATTAAAAAAAAACTTCAACATGTTAAAACACTTAGAAAACTAAAACCACATCATGTAGTTGGTCTACAATTGCAGTAAAACACATTATGTACCTGTTCGATGGCGCTCTTGAGTTTGTTCATGTGGCTTTCAAAGAGAGGGAAGTGGGAGAAAAAGAAATCTTGGAAGCGGCTGTTCTCCTCAGGGTTTGGGGACAGCATGAAGATAACCCCGATGGCGATCTTCTTCTTCCGAGTCACACCGAGGCTTGGACCCCCGCTCTCATCAGACATGTTGAAGCTCTCCTCCACCGACCTGATCAGGAAAAGGTTCACAGGGAAACAGCTTCAGAACAGAGACAGACTTCAGGGTGTAATTTGACGTGTAAATATTAATCCTGGTGTTTCTGCCAACTACGATCACTGAAGGTTCATCTCACCCCATATAAAACCTCACATAACTTTTTAGAATATTCTTAAGTGTCACCTATTCCAAGTGTATTTATTGTACTTTTGCAGCAGTATAACAATAAATACTTAAACAATTTTATCTGTTTCAACAGTTAGGAAGAAAAATACTTTTAATCCCAGCTTTTCTTTTTACTCTTGCAGCTGGTAAACAAGATGCTTTGGTGGCTGCTGAACTAGACGCGCCTGGAAGATTAGCGCACTCAGAGGCTGACAGCTGCGTTTACAGTGACAGGCCAACACGGCATCCTGTCTAGTCACAGCACTGTGTGTTTGTGTTCGTGAGCACAATTATTAGCACATAGCAGCAGTGTGTGTCATTTTCCCAGCTGCCTGCTGGATTCTGAGGAAGTCCTCGCAGGATAAACTTTACGAGAGCCAGACGGAGGCCCTGAAAAGGGAAGAAAGATTAGGGAGGGCGTGCATTAGTGATTGGGAGATAGTGTGACTGTGGGGAAGGTGGGAAGAAAAGTTCATGAATCTTCTACATTTTTCCCCCAACCTTAATTTCATGCACTCCATGAGTGTGACTGAATTTGTGGTTTGGCTGCTAAATTAATTCATTAATTAAATATTTTGATATTCAATCAGTTTTTAAGTCACAGCAAATAGCCAAACATTAAATGGTTCGGCTTTGTGAGTCGTATTTTTATGCATGCAAACAAAATATCTCTGGGTTAGTCAGTTAAAAAAAAAAAAAAAAAAAGAAACGATGATTTTGGGCCTTAGCAGACAGTGATTGTCATTTTCACTATTTTCTGACATTTTCCAATGATAAATTAATGCAGAAAACTACTGTCAAATTATACAACAATGAAAAATAATCACCAGACAAAGCCCTAGTGTATTTGTGCGCTTTTTTGTGCAACAAAAGGCCTGTAAATGTTCTTTATATTTGTATTAGAGCAAGTTTATTTTCTGTTTTTGCTTTTCTTCGGTATGCAGCTTCATCTACATAAAATGGCTTTGCGCAGGTGTTTTTGTTCACACACAACTGTCTCACCATCGGGGGAAGACACCGTTCTCCAGGCTTGTGGTTTGACTGCGGAGCCATCGGCGCTGGTAGCTGGACGCACAGCTGCTGGTCAAGGAGGAGCCGGGAGACGGGAAGGGAGTGATCAACAGGCTGCTCAGAGAAGCTAAAACAAGACGAATAAAGAGAACAGTTAGGCACATCAAGAGAGCAGGAATGAGGAGGAGGAGCACAGAAGGGAGTAGGGAACAGATGGAGGGAATGGTGGGTGACAGAACAGTAAAAGGACAAGAGTGAGTCAGACAACAAGTGCGTAGGGTTACACATTCTCAACCACACATCGTCCACACACACAGAGCTAGACAGAAGAGAGGACAATAAGAGTTCTTAATGACACAAAGGGAAAAAACTCAACAAAGGGCACACGAATGCAGCACACAAACACACACCCCTCTTTCCCCTTTTCCCTAAATACGGCCTCTAATTAATGGATAACTTCAATATGAGAATATCAGCTAGCCTGCTAACAGTCACATGCTGCAATTGGACAACCTGGCTTTACACCAGGCTTGGCATGATAATGACAACCAACACACACACACACAAATACACACACACACTGAATACAAGCCCTGATCACAAGGTTATTTACAGCCCAGGCAGCAGGCGCTGATCGATGGTCACATGAACCATTTAGATGGTGCGTGATCTCGTGTGCGGAAGAGATAAAGACAGAAAAGGTGACAAGAGACGAGGTGTACGAATGAGAATGTGAAAGAGAAACCTGCGGTGGAGAGTCGTAGCAGGGGAGTGATAATAAAAGAGGTAGACGAAAGGAGACTGTGCGTTACAGAGGGACTTGTATGTATTTGGATGTATGTCAGAGTTGGATGAAGAGCTCTCCAGCCAAACCACATTGGGGAGGTGGAGAAGATGAGAGGACGCGGCTTAAATTAGAAATTCATTTACTAGTAGCGGGTTTTGAGAGCTGCTATATATAATCCTCTGCATGTGATCCGTGTTTGAGCAGAAAGCACAATTCTTCTCGTACCAGTCATGCCAGTGGGACGTGGCGATGTCTGTAGAAGGGGGGCTGGGGCAGAGCCGGAGGCGGGGGGACAGAGGTCAGTTTCCACAGGACAAGGTTTTCCAGACCCCAGAGGCTGTGTAAACACCCCAACACCCTCATCCATCCAGCATCATTTTCTCCCTGTCTGGTTGTAGGTCTGAGTTCTATAAGCTTTTAAGAAGTGGCATGAGGACTTTTTTTTTAAAGCTTTCTTCCCCTGAATTTCTCATCCCAACCAGCCTTTAGAGGGAGTCATTTTGATGAATATAAAACTGTATGCATGTGTGTCTGCATACCGCGCTAGTAAAGCTGCAACTTAAGCTCAACCGGTTAAAGTTACCGGTGCTTTTGTAACCGTTAATGCACTTGACCTTGAACAGTGACGTTAAAGCGGGCCACCGACTTTTACACAGGAAGTGCCTGAGAAATAAAAATACACAGATTAGCTGCATCAGTTACATTTTGGGCAAAATGAGAGTCAGAGATCGAAGATGCAGAAAGGGTGGGAATGTATGATATCTTTGAGGTGAAGACGGTGGCACAAATGAAGGTGTAGTCATCTAATAATTTCCCAACATACTCTCAGTGTTGTTTGTTCCTTGACAAGAATAAATGTAAGTATAGTTCAAAGCTCGGCTGAGTTGAGTGTAGGTCAATCCAGGCTTTGGCTCCTAGTCTCATTAACCTACCTGACCTGGCGATGCCGCTGTCCCTCTCGTCGTACAGACCTCGACCAGGCATGTCCATGGGGTGACTGTGGCCTGGAGGAAAAGAGGAGGTAGAAACAGAGAGGAGGTTTGGTTGGAGGGTAAAGACAGAAAGGATGAGGGGAGTAACAGAAAAAAAGAGAACAAAAAACAACCAGTGAGAACCAGACTGATGTGACCAGCAAAACAGAGAAGATGAAGATGCTCCTATCACCTCTAAGTCAAAGGCTTGCAGTTCTTTATACTACAACGGAGAGGCCAATGCTTTTGAATGCATTCTTAGCATTCATGTCCAAGCTATAGCAAAAAAAAATCTCAATAAGGGATTTGCAACCAGGTGACCAAGGAGATATTTAAGAAGAGATAAGGTAATAAATGTCTGACCTGTCTGTTTAATGCAGCTGTATTTAAAACAATTCTTCAATAAAGGGCATCAAACCCAAGTGGTCTAATCTCTGCTGTTAAATTTGGCTGTTACTGATTGATTACCATGCTGTTGGTGCACCCTTTGCTTGGAAACTCCAAAAACAGGAAGCAAGACAAATAGGGCAAAACGCACTACTGTTGTAACAGGCTGTTGCTCAACAGCTCACTCACTGTCACTATCAGCAACAGCTGCTACGGCTTTGATACGTCTTTCTACAACAGATGCCATAGCATGGGTGTCACGGAGCCCCTTTGTGTGCGTTATCAAATGTCCTTCTTGTCAACACTTTGGAATAAAATAATAAAAATGTCAATGCTTCCCACAGCAGAGACCGCAAACGCAGCATTTGAATGGGCAGTTGAAAGCACATGATGATTAATAAGCAAAGCACCTGAGCGTTTCTGTGTGCTTTTGTGTGTGCGTGGGAGTGTTCCCATGGCATGCTGAGCTTTCTGACCATTTCAACATTTCATAACTGACAGAGCTACTAAGGACGCCAGTGTAAGCATGTCCAAAGCATGACCGCTGGTAGGGAGCACAGTGCAAGGAAAACTCTCACCAGTTTTCTACAGCAAAGAAAAGAGGTTTTACTACTCGTGTGAAAGAGGGAGGCAGGGATAACTACTGCTATTTGTGGCAAAGGAGCTTTCTGATCAGGTTTGTAAAAGCTCTTCAGAAGTTTAGATTCTTGTTCATGCTGCAGCAGCATCAGGGAGGTATCTGATTAGTTCCCAAATCATTTAGCAGCATGACAGCAACCTCACACATGCCGATATTATGAACAATAAAATCTCCAGCACCCCGACTAACAATGAGTCCTGTAGCAGATGGCATGGCCCCCACATATCCTTTATCTCAGCACCAGTGAGTGAGTTAGGATTTCCACAAAGGGGCCGAAGCGACCAAAATCCTCCAAGATGCTTCGAACTATCTGCCTACCAAGCATCCTAAACTGAAGTATGAGAATTTGTGCACCAAATTTAGGTTATTCTCTTTTTACTGCACGTGATAGAAAGTCAGTTGATGTATACAACTATTTCTGGCATTATTTTTACTATCATAATTATTCTTAGCACCTTAAACTTTCACACAGCACTGTGTAATACAATATAGAAAAACGATACCAATCTGAGCTGAGTGTGCCACATTAGTATGCTGTTGGACTTGCTGTTGTAGATCGCCAGTGAAAGCAAGAGTAAGTAATATGTATTTGTTTTTAATACTCCATATAGGAGCTATCTGGTTTGTCAGTAAAAGCACAAATAGGGAAATTGGCATACAGGTCCAATCTTATTTTTTTTGCTCAAAAACATCAAACTGATCAAAGAGCTCATGGGAAGAAAATCCAGTCCATTTCTTTACATTAATGATACATGGGCGAGGTTTTCAAGTGTTTTGTAACAAGTTTGAATGCAACTGCTGATCCTAAGGGGCAACTGGACTTCTTTTTGTGGTTCTTGAAGATGTTTCACCTCTCACCCAAGATGCTAAATTAGAACAACTAAGAAATGAGGAGGCCTCCTGAATGAGAGAAATAAAAAAGAAGTCCAGTTGTCTTGCAATTGTTTGCGTCAGACACGTCCTACGCTGTCAGGAACGTAAAGCCCAGTATTTGGTTTGTGTCACTGTCACTGTCAGTGGTAAATACTGGAGATTTTCCCACTGCTGGGACCTTATTATGCACAAGACTTTCGAAGTAGAATTGTGGCTAAAATATTGCTGGTGTAAATACCTCAACAAGCTGAGGCAAGTTCCACAGAGAAAGATGATTTTTTTTTTTAAATTTTCCTTTCCTTGAACAAATACTTCTGAAGTGCCACTGAACAAGGCGTTTAGAAGTAACTGTATGGATGTGAAAGAGGATGTCCCTTTACAAGAGTATGCATGTCCATACATTATCCTTTGTTAAAAGGTTTATACGGCAAAAAAGAAAAACTTAAAAACACAACAATCCACTGCACACAAAGCCTAAAAGCATTGCCCATTGCCTATCACAAGCACTGAAGTTAGTCAAAAGATGTGAGTGAGAACTAAGAGAAAAAGGAAAAGAAACTGAGAAAATGATAACTAATGCTGCAGCCACCGACACCAGTGAACCCCCATGCATTTCCACAGACCTGATACACCTGTGGGCCTGGGTCAGATGCTACTAACAGACATATTTATGGTTTCTTTATGGCTGACAGAAGATGTTGTCTTATTTCAGACAGCCAACGGCAAAACAAAGGAGAAAAGAAGTCTGAGGCCATAGATAATCCTTCTATTATTTACATAGCGATAGTTTATAATGTCGAAGTCAACTGCGAAATTTAAAAGAGCCGGAATTTGTAATTAAAAGACAGATTATATTGGAACAGGGCAGATAACTGCATTTTTATTCGGGGCCACCTCAATGTGAATCCTGCCCAACTGAACCTTTAAAAGAAGGCATTATCTAGTTTTGAAGAATATCATACTTAACATGTCTGATGGAAACCACATCAAAGAATTGTTTCTGCATCTGACCCAGGTTTTTAGATATGCTGTGCTCATTGCATGCTATGACTACTACTACTACTGCTTCTAGTGCAAGGATCATCACACAGGCATGCAGCCACTGAGAGTCATGTCCTGTACAGCCACCACTACTCCGACTACAGCCTGCACACACGCATGCAACTGGCACACTGCAACCATGGCCAGTTTTAAGCGCCAACCTGAAAAGAAAGATGCGCTCTTGATGAGGCGCAGAGGGCCCTGTTCAGAGAAGGCCCGTCGAGGGCTGCAGAGTTGGGAAAATCCTGCGCAGCACAAACAAAAACATGGAAAGGAAGAAAAGGAGGAAGAGGGGGGAAAAAAGGACAACAAAAACATGAACCATGATTAGTGAATGAATAAGGAGGAAAGGTAGCTGCCTTCAGTTGTCCGACCATCTCGTTAGTTAAAGGAGATTTTTAGTCTGAAATGAAATAACGACCATCAACTGTAGGTCGGTCAGTCAGACAGACAAACAAGAAAGGTGGCATCACTCACTGAAGACATGGCTAAACAATAAATGTTATAAGTTTTTAGCTCTATTGTGCACAACTTTACGCATTTCCGTGACACAATGAAACTGCATAAAAGCATAGAATTTGCCAACAGTTCTTTATATTATCTTCTTTGCAGCATTTCCTACTCTAAGTCTGAATTGAAGAAAACTGCCACCGCAGTTTCACCAAAAGTGACAAGTACAGTCATCATGACATTCACAAAAGCAACAAATGCATCACTGCAAGTATGTGCTGCTGTGTATTTGATGGGACAGTCGATTTTACGCCTTTAAGGGCAGTTTGAAAGTTTTCCAACTGTTGGTGAGTTTAGCGTAGGGAAGCAGTAAAAGGAGAACTGTTGGCAGAGTCTGCCCAGCATGGTTCGTATTCACACAGGAATTTTAAAGAGTCTTGAAGTGCGAAGCAACATCTGCTACAACTTCCATTTCAACTAAGTACTTCAACTGTGTAATAAACTAAACAAAAGGCGAAACTCGAGGTGCATCGGCCTTAAGCTGGGACTACGAAGAACATCTAAAACACTGCAGTATTCCTGAAACATTCTCATCTGTGAAAGATTGAATATGCAGTCGATAGGTCCTTTAAAAAACAAAGAACATGCACCGAGTGTCTCTAGTCAAAGAAAGAAACAAATATTCCACCCACTTTCTACTTACCATTTGCAAGTAAACTAAAAGAAAACTGGGAATCTATCACTTGCAGCTAAAGAAGGTTTGGACTCAGTTGCTATGGTTACCTATGTTCCCCAGAAGACTGTTGGGTCCGGCGTTTGGATCAGGCCTTAAGGTGTTGCTGTCCTGTCCAATGAACTCCAGGCTGTCCTGTAACCTGTGCAGGATGAAAGAGAAAACCAGCAATAAAAAATTCCGAGGTTTATGTTGATGATTTTAGTACATGTACCTACAACATGATCATCTTGCACATGCTGTACATCATGTAACACTTTCTTTGCTGTCCACGCTGACTTCTGTTTCTACATATAACATGCAAGAGTATAGATGAAAAATGTCTAATTACAGAGAGTCTGGTACAAACAGGAAATATAGATTACAACAGACAGATGGAGGGCGGTACAGGGGAAGGTGAGATCTGCATCTGTTGGCTAAAGGAAGAGGTGGCCACAGTAATCAGAGCAAGACGTGTGTATGTGTGTTGATAAGCTTTGTCAGTGCTTACGTGTTGAGACTGCCGTACACACTGCCTCCCGTTCTGGCGGTGAAGACTTTACTCAGCATCAGCTGGGGTGGTGATCTGATCACGGAGAGAGTGCAGGAACAAAGATCATTAGCATGTGTGATCAGTTCCTGTGTCTTTCCCATTCAACATCATTTCTCCTCTTCTACCTCATCAATTCTTAACTTCTTCTTTCACCTGTATTCTTCTCTTGCAACACTTTATTCACATGCCATGGACATATTATATGCCACAATTTCTTAAAAAAAATCCCACAGACCAGTACCAAGAGTCACATAAAATGTCCAATTACAATTTTCCAAACTCTGCAACGCATGGTAAATCTCCTCACTATATAGGGAAGCAAGTGAGAGAATGTGTTTGTATTGTATGCCATTATCAGCTGGTCTTTTCTTACCTGATCTGGTGGATTTTTAGCGTGGAGCCTTTGTAGCTCATGGCCACAGAGCCAAACATCATTTCCCCTAGCATGACCACATCAGACGAACACCTCGAACCCTGCAGAGGAGAGACATCTTTTATTATTGCCCCTCATTAAAAGCAATGAACTGAAGATTACTCTTCATGGACCTGAAAGTAAATATATGCTATTTACATGTAGAAATGCAACTGTTTTCTGTGAGGATATGGGGATGTACACGTCTGACTGCAGGAAAGTAAATTAATTTTTCATGCAAGTCTTAGTATATTACCGGGAAGCGGAGGCCCTGCTCCTTGGTTTCCTTGGTTTCCGAGGTGCAGGAAGAAGAGCTGTCCAGGGAACTGCTGCTGCCTCCTGTAGGACGGAGCTGGCAGCATTTCCCAAACATCTTCACCTGGCCCTCTGTGCTCTGTTGGGTGAAAACAAAACACAGAACACTATAAGCTAGCTGCAACACACGCAGGCTTATTTACCTCTGAAGACTGCACACAATTGCTCTTTTTTTGATCACACAAACACTAATTTTCACAGTTTGGTTTGAAGCCTTTAAGGACTGCAACAAAGTCAAAAACACTACTGACAAAAGACCAAGGCAGAGCAGCAGCAACTTCAGTCACTGAATACAGAGTTTTTGCTTCTAAGCATGTACATTCAGCAGCTTCAGCTAAAAAGCAGTTCAGGTGTTTTTGGGTTGAAATCATAAACAGCAACAGCAACAAAAAAATGTGCAATAATTACTGTAAATGAGCAGGAACCCTTAGCTGAAATCTCCGAGACAGAGGCAGACATGCAAATGTTCATCTCCTCAAAGGTTTGTGCCCATTCATGAACAACCCACACATGAGAATTACGTAAGAAATTCAAGTGGATGTTACTGTAAGGGAATTTCAGTTAAGGAGGCCTCTAACAAAAACACAGTGAGACTAAATGATTGTTAAAAAACAACGACAAAACAAATATTTCTTCATTTAAGTCACCAAAATAAATGTCAGTGATCCATACAAAGTGAACTTCCTAATGGAAAAGCGTAAATAAAGTCAAACTGTGCAGGTCAAAAACCATAGAAACCCAATCCAGAGGCACTTGTGTAAACAGCTAACTAAAAGCAATGTGAGCTCAATCAGCCTGTGTCATGTGCCTTCTTAACTTGGCAGCCTATTCAAGAGGAATGCATTTGGGAGGGTGGGGAAGGGAGGGAGGGAGTGTGTGTGTGTGTGTGTGTGTGTGTGTGTGTGTGTGTGTGTGTGTGTGTGTGTGTGTGTGTGCTTTTAAAGCGAGGCTCTGGTAATGGCTCACTTGAAACCACTGTTGCTATCAATGTAGAAGAGACGAAAGAGAGAGAGAGGAAAACGAGAGGTGCAGAAAGAAAAACAGAGTGAGACGAGAAGAGAAGGACAACAGGCAGACGGGAACAAAGAGTTTTTGCCTCATTAAGCTGTAAGCACTTGGATGCAACTTGCAGTGTGCATTTTTCTCTTTTCTCTGATTTATGTTAGTTTTGCAGTGTTGTGCTATAGCAGCACAGACCTGCTAATGAAGGCACCCTGATTGAGAGCGAGCTGTGTTTGAGCATGCACATGGGTGTGTGTGTGTGGGTGTGTGTGTGTGTGTCCGCTGCAGTGCAGTGTGAGGTATGCACAGAGTCCAGCAGCATGTGACTGCCTGTCATATGACTCTTTCGAGAACTCGTGACTGAGCAGCACTGCAATCATTCCCTCCCTCCCTCTCTCTCCCTCCCCTCCTCCACCACTCCAACTTCATCCTTCTCTAATTCCTGCAGCTTTCTTTCTCTCCTTTACCACATCCACTTCTATCCAGACTAAATGTTGTCTTCTTCTCTCGCTCTTTATTTGCTCACATGCTCTTCTTTCCCAACCATACTCTGTGTTCTTTCTCCTCCTCTTTATTCCTGACACATGCGGTGTATTTCTCCTTGTCCGTCTCTGGCTCGAGCCCTTGTTTCTCTATTCCTCATTCTTTTTGTTGTCTCCGTGCTTTGCATTTTGAATCTGTTGAGCTCTCGAAAATAAATTTCTCCGCGTTGACAAAAACAGTCATCATGTGATAAAAGTCACAGAGTACCTGGCAAAGCCCAAACAAAGCAGAATGCACCAAAAACACTGACATCAGCTAAGGCAGCACTCGCACACAAACACACCACTGACCCCTCTATCTGTATTTTTCAATGCATTACATCTCGTCTTTTTTAGGAGCTCACTTTTAACAAATGTCACTGTGTACGCCGCGCACACACACACTTTACAACTCTTCTTATTGTGGATCCATAAGTTTGACCAGGTGCTGACAATCATAATTTCAGAGTCAGGGTGACAGAGTACGCCAGGAGCAGGTGAGCATGTGTCTCGTGATGGCAAGGTTACCGACATGATAAAGAGGCTGGTGGACAGACAGGCGAGAGGAGGCAAAGCACTACAGAGGACAGACAGAATAAAACCTGGTCAGTGGAAAAAGAGACAGACCAAAGAGGAAGTAAAAAGACAGGTGAAACACGTAGATAAGCCTGGGGCGTGATGAGAGAAAATGACAGACAGGTGGAGGGACAGGGAAGTGTAGCGTGGGAAATTAAAGTAAACTACGAGATGGAAAGAATGGACTGTAGTAGTGAGTAATAAAAAAGAAGGCTGACGTAGAGACAAATCTAGACAGGTAGGGAGAGACTTAGGACCAGTTTTGCATGTTTGAGTTGAAGAAAGGTAGAGAGATTTTAAAAAGAGACCAAATGGGAGAGACCAAGATAGTCAGATTAAGATGGAAAAGCAGAGGATGGTAATCAGGACATTAAAGAGAGACAGACAGAGGGGGTGACCGCACACACAAATACAGACCGAGAGGAAAATTTAGAGAGGCTGAGACAAAAAAAAAAAAGAGAAAAATGAAGACAGACAAGAGACAGAACAAGAAAGACAGACATTGAGTGACACGGCTGTCATGTGAGGATGAAAGAATGCTGCTTACACATGGCTGTCAGCTGAGGCTATTATTATTGGAGATAAGAGCACCAGAACAAACCGGTCAGGGTCAGGCAGGAACGAATAGCAGCGTTATGAAAATATTAAGCATGGTACGCAGAATTAAAAGGTAAAGCATGGCGATTGTGCGTCACTGTCTGCTGGAAAAATCCACAGGCAGGTACACTATGGGAGAGGTCACACACCCTGAACTGGCTCAACGCGTAATTGACACGTTGAAAGTTACTGTTGCACATGGCCTGATAAAGACTGTTTCGCCGTAATAAAACAGTTTTATCATCACCAGCTGAATGGCTGTGTTGACAAGTGACCAGCCTGTCTCATGCACTCACTGGCACACAGAAACAACCAACCAATTCGACATAATGTTTGAATGTTAACGTAATATTTGCCTTCAGAAGATCCTTGCCTTGGTAACTAGTCACAAGACCTTAAACACTTAAACTAAAGCTTTAGATAACAAGCACTTATTCAACTAGCTTTCATGACTGACCCAGTTTTGGTGATAGTGTGACATCCTGACAACCAGTAAGACTTTTTGATATCAAATAGCATCTATCTCAAATGGGATGATGAAAGCAATTCCATCATTCACTGGTGACATTTTACATAATAGCAAATCATTCAAATAGGTCTTCATCACAAACACAAAGCAGGTACACAAAGACTTGCACAGTGTCTAACCAGATGTACTGCCTGCCTTCAACTCTTGAACCCTCACTGCAGGTCAGTAAGGTGGCCTGCAAGGTTAAGGTGCAACGTGCGGCCCCTGAACTTTATAAATCGGGCGCATGATTTGCTGCATGTCACACGTTTGTGACTGCCGCTCTGTTTGTACCTATGACTGTCTCTCTGCTCATCTATTCTGACTGTTGGTGAGTTTTATAAGGTCATCGTTTCTATACCTTTACTTCAAGACTTTAAAACTACCTGGGCTTGAGGTAATGAAAAATAAACAATAGTACCTGTAACAGAACACAGGTAATAAAGATAAAATATAACAGGCAGGGTGAGACAAGAGGAAGCACAGGAAAGTTGCTGGTCAGGGATGTGGAATTCAACCGTGTTCTGCAATACAACTTCACATCTTATTTCTTTATCAAGTACATTTTTGAAAGTTTCTCACTTTCAATAGGTGTGCAGCTAACCGAAGCATCAGCTGACACCAGCAACCACAAGTATCTTTAATTTTCATCACCATTTAGAAAACCAAGGATGGGCTTCCAAAGGGCAGGACACGAGCACAGAGATACACAAAACAAACATGTGACTCACAGTAATGGGGGTTTCCTCCGTGCCCCGTTTTTTGGCATTGGAGTCGAAGAGGACATTTCTGCCGCGCCTCTCGCAGTCCTGGTAGACTATCAGCCTGATCTGACTGGGCTCCAGCTGGGGAAGTGGCCAGCTAAATGGAAGGAATGATGTACAGAGGAAACGGGGATCAAGAGAAAGAAAACGAAGACGGAGAGAGCAAAGAGATGTAGAAAGAGACAGATGGGGGTATGAGAGGTTGAAAGGAGGGAAGGAGGGAAAAATAATGGAGTTAGTACAAATGCACTGCTGGGGCAACACTTATCAAAGAGAGACAAACATTCAAACATTCTTGAAACATATTTTGCGCACGAGAAAGTTTGTAATTAGTGTTTTATACAAGAAATTTGCACTTTAGAGGTGATGAGGCCACAAGCCTGTAAAAACACTTCCCAAAACAATCAGGTACAACACTGTGCCAAGTGGAGCAGCAATACAACTTTGCACATTCACAAAAATCTTGATACAACTTTTTTTGCATATGCAGACGTGCTCCCCAACACCTGAAAACAAGCTTGTGAAATGTGCTAAATCTGTTCAGCTTTTTTATAAAGCCGAATTAATAACAGAATTTTTTGTGTCGCATATTGGAGTCATGGCGGTCTGCAAAGTTTCTGCCAGACATCCACAGGAGTAGAAAACTGGCTAAGCTGTTTGTATGAGGGAAAATATAAATGCAATGTACTCGCACGCTTGTAATAAACACCGTTTAAGCTGTCACCCATCCCAGCGGGCACGGCAGAGCCAGCAGACTCCATGCCACAGCTGCCATTCATCCATCTCATACCTCAACCAGTGGGGAGCTACAAAGTGTGCCATGACAATCTACTACCCACTTACCCCTACAGATTTACAGTACCCAGATAACAAGCAGCCGCTCAGGGCACTCACACAGCAAATTTCCAATACTTTTCTCTTTACTAATGTCGGAAAATTTCACTGGTGCTTGACATAGACGGTTCACAGCTCCTCCCTGCTTTCTATTCATTCAGTAACATAGGTGCCCATAAGCCAGTGTAACTAGCCTGCACTTGCACTGTATGGATTGAGTCATCATTAATACTTCCCTTAAGTCAATGAACTCTTTTCCACTGCTAGATTTGTGGCATAAGTAACAGTCACGCTTGTCGGACTTCTTCAATTACACGGAGAAAATTAAAGTGTAGATATTGTGTAATTTACATATGAATGCAGATGTCTTGAAATTTCAGTCAAGAAATGCATCTTTCTTACAGACTAGACTATTGTAGTCAGTTTTAGCAACACAATTTCTTAAACCCATTATGAAATAAACCTTAATTTCTATCCTGAACCTAATTCAGATTAATTGTACCTTGAGTCATTAAGCTGAGATTCATAGCCACACTGATAATCAAAACAGTTATAGACTTTCATACCGGTACACTTCTTCTGGCAGGAGACGCTGGACAACGGTTAAGTAACAGTTAAGCTGTTTTTACTGGCAGCCTCAGCTCCATGGCTGTTGCTAAGTAACCTGTGGTTTCATTCAGCTCATCTCATTAATGATGCCCATCTCAGGTAATGCTGTGGAGGGCGTTGCGGCAGATTTACAACTCACTGTGGGTGCTAGCGGGCCTTCAATGAACTCTGGGAGTCCCTTTGCTTTTGGGAAAACTTGAGCCCCTGGTTGATTTAGCACGGGGCTGTAAAGATGACAGGAGATTGGAACGACTGACTGACAGTCGAGGATTTCTGTCTGATCTGACAGATAGATGGGTCAGGCAGATGGACATAGAGCTGGACCTAAATATAGCCTTTTATTGGGGAGCAGGGAGTGTCCCTAAACACAAGTGTTTATAGTAAATGGGTTGGTGTGGAGGGATGGAAAAGGAACAGTTAAGTCCATTCGACTTGCCGGTAAAATAGCACACAGAAGCCCATGTTTAAAAGCAGCGTTTCAGTTGCTGCTCAATGTGCCTCGACAGGTCGGGGAATACCTGTGTTGATGTATGGCTGTGTGTCTGAGAGAGAATGACTATGTGTATCAATCCCATGCATGTGAGCCACTGTTTACCAAACAGTGGTGTCAAAGCACAACCAGCATTCTTGAAGGTAAAATCCCTCAGTCCTGCAGGGCAGCAGGGGAGAGGGAGTCATGTGCTGCAGGCTTAGTGTTAAGTTGTCAAACCAAAGTCATTGGGTGCTTCTGGAAATACATGAGTAACTTTTTGGGGGCCTCATCAACACTCCATCTCCGGCATTCGGTCCTGTAACTCATTTTATTTCTGCCAAAAGCGCTGCCTACCAATACAAACCAAAACCACCATGTGAATGTAAATTAGACTTTGTGGGCATTCAACCGAAGCAGCCACATTTCATTGTGTGCGTGCTGTTGCACAGTTATGCCCGTCTTATGTTGGAACGCTGCTTTAAGTTTGTCCATGTTCATAAAATGTAGGGTCAGTCTTTGTGCTGTATAAAAAGTACAGAAGAATCAGATAAAAGCGACAACTCTGCCTTTAGTCATGTTAACTAACCGCAGTGTCTTCGAGAACACTTGCAAACTGGCTTCACATAGAGGCCTACCACTGCTATAACATTAAAACACAAATCACATACAGAAGATGGCAAACTACCAACAAGTGAGTGAAAACGAACAGAGGAGCTGTAAGGGTTGCCTTACCATGCATCTTACACAATACAGTGGCATGCTGCAGATTTATTTAGTCCCTTACCATATGTGATCAAGTCTGGCTTTGCAATCCTTTTCCAGAGCCTGCTACTACTCAGCTAGAGAATGCCTGCTTTGTTGTTATTGGGCTTTGCCACTGGTTAATGAAATTTAATGTTTAATCACTTGACAAAAACCAGAGCATCTTCATTTTTTCCCTTTTGGCTTGTGTCCGAGGGAAGACCTAACCTCTTACCCAGTCTGAGTTCTAAATGGGTGATGTAATACCTGCCTGGCCTACTTAATGGGCTCAAATTGCATTGTATGGGGCTGGGTCGATATTCAGCTCATAGACTTGCGTAAGATTATGCAGGCGGCTGCTTTACTCTGTCACATGCCTCCTTGCAGCTGTACTGCTACTTCTCATGGCTGGTGTACTTATGAATTTGCTTTGATGTGTGTGTAGCTTTTGTGTAGACTGTATGACTGGGCCAACACCACTAGAAAAAGGTTCCTTAAGAAACAACGTCTGCAATACAAATTGTTCAACTACTGTGAACTGATACAACAAAGAAGTGATTTAATTTTTCCAGAGTTCAAATACCTACTGAACAAACTACGGCATTGCTCAGAAGTTAGGAGAACCAATTCCATACAGGAGCTACAATTACAAAAATAAGATGACGTGTAGTTTACAGATCATTCCAGATGGGATCTGCAAAATCTGACACCAAATTCAGCGCTCCCTTCCTTTTAAACATAACAGTAAGAAAAGACAAAATGAGAGAAGGAAGGAATAAGAAATAAACACCGTGCAGAAAGCAAGACAAATGGCAGAACAGGCAGGAACATTTTTAGAAGCAACTGCAAAGACGAAGAGAAAAATATTTCCAAAAGAGAGATTAAAAAAAAAAAGATGGGGCTCACAATTAGAAAAGGAGGGAATGATAAGCAAAAAAAGCCAAGACTAAGTGAGAAAATAAGCATGATGCAGAAGAAAAACTGCAGCTAACATTAAAAAAACAGAATTAAGTTTAAGCAATAAGAGAAAGGGTCACTGAAACCAAAAACTCAAACTCAAAAACATCTGACAAAGACAGAAATGCATCTGAAAGAAAGGCAGAATTAGAGGAAAGGAGGAAGTGTCCCATCAGTGAGCTTGTGACAGTCACAGCGCTGACAGAGGAGAGAGGGGAGTCATTCATAAAAGCAGCACATGACTTCATGACTGTTACATACTTGTACTGCTTTGACCTCGATTATCTGAACCAAAAGTGACTTTAATGCTCTCACAGCTATAAAAGTTATTCATTTCCTTAGATAGACTGCTCACAAAAAAAAAATCCCTGACGAATGTTTTGTTTTGGTAACATTTAAAAATGGCAAGAGGATTCAATCAACTCTGATTTGATTGATTCACTTTCCTGATTAATAAAAGTTCTCAGATTGATATGATAGATAAGCAGAAACAGAAATTCTTTGAGGTATAACTACATCAAACTCAATAATGCTAAACGGAAAACAGCCCTTTTTTCTTGTCCAAAAACAAAAGGCATGCTTCACCACAAACCCAGTAATCCTCATTATGTAACATGACCGCAACTGATAGATTCAATCTTGATCGTCACGACTATGGCTGACGGTAAAAAAAAAAACACTCCTTTGCTACTTCAAACTGCTCATGCTGTCAAGCTGCCGTGTTAAAGTTGCCAACGCTCAACCCGAAGATAAAGCAACAACGCAAGCCTTGCTCCCAAACCTCCTTTAACTAACACAGCACGCTCACTGGGATGCACGTCAGCCAGGTTAAATATTACCGAGTCCTACCTGGGCATCATTGTGAGTCTGCCAGTCTTTCCCCAGCCCTCTCCCTCTCACTCTATTCCTTTCGTCTCTCCTCTCCTCTCCCAGCCAAAGCAGGGTCTAAGAATAGCGGTGAACTAAATTCACACAACAACATGAGACTATCAGGTGATCGCAGGAACACTGTGTGTGCTGGACAGTACAGAGGCAGCACCAGCAGCGAGCCTGGACTGCTGACAGTCAGAAAGCACTGTGATAAGAGAGTGACAGTGGGGATTTGTTTGTGTGTTGTCTCCTAATCCCACTCTTTTTGTTCCTCTCTCCCTTGTGTTCCGTCTTCGCTCGCTTTCAATCTTCCTTTGTCCAATAAAATGTAAATGCGCAATTCGCCCTCTTAACAAAGAAGTGTTAGAAGACAGAGCAGGAAAACTAACAGCTTTTAAATGCCACAGCCTAATAAGTAAAAGTTTCTCAGATGTTCTCCTTTTAAGACTTTAGTAAAGTAGAAGTAAAATAAGCAGGAGATCAGAGAGGAGGACTGAAACTAGCTGTGACATATAGGCCAGTAATAGACGTAGTGATAACTTTTGTTCGTTTTATTTTTTGCTAAAAAGTTGCGTAATCTCAATGGATATTCATGTAGATTTACAAAGTATTATACACTGCATAATTTGCCTAGTAGGCGATAAGTAAATGATTATTTCTTTAAAAGTTATACCAGTAGTACACAGATAATTCCTCCCAGAAAAAAGATTCTTTTGCATAGATCATGCAGTGATAATACCAAGATATTTTGATACTGCAGCTAAATACTTCCCTCTCCAACACCCTAAACTCTGGAGTAAGGAGACATCTGCCATACGTTTTTGCACTATGCCACTTAATTTAATCAGTCCAAGCTTAACACCACAATTAAAAAATATTGCCACACATCAATATTTCAATATCTAATTCTAGCAAGAGTTGGCAAGTATAGCTGATGTATTGTTTGTGCAGTTCCTTTTTTTATTTCTCCAAAAGAAGCTTCTGCAGGAAGCTTATACAATTCAATAACTAATAATAGTACTCACAACACCTTTACAACATTTGGTTGTCCAGAGAGTGATCTTCTACCACAGAAGCACAGAAGTAGATTTTGGGGAGTGTGAATAGTATGCTAGTGTATAGCAATGGAGCTACACACACACACACACTGAAGCAATTAGAAAAATTACTTAAGGAAGAATAAATGCACAGCGCTCGGGCACAAGCATTAATAGCTGCTCCTGGAGAAGGTGTACACCGATAAAGGCCATTGCAAAGCCGACCAGCTTCCTAGACTGCAGTGAGTCAGAAATCAGCCTATGCTGACCTCAGGGACCTCTAGCTCTCTCTCCACCACCACTGGAACATCTATGCGTGTGTGTCTGCGTGTGTGTGTGAATGTGTGTTTCTGTGAGTGAGTGTGTGCGTGCTAGTGTTGGTCAGAGAAAGAAAGACAGTTACATAAACATCCCCACAGTCCAAGCTGCGTGACGTTCTTCCGGCTGCGTGTGGCAGAGGATTTTGTGAGGTCCAGCAGCTTGTATTTTTAAAAGATCTTTCTGTGCCATTTCGGCAGCCAGCAACAAGTTTAATGCCGTCATCGAACAGTTTCAGACCTTACAGGAATGAAGTGAATTACTACAGCGAGAAACATCAAGCATTATGGCATACAACTTGAAGTCTTGTGTACGTTTTGGGTAGTTAGGATTTCAATGCATAGCGCTGAAACTGCATTTAGAGTCTGGGAATAGTATTGCAGTGAATACAGACATTCAACACTGAAGGGGCAACATATGACAAAGGTCAGGAGTTAAAATTAAAACCGCTGACACTGAGCCCGCGTGTGACATCTAACAAACAAACCACACCAAGAGCAATCGAGATGAAGCAAGGCAAGTTTTCCATGAGGGCAGCCTGCTCTGTAGGTGATGACTTCAGAGGTGACCCATCTTGAGAGACCATTGCACAGCAATATTCCAACCCCTGCACAGTAGCTCTGTATATAGCCACCACCTCAGCCCCTTTGCACTGACAAACTGCCTGATGAATCACATGTTTAATACATAGGCTACATATGAGCTCGAGCTCATCACAGGCTATAGGTCATTCTGTATTGTCACACAACTTTCCTATTGTGTTGCAGGTGCAATAAAAACAGCTACATAACAATGCATAACTGGAGTGGCACTGAAAAGCAATTATCACATTTTAGATATCTCTACCCCAGCATCAGCACCCTCTGCACATATATTGTCAGACATGCATAGACGCGTTAATATTTACCAAAGAATGCCTGACTGACAAATATGAACGCTTCTATGTAGAAATCAGTGTAGCTGTGTAACACTACACGGGCTGAAAATTACCCACAACAGAGGAAACACTCCTCTGCTG